>NC_069793.1:96850057-97163883 GCF_027406575.1 Nycticebus coucang | reverse complement strand
TGTTATTAAAACAAATACAGTGGCCACTTTGCCATTGTGGAAGCTATAACCACAGTAGCCCTGGCTAAGGTTCCTGTGAATAACCTCAGAGATCTGTGTTCCCTGATCCTCCAGACCCAAATGGGTGCCCCTCGTCAAATCCCTACACAGGTCTCTCCTGGACTTATAGCAGTGATCCAGATTCCATTTAATTGATTGTATGCTTTTTAATTTAATTTAATTTTTACTTATTTATTTATTTTGAGACACAGTCTCACTTTGTCGCCCTGGGTAGTGTTCTCGTGCTGTGGCGTCATCATAGCTCACAGCGAGCTCAGACTCCTGGGTTCAAGCCATCCTCTTGCCTTGGACTCCCAAGTAGCTGTGTCTCCAGGCATCTGCCACCATATCAGGCTAGTTTTTCTATTTTTAACAGAGATGGGGCCTCGCTCTTTCTCAGTCTGGTGTCTGTCTCCTGAGCTCAAGCAATCTACCTGCCTGGGCCTCCCAAGGTGCTAGGATTACCGGCATGGGCCACCTTGTCCAGCCTAATTTTCATTTTTTTAAAAAAGTGTATTTGCTTAATTATTTGGATAATTTTAAAGTTTAGAGTTGTTTAAAAAATTCTAACCAGCTTACAAAAACCTCGTGGGCAGACACGATGTTTATCCTCTTTGCTATTAGACGTCCACTGCCCAGCATAGCCCCTATCACACAATAGTATGGACTCAGTGGAGATGTGTACTGAATAGATAGACAGGTGGTTGAATGAATCGCTGTGGAGACAATAAGATTTATACATTTTTGTCAGTGGAGAGGAGCCATCGGGGGCCTTTGAACATTGGGGAGGCAACAGATTGCTTTGGACTGGATCTGGCTCTGCCACTCCCCAGCTACCCTGATGTTGGGGATTTTCCTAACCTGCCCGTGTGTCAGAGTCCTTCTCTGTAAAGAGGGGGTCAGAATGACACCTGCCTGATAGGATTTTATGTCTCTGAAATGAGGTCTGGCACATACTGTCCAACATTTGAGGAAGAGGCTGTGTATGAAAGAAACTGCTCTAAAACTAAGTAAAGGAAAAATTCCAATGTCATCCGTATTTCCTGCTCTCACTAATTAGTAGCAGGACCTTTGCTAGGACAACGGTGTCAGGAGTGGGTGAAACTGGAAAAACCATGTATTGCCTAAATAGCTGAAATGTAAAGGTGACGTCTAACCCGTTACAACAGAGAAAGTTCATTAAAGCTAGAAGGTTGAGCGCTGCTGCAAATACTCCTAACTTCTGTGAAAAACTGTTCTAAAAAGTACAAAAATTGTATCATTCGTATCAAGAGGCTGAAGTTTGATAATAAACTTTGTTGTTGATTCTAAATGACAGGGAGTATTGCTGGCTGCTTGTTTAGTCTCTCCTTTTCTCATTTCTCTCCGAAAAGGTTTACCATCCGTCTGTTGGCGTGGTAAAGAGGTCCTTTCTGCAGCAGGACACGGAGTCCTGGGAGGAAAATGGGCACCCAGCGGAGATTACCCTTAGAAGAACGCACATTTAATTTACACTTACTATTAAATGTTCTGAGTTTTGCTCAGCAACAGAAGGAATGATCTAATGTTTGGAATTTAAAGACAAGGAGTTTCTGTGTGAGATTATTACAAAGTATGCGTAAAAATATGTGGAAAAAATAGAACTCATTTGTAGATTTTGTAAAGTGCTGTGAGTTACAAGATAAAAGATGTCCTTCTAATTTAGGATTGTTGATATTTTATTTTATTTTATTATTTATTTATTGTTTTTTGAGACAGAGTCTCACTATGTCTCCCTGGGTAGAGTGTCGTGGCGTCATAGCTCACAGCACCTCAAACTCTTGGACTTCAGTGATTCTCTTACCTCAGCCTCCCAAGTAGCTGGGACTACAGGTGCCCACCACACACCCGGCTTTTTGTTGTTGTTGCAGTTGTCATTATTTAGAGGCCTGGGCCAGGTTCGAACCTGCCTGCCTCAGTGTATGCAGCCATTACCCTAAAAGCTGAGCTGCGGGGGCCAAGCCAGGTTGTTGATATTTTAAACACAAAAAGGAGATACTTAAAAAGGAGCTAGAGAATTAAAAAACCAAAACGCAAAATGGAAAGAAAACCCTTGTATCATCTGTCATGGGTAAATCAAGTCCTTTGTAAAAGCAAGGGTGCTGTGATTATATGAAGTTTAATGGTAATGTGAAAGGTTGAATTGCTGTTAATATTTCTTATGGATTTATTCTGGGCCATAGGATGTTTTGTGCTAATAAGCATTTTATATGTGTTGTGTCAACCTCACCATAATTCTATGGGATTTGTTATGTCCATTTTTCAATTGAGAAAACAGGCTTAGATACCTCACTTATTTGTCGGAGATTATATGGCTAAGAAGTTTTGCAGCCAGAATATGAACCTCGGTCTGCCCTGATCCCAGTGCTGTGTCCTCTTGACCACAATTAGGCTATAAATCATATAATCTCAGCCCTTGGGTAGCTTAACTAGCAGCAGGTCCCAGGTTAGTGAGCAGATGTTGCTCCTCTCCCTTACCAATTTTTGGATGGTTTTAGAACGCTCTAGCCTGCTCTAGACCATTCTGGTTTCAACTTAGAAAAATTGCAAATAAAATTCTTGTGCCCTTGCCCAGACGTCAGTCCTTCTGAGAATGACAAAACCAAAAAATAAATTCTCATATGTTCCGATGTGTGGGAGAGTAGCTCTGTGAGGCTGACTCAGAGATGCACACATACATGAGGTGGTCTTTCCCGTCTGCGCCTGGGATCGTCTGGTCCCCTCACACAGAGCACACAGAGACCCTGGCTCTCATGGCCACTTGCAATTTCAGCTCAGGTCTTGTTATGAAGTTCACGTTTAAAGCTTTCCAGTGGTACCAGGTTCAGGCTCTATTTGGAAATGGCTGTGGGGGAGACGATGTTAACATGTCCCCAGGGAAGTGGACTGGAAAATTGCTGGAGAGCAAACTATAGGGAGCGGTCTTGAATTAGTCTCTTGGGTTGGACGTAATTACTTAATGGATTTTCCATCTTTCAAAATTTTAAGAAGGAAAAAATGTGCCTTAAAAAATGTCAACAAAAAAGCAAAACCTTCAAGCTCTTACAGTTCTCCTTGGGACTGTCACCACCTGCCCTTCTGTGGAGCCTTTGAAAAATGGGTGTGGACTACGTGGAAGAGAAATCAGCTTAATATGTGATTGAAAATTCATGAGTTACGGAGCTGTAGTTCCCCCTTCTAAATCACTGCTGAATGCTGAGAGTTAGCTCCTTGTAAGATGGTTTTGGGTACGACTAGAACTATATTTTCATGAACAATACGACTGAGCATTTTATTTTTCCATGGGATCTAAAATTATTTGTTGGGTGGCTTAGCTGTTTGCATGCGGGAGTTTTCTGGTCAAAGAAGCCATTATGCAGTCAGTTTTTACACCTGCATTTCTGAATCTTGCTTGGAGTTTTTAAGGGGACCAAGAACATTAAATGCGGTTTTCTCCCCACGTCTAAATAGATCTCAATACCTTTTCTGTGTCAATGTAATTTATTATTATTTAGATTACCCCAGGCATGGGAAGTGTCTACTTCTTCTCTAAGTTTTATTATTGGCCGATCCCATATTGGCGTGATGTGTGCCAGACTGTGCTTGACGCTGTGGCTAAATGTGCTTCAGCAGAGGGAAGTTCTCTGTGACTCCACATACATTGACTGCAACAGTGAGTGTGAGTGCCTGCCGTGTGCCCGATGTCGGTTACACAACTGAAACAGACACCGATGCTTCTTTGGGGGAGTAAGTCATTTACAGGAGAAACGAAAACATGAGGCGTATGATAGTAAAACTCTTAAGTAATCAAAGTGTATGATTTTGATATGCTGTGCATAGGAGACCTTACCTGGGACTGAAGGATCATGAGAAAGGCCATTGAATTAGCTGCAGTCTTGACTATGCCAAGAAGGGACATTACCACTGGGTACAGCAGCCTGAGCAGGGGCTCCAGGCATGGGATCACAAAGACTCACTGTCAGGGGGTCATCCCTGGCTTCATTTGAGTGGAATTTTGGTTATGTGGAAGATGGAAGTGGGAGAGAAAATTTGGAACCACATTTTGAAGAGTTCTGGATCTTAGGAAGGGCTTTCGGACTTAATTTATTAGGCAGGTGGGCGCCCCTAAACATGTGAGCATCTTGGCATTCTCAGGAGAACCCTGCAGGTATCTGGAGGCAGTTAGGCAGGATCGACAATGAATTGGAGGGACACAGGGGAAAGAGAGAGAGAGAGAGATATGGAATAAAGGCTAGTGAGATAGACATGGGGACCAGAGACCAAGAACACTGTGGAAGGAGAACCCGCTGCTTAACCACTGATTCATAGTGAGGGGAAGAGGTGAGTGGTTAGAGCTTAGGTAGCAAAAGAGAAAGTTAGTGGCATGAACAGAACTGGGTCAGACGGGAGGAATGTGGTTGGCATGTGAGAGAGAGAGAGAGAGAGAGAGAGAGAGAGAGAGAGAGAGAGAGAGAGAGAGAGAGAGAGAGAGAGAACGTGTTTGGTTGGGGGTTGTTGGGCAGGAAAGAGGAAAGGGCTGGTGTGCCCAGACTGGCTTTCTTTCCAATCCCAATCTAACACTTCCTTAGCAGTGTAATATTGGGTAAGAGGCTTCACCCTTCTGAGCATGCGTCGGCATCTGTAAAATACATCTTTAATTCTATGATTCATTATTCAGATACTGTTTGTTTAAGAGGAACAGAGAATGGAATGAGTTTAAGCTATTCTCAGAAAATAAGAAAAGGGAAAAACAGGAAGTAAAATATAGAAATCTTCTGCACTTCTGTTGCATAAGGTTTAGACTCTTGACATTTAAAGCGGAAAAACACAATGCAAAGAATGACAGAAAGGTATGATAATTACTTGGTGAAGAGGCAGAAGGTTCCTCCTTCACACTGAAGATGGTACTAATTTTGGGCAGCAGCTACACTGGCCATGTTAATAATTTAAGGCTATGTGTGCAATTGGTAATAAATAGGAAATGGGTTGAGATCTCCGAGGAGACCGCCCAGTGGACTTTTTTTTTTTTTTTTTGAGACACAGAGGCTCATTTTGTTGCCCTCTGTAAAGTACCTGCTATGGCGTCACAGCTCACAGCAACCTCAAACTCTTGGGCTTAAACGATTCTCTTGCCTCAGCCTCCCAAGTATATAGGTGCTGCCACAACGCCCGGCTATTTTTCAGAGATGAGGTCTCCCTCTGGCTCTGGCTCAGGCTCAGTCTGGTCTTGAAATCACGAGCTCAGGCAATCCACCCACCTCGGCCTCTCAGAGAGCTAGGATTACAGGTGTGGGTCACGGTGCCCGGCTTCCAGTGGACTCTTTTTTTTTTTATTTTTTTTTTGAGAAAGAGTCTTATTATGTCACCCTCAGTAGAGTGTGGTGGCATCACAGCTCACAGTAACCTCAAACTCTTGGGCTTAAGTGATTCTCTTGCTTCAGCCTCACAAGTAGCTGGGACTACAGGTGCCTACCACACCACTTGGCTATTTTTTTTTGGTTGTAGTTGTCATTGTTTTGCAGGCCCAGGCTGGGTTCGAACCTGCCAGCTCTGGTGTATGTGGCTGGCTCCCTAGCCGCTGAGCTACAGGTGCTGAGCCCTCCACTGGACTTTTAATGAACATTACAAACTAAAAAAGGAGAACCCTACTTTCAGGTTCCTGTCTTGTCTGCTATATGGAAGATGCTGCACAAAGAGCTCCACCTTGAAGTGGTGGTACAGGTGTATTGATTGCTTAGAACCCGGCCTTTCCAAGTCCCAGTTCTGAAGCCCTTTTCTACATTTGATAATTTGTAAATAATTTTACAAGTTATAACTTATTTCTAAGTTACTTGAAATGTTGAGTTGAATTGAGAGGGAACCAGACCTGCCATTGGAAACAAATGGATGGAACTTTCCCAGATGTTGGAGGGAACCTGCAGACCGCCCCGGATGGTAACGGAGAAGGTCTTCAACCTGCGTTCCTCTCCTCTCCCCTCTGGTGTTGCTCATGTATGTGCCTGTGGACAGCAGAAGATGTGGTTAGGGTGTTTTTAAGGTGGAACTAGAGTTTGCCCTCAAGTCTTTCAAAGGTAAGACAGTTTTACCTACCAGGGAGAGGGTCTATTACACCCCGAGCAGCTGCTATTTTTGAGGCAGGAGTGGGATGCTGCAGAGCTTTGTACGGCTGTCATGCAGAATTCTAAGCACCCATTTGATAAAACCTGTCAGCTTGACCTCAGCTCGTGGGCAGATGCAGCCTTTGGCCTTCCCCTTTTTCACCCTCTTCCTTCCTCAGTTTTGATTCTGTTTCCTGTGCCAAATGTTCCAGATTTAGCAGCTTAGAAATGATGTGTAATGTGTGTGTGTTCTTAGAGCATTCATTTGCGTGCATGAACTCAGACTCCCATTTGTCTTCCAGGAGCTGTATTAAAAAAAAAAAAAAAAAATTCTAACCCAGGACCCTGGAAATTTGCCCCTATGGAGGGGAAAAAGAAGAGAAATTCTTATTAGATTTCCTATTTGGTTGTAAAAGTGGTAAGCCATGAAACTGGAACAGATGGCTTAAAAATAGCTGGACTTACCTCCCTTAGTTGAATTTTGCTGATAGTTTCTTTAAAATCTTTATAAGCTCCCATTTTCAACAGTTCTTTCAGGACCATTAAGGCCTGTGAGTAAATGCCCCAGGGTAATAAGCCCCCTTACAGGTATGATGCAGGAATTGGACCATTAACTAATTCAGGATCTGTGATCTAGCCCAGGAAGCCTATTTTATATATTTGTAATAAATAGATTGTAAAGTGAGTGTATTACCTGGCCCCTTGCCTATCTTTTTTTTTTTTATTTTTTTTTATTAAACCATAGCTGTGTACATTAGTATGAGCATGGGGCACCATACACTTGGTTCATATATCGTTTGACACATTTTCATCACATTAGTTAACATAGCTTTTGTAGCATTTTCTTAGTTATTTTGCTAAGACCTTTGGGATTACACCTGCGGTGCACCCTTGCCTATCTTGAAGCTAAGACAGTATAGTTAACCGTCTTAGGCTGTAGCTGAAGGATGAGTGTAGTAGCTGGCCTGTCTTTGATACGTAGACTTTAGAGCATGTTTTAATATGAGAGTTTGCTTTTGAGAATAACAAGCAAACTGAATATGCTGACAGGTAGGACATCAGATCGACAGCAAAATAACTTAAGTGTAGGTATCTATTCATTTTTTGTCTGCAGATATTAGGCAGTTTGAATAGCTGGGAAAAATTGTTATATCATTATCTGTGGGTAGTGTGGTGATAGTTTATTATAGGGCAGAGTTACTAGAAGAGAAAAGGCGGTATCATTATTCATATTAAAAAATGCCGTGACAATGTACTACTTCAGACGAGACTTGTTTCTGTAAATCATTCAAAATCCCTGTACTCGGAGGATTTTGGAAAGATTGTCTTTTCACAGGCAAAATTATTTCAGTTTCTTCGTGGGAGAAAATTCATCCAAACCAGAAGGCCATTTCCTCACTCACATCACGAGATAGGGAAGGTGAGGAAGGACATACCCAGTTCAGTGAGACCTTGAACCTGCTCTTCCCCAGCCTAGGGCCTCCGATCTCTGTCTGGGTAACTAACGCGTGGGACTGGTGTGGGTGTTCTCTAGACTGAACAAATTAAAACTGGATTTCTCTTTATGTGCTGGGTATTCAAAGGGTCTCATATTCACGAGTGAGAACTGTGCTTTAGGGTAGGATATTTTAAAAATAATGTGCTTTATGGTAGGGTATTTGGGTATATGGTATGGTACTGTGCTTTGGGGTAGGGTATTTTAAAAATAATGCTTTAGTTTTCTCTTGCTCTCTTTTTGTCTTTTAATTTGGCTCTTTTCTTACTTATGGAATTTAAGTTTAAAAAATCTTAACCATGTGACATTGTAACCCAGCTCAGATTAACACACAGCAAAATTATAGCTGTGGATTTTGGTCCCACCCAGTTCAGTACAACTTTCAGTCTAAGGGCCTTGCAACTTTCAAAGCTTTGCATTATTCCAGACTCTGGGTGCTATATAACTATACATTAGACTTGACTGTTCAAGGGATTTCTTTTTAAAATAAGCATAATGCAATGTACTTTGAAACTCCAAACAGTTGTTCCTTGATCAATTTGTGCTGGTTGTATGACAAAGCATTTTAGTTACTCTTTTTGTTTAAAGATTGTGTGCCTCCTAATTAATTATGCAATTCAATCTATTCTGTCTTTCCCCTCCTGCATTTCCCGTCTTCTTCTTTCTGTATTGTTTCTTTTCAAAATATATTTACTCTCTCTTATTTTTAATACTTAGGTTTCTGGAAGAATAAATGGACTTAGGCATTGTTTTGGCTCCACATGACCAAAAGAAATTACCATAATAGAAAAGGCTACTATCTTAGATGAGCTTTTACTTACCACAGAGGCATTTAGAAAGATGAAATAATGGGAAGACCTTCTTAAAAGGTAAGATTTAATTAGAAAGTCTATTGACTCAATCAGAAAATAGAAGGCGATCTCTTCTGCCGTTCTTGATCGGTAATAGCTATTCCTGGGTGATGGTAATATCCTTTGGAATATCTCCAGCCTTCCTCCTCCTATATTTAACTGTAAGTAGCTGTCTTTTTGTAGAAGTAATTTCAATGGATTTTTTTGAGGAATAGATAGAAGAACAAGTGTATACCCTAGTTTTGAGTTCAAAGGACTCACTTTATACATCAAGCTCTTTCCCTCAGCTAAGGAAATCTTCGATCAGCGTTGGAGAACCCGATCCCTGAACCAGATGCTGACAAAGGATCCTTGCCCTGGTCCTTCTGGTCAGAAGTTGGAAAAGAGAATCAGACCCATTAATGATACATCCAGCGTCTCATGGATTAAGGCAAATTTCGTTCTTCATCCATCTATTTTTGCTAGACTTTTAATAAACAGGGCAAGGTGTGATACATTTTTTAATAATTCAAGAAAGGGAATTAAAATAAATTATATTTTGATAATTATTTGAGTCTCTAGTACGTGTGTCCCCTTGAGAGAATTAGAAGATTCACGTAGGATTGGGTAAGACCAGGATTAGGAAACATTCCCAGAAAAAGTAACGGGGAGACAGTGCCCATGTAGCTGAATCTATAACACCTGGCCAAAACGCAGGGGATTGTAAATGTGCTGTTATATGAATAAAAGAAAAATAGTAGCACAGAGAGGGCGGTGCCTGTGGCTCACTGAGCAGGGTGCTGGTCCTGTACACCGAGGGTGGTGTGTTCAAACCCTGCCCCGGCCAAACTGCAACAGCAACAACAACAAAAAATAGCCGGGCGTTGTGACAGGTGCCTGTAGTCTCAGCTACTCGGGAGGCTGAGGCAGGAGAATCGTCTAAGCCCAGGAGTTGGAGGTTGCTGTGAACTGTGATGCCACAGCACTCTACCGAGGGTAGTAAAGTAAGACTCTGTCTCTTAAAAAACAAAAACAATATATATATAGTAGCAAGAGAGATGGAGGCATTATTGTGGTCAAGGTGGCTGCTGAAACGTATTTTCCTCTTTAACCCCTGGTCCTCTACAATGACGTCTTTAATCTTTCTCTTTTTTTCTCCTTCCTAATTCTTCCACGTTTTGTAGCTGGATCCTGTAACCTATATTGTTTATTCTAATACAGAGTTGAACACATTCACCTGGGGATCCCTGGTGGCTTGTTCCCAGCATTCCCAGCTGATGAGTTGACCGTTTGAGTGGTTGAGCGTCTCTTTGTTCAGAGCCCTTTGCGTTTCTAGGGGCTCTGTCCATCATTTCCTTTTAGATTCATTTAATCTGGTTGTCCTCAGGGTTTTTTTTGTGTCATATCCCGATCTGGAATTATCTCTCCATCTATCTAGTGTTTGCCTTGGTGTCATACTAGACAACTGTAAATAGGAAATTGATTTCCCGAGAAGGATTGCGTACTGTCATTGCTGTGGGAGCAGTAACCATATCACTGCTTTATTAAGATTTTAAGGGTTTGCCAAGCACCAGTCATCCTTAGGCGGAAATTTCCTTTCTGATGTGAAGATTGCACAAGATATGAAGAGTGGGTCTTCTGAGTAAAATTCCACTTATTCTAAAATGTGGTGTAATAAACGTGGTGAGTGAATAGAGGTATATATGAATGTGAGTATGTAATTTTAACTTTGAATTCTAAGTACTTAACATGAACAGATGAAGGAACATCCCCCACTGTGTCATCTGTCAGAGTCGATCACATCCCACTTGTGTTCCTTTTGATCCTCTCTCTCTCTTTTGTTTATCTCGACTTCCTTTCCTGGTCATATTTGCAGAGTCTCCCAGGGCAGGGACCTGCATTTGATGTCAGCTTGTAGGATGAAAGAACTTGGCATATATGAGCCATTCCTGGGTTCCAGGTATTGTGCTAGGGGGCAGTGCTCAGAGAAGTGCAATGGGTAGCCGTCGTCAGCCCAAAGTCAGCTACAGAGCAGTTAAAAATATGAAAATATTGAAAATATATCACACCTCGCCCTATTCACAGCCTGAGAAAGTCAGCGGCATACAGAGTGTCAGAGTGTTCCAGATTCACACCTGAAGCAAATACAGGTGTGAATTTAATTTAATATTTTTAAATATTAAAATATATTATTAAAATATTAAAATAATATTAAAAATATATCACGCCTCACCCTATTCACAGCCTGAGAAAGTCAGTGGCATACAGAGTGTCAGAGTGTTCTAGATTCACACCTGAAGCAAATACAGGTGTGAATTTAATTTAATATTTTTAAATATTAAAATATATTATTAAAATATTAAAATATTAAAAATATATCATGCCTCGCCCTATTCACAGACTGAGAAAGTCAGCGGCAGAGTGCTGAAGCAGTTTTCCCATAGGCATGCAGTTGTGTCTGCGCGGCTGACCAGTTCCCTCCATCCCCACCATCTCGTCTTCACTACCATTACACTTTTCTACCTTGTGCTTTCTAGGTGGCATTTAGTGGATTTCAGCTAATTTAAGATAGAAATGAGAAATAATAGAAACCAGAGTAACATGATATTTTCTTGGGACTTTTTTATTTTTGAGACAGAGCCTCAAGCTATTGCCCTCAGTAGAGTGCTGTGGCATCACAGCTCACAGCAACCTCCAACTCCTGGGCTTAAGTGATTCTCTTGTCTCAGCCTCCCAAGTAGCTGGGACTACAGGTGCCCGCCACAACACCTGGCTGTTTTTGTAGTTGTCGTTGTTGTTTGGCAGGCCTGGGCTGGATTCGAACCCACCAGCTCTGGTGTATGTGGCTGGCGCCTTAGCTGCTTGAGCTACAGGCGCTGAGTCAAGGTAAGGGACATTAACACTAATGCTTGTATTTGCTTCAGGCGTGAATCTGGAATACCCTGACACTCACATTCTGACCTAAGCCTTGCTTTCCTATTGCACACGTTTCAGGAGAATGGGACTTCTTGTGCAGGCTCCCACATATGATGAACAAAACACGAATTATTATCTATAGTGTGAGTGAAATGGGCATTGCAATGGTTAATTTGTAGAAACCAGTCTTGGGTTGTTTTGAGGACATTAACATCATCTCTGCCCCTTGCCCTGTAGTTCAAACTATGTATTTAGAGAGAGCTTAACCAGTAATTCAGAATGACCAGGACGGCATACCATACCCTAACTATGGGTGAATCCAGGTTGCTACGACAACAGAAATATTTTCATTTTCCCTCTTTTAGAGTCTGAACACATGAAGCTTGACTATTGCTGAAGTTTGCGTTTCTTATTTGTCTTTCGGACTTTATGTGACTAAGATAGAGAAGGGAAGGAGACACCAGCCACGCTTCTTCTGAGTTAGGCCACAGATTTTTCACGTTCACGCCCTGCTCCTCGTAGGAGAGGTCCTAGAACTCAGCATTCCTGCCACTAGCCTATGTTGACATTTTTCTTTTTTTTTTTTTTGTAGAGACAGAGTCTCACTTTTTATGGCCCTCGGTAGAGTGCCGTGGCCTCACACAGCTCACAGCAACCTCCAACTCCTGGGCTTAAGCGATTCTCTTGCCTCAGCCTCCCAAGTAGCTGGGACTACAGGCGCCCGCCACAACGCCCGGCTAGACATTTTTCTTTTTTTTTTTTTTTTGAGACAGTCTCATTTTGTCACCCTCAGTAGAGTGCTGTGGTGTCACAGCTCACAGCAGCCTCAAACTGTTGGGCTTAAGCCATTCTCTTGCCTTGGCCTCTCCAGTAACTGGGACTACAGGCGCCCGCCGCAACGCCCAGCTATTTTTAGAGACGGGGTCTCGCTCTTGCTCAGGCTGGTCTCAAACTCGTGAACTCAGGCAATCCCCCTGCCTCAGCCTCCCAGAGTGCTAGGATTATAAGCATGAGCCACTGGGCCCAGCCATGACATCTTTTTTTAATGGCCATCATGGTAAGAAATCAGACATCTTTTCTTACTGTTATCATTCAAAGATTAATATCTATTGTCTTCAACTTGGAATTGAAATCTAGATCTCCCTGTGTAAAGAGGATTCTGAGTCAGGGGTATGTATACTCCATGTCCTCCCTTAGTTTGTAAGGACTTAATTCTGTGAATATTCGGTAGGGAGCTTTCTTGGTACTCAGTAAAGGGGGAAAAAAAACAGAATAAACAAACAAAATAATTGGTCTAGATGTCTAGAAATCAAATCAGGTTGCCTGGAGTTGCTATGATGAGATGTCTTCTTTGGGACACACTGTGTGAGTTAAAAGGACTGCTAAATAGTCAGCTGTGAATAGTTTCATTGTTTTTAAGTTATCTGGGTGCTGAAACTCTGTATTTATCTGAAAGAGAGAAAACTCATTGCCTTCTGCTAGACTAGGGAAATGATGAAGATTGGTGAGGAGATTAAAAAGAAACAACCAATTTACAATCACTCACACTTTCCTATGAGAAATGAATCACAACTATAGCCCAGGATGAAGGCGAGAAGGGGAGGGGATGGGAGGGGTGGGGGGAGGTTTGATGGGGGGAGTGTAAATGGCGGGACCTCACCTGCGGTGCATATTGTAAGGCTACATGTCTAATCTGTTAAGTATAGAGTATAAATGTCTTAACACAATAATGAAGTGAATGAGGTGTAGGCTATATTAACTAGTTTGATAGAAGCATTCCAAATTGCATCTAAAATCAGCACATTATACCCATAAATGCATTAATGTGTACATGATCTGTGTGTTTATGACTTAATAAAAAAAGTTAAAAGTTAACAAAACTAAAAAAATAAAAAAAGAGAAATAGGAAAAAAATTAAAAAATAATAAAAAGAAACAGCCCGAACCCTGCTGCCTTGGATGTGTATAAATCCTCTCCCTCTGCTCTGCCACCGTCTCTTTTCCGCCTTCCTTTACCGCCTAGGGTTGCCTGACAGCCAGCACTGTGTCTGGGGCCCATGTAAAGTGGTGAAAGGGCCAGTCCTCTTTATCTGTCTTCTTAGAGCTTCCGCCTCATGGGGGAGACAGATGAGTAAGCAGGAAATTCCAGGATGGCATGAACATCCTAGGAGAGTGAAGGGGGTGCCAGGAGCTCAGGTCTGGGGGAGACTCCTGGGTGTCTGGGGGAAGATGGATGGTGGGGGGACCAGGGGAATGACTGTGGCTGGGTGTCTTGGGCAATTTCTGGCTGCTGTGACCACAAACGCCACAAAGTAAGCAGCCTGTAAACAAGAGAAATGTATTTCTCGCAGTTCTGGAGGCTGGGAAATCCAAGATCAAGGCAGCGGCAGATTCAGGGTCTGGTGCGGGCCCATTTCCTGACTCACAGACTGCACCTTCTCCCAGTCTTCCTGTGGTGGGAGGGAACAGAACTCTCTGGGGTCTGATTCAAAGACGCGTGAGGGTTCCACCCTCCCGACCTAAGCACCTGCTCCAGGCCTGGCTTGCTACTGCCCTCACCTTGAGGTCTGGATTTCATCATGTGAGTTTTGGGAGTGGGGAAACACAAACGTTCAGACCACAGCACCCGGGAGCACAGGAGGTCCTGGGCTTCTTTTTTCCTTCCCTCCTTTCTTCCTTTGCCTTTTGCTCCATCATTTCTTCCTGGTTTTTGAGCTTAACTTTAGCATCTGTCCCGACAGAAATTATGGTTTCAATAACTACTTTTTATTATAGAACATAAGATATGATATTATATTTTGCTCTAAGACTTTAACTTGGAAAGAGATTTATCTCAGGTTCTAAATCCTTCTTTTAAAGGAATACTGACTAGTTTTTCATTAAGAAGAAGGGATAATCAATAGGCTACATTTCTATGCAAAATCCATCAGAGTAGTTCTCTGAGAAATTCAAGCTGCTTACTCCGTCCGTCATTGACAACCTGGCCTCACGATGAGGAAGTGTTTTCTGAACACTCTGAACAGTGTATTTTCTCTTTAGTATGGACGGGAGCTGAAGAAGTGTCTTCAGGTCCAAAATGGTATTTATTCCATGTTTGACACGTACAAATCCTCCTTGATAAAATGTCATTAGGGAGGCATACTGAGCTATGTGGCCGCAGCTGATAGGTACTCTTCAGCTTTTATCACTGTGTCAGAAAATTAAGTGTAATCTAGGGTCCTGTCATTCCTTTTATTAACTCTAGTGGGTTTACGTTATATTAGAGAATTTAGTGCAACATTTTGCCTTAGAGAAATACATGTCCCTTTCCACTCTAGCAGCCTCAGCCTCCTCGGTCTGGAATGTGGCTGAAAAAGCCCTTTTGCCCACCCTCTAGTTGAAAATGTTCTCTGCTCAGGGTAGTGTTAATTGTTCACAATGACTCTCCCTTCACTGCTAGCTCTGTATTTTGCAGAGAGTGCACCTGCTATCTGTGAGGGTGGTGACTGGTTGCCAGAAGGTTTATAGAAATGCCTGAAAATCCAGTACTGTTTCTTGGGTGCCTCTCTCTCCTTTCACCTGGTAAGGTTCATTCTCTGTGATTCGTGCTCTGTAATTCTCAGTCAGCTCAGGCACATCACCCGTGGAGTTACATTCTGTGAGCACATGGCCCATTAGCATGTGATTGTGTGCGCCCTGGGTGGATATAAATCTTGTGGAAGAACTTCAGACTCTGCCACCGCTCCAGTCTGGTGTAGAAAGCATGGAAAGGCCCTGCCTCGCCTGTCACCATAGCTCCCTCCACTCCCATCCTGCCGACCGCTGTACCAGTTCATCTACTGAAGAAGAAACCTCCTGGGGATTTTTGAGTTTGTCCTATTACTTGTTACTCAGGAAAGAAGAAAGTGGGACGGAAGATTAATTCTGACTTACTGTATGTGCCTGTACTCCTCAAAGATGGAAACAGGGAAGAGATTGTTGATGGTGGGAACGGTCCTTGTTCTTAAAGAATTTCTAGGTGAATGCTGAAACCTCCAATCAGAAACCTAATTAGTTAATTAGTTTTAACTGGATTACCTTAAGCTTAAGAATAGAATGATGGATATGTGTTGACTGTGGACAAGGGGAGGGAGGCTGCAGAAGCTGGAAGTCCCCGGGGCAGCCTGAAGGAGCACAAAATTTAGCAGAGGAGTTTTGGGCCCAGAGTGGCAGCTTGGGAACAATTACTTTTAGGAAGGAACAGCTACAGGGTTTGTAAGTATGGAAAAAAAGTAGTGATGATGGGAAGTAATCCCTAGGAAATTTATCTACCAATTAGACCTCTCACCTGCTGTCTTTTTTTTAAGTTGCTGAAAAAACAACTTGGTTTTGCCTAGAAATATGCTAAAGGAAAGTAAATCTTTAATTCTGACAGCTGTCATCAGAAGCTGTTGGTGAACATTATTTATTTGCAGAGATTCTTTTTTGAGGCTGACACGCTAAAATCTTAAGTAATCCAAGTCTGTGAAAATACTTTGTGGAAGTCCATAAGGCTGTGTCTTTGCAGGGTAATACATGTGAACACTGCTTTGCTAGGCTAAGGGGAGCCGGGTCTTTAAATTGAATGAAGTAGCACTTCCTCATGCGGATTGGGTACTTAAATTATTGAAAACTGAGGTTCTCCTTCCTTCTGCGTAACTTTACTAGCATTATAGACTTTTAGGGCATAAAGGGAATTTCTTTATCCGCCCGAAGTCTTTCATTTAAAAACAAAAATTAATCAGTTTAGAGGAAAAAAATGGGAAGGAAAATGAACAGTGGTCCCAAGTCCATGTTAATAACCATTAGTGCATTATCTTATTTAATCAGCCCTGATAGCTGTTATTCCTTTTTCACAGATGGGGAAACTGATACTCAGAGAAGTTAAGCCACTTGCCCAGGGAAGCACAGCGAGAGTGAGAGTCAGAGATGGTTTTATATGTAAGTCTTGGGTGGCACCAATGCCCACGCTCTTTCCACTCCCAGAGTTAAGTCCACTAGTTAACTAGTCCACTAGTTAAGCTAGTTAAAGAGAATGAACTAGGACCCAGGGGCTTGTGCTGCTCTAAAGAGTGACCTTTCTGATACATTCTACTACTTAGAAAAATTGGAACTTGTATGGTAATTGTAAAAAAGGTTAGCGCAGAATTCCTTTTCTTAATTTCTTTTTAATTAAATCATAGCTGTGTACATTAATGTGATCATGGGGCACCATACATTGGTTTTATAGACTGTTTGACACATTTTCATCACACTGGTTAACATAGCCTTCCTGGGATTTTCTTAGTTATTGTGCTAAGACATTTACATTCCACATTTACTAAGTTTCACATGTACCCTTGTAAGATGCACTGCAGGTGTAATCCCACCAATCACCCTCCCTCTGCCCACCTCCCCCCTCCCTCCCCTCCCTCTCTCCCTTCCCCCTATTCTTAGGTTATAACTGGGTTATAGCTTTCATGTGAAAGCCATAAATTAGTTTCATAGTAGGGCTGAGTACATTGGATACTTTCTTTTCTTAATTTTTAAGAAGTGAAGATAATTTTTCTTGGAGCTGTAATTTCAAAATCCCTCTCCTTCCTCCCTTTTTAAAAAAGTTTGGTTCTTTCCGTAAAGGTAATTGAGCTTTCAGACGCCCTCACGAACTTTATTTTAATGTCTGGTGGCTCTTTCGTATTTACTTCTTTTTTGTTCCGATGATGAGTATGCAACTGTGGTTATCCTGATTAATGTTTTACATATTTCCCCAGGCATTCATGGAGATTGACTAAAATATAAGTTACTTTTAGCTTCAGAAAACTTCTGATTGGCATTTAGAAACATGCATAAAATATACCCCTTGGTAAGCAGTGCTCCAACTTATAATTTTCTTCCTTTTAAGGGAGTAGGGAGAAAAAAAAAAAGATGTTTTCAAGGGAGATTTTGGTTACAGTAAAGAGAGACTATGGTTTGACACCATTATTTTCCATTTCGTTTTTACTTTGCATGGGAAAAATTAAAAAAAAATTGATGTGTTCAGGTGTTTTTAACATGATGAGTTGGGACAGAATACACCATCAGCTCTTTTCTCTTCTTCACCTCAAAGCAAAAATATCACCGTATCTTAAATTGCCTTGGGTCAGAACTCTATTTATTGAATTATTCAACAGTTTGAACTCGTAGAATTAGAGGATTCATTAGATTGAAGGTCAGAAGTTAAGTTAAAAACATTTCCTTACAGTTATGATATGACTCACAACGTTGACAGATTCCAGAAAGGGGACAGGAACTGAGCCATGTGTGGTCTTAATGAGCTAGAAACAGTCACTGGTCTGGCCATTTATCCCCCAACATTCGGAAGTGCCTGGAATTCAAATTACTGAGGTCTGTGTTCAGAACTGCAGGCAAGTATGTGCTGGGTCAGATGCCCACTGGTCCTTCCCCCAAATATTTAGATGACAGTGCAAATTATCCTGTTGATTTATTTTTATTTTCTTGGTTTTCCTCATATTCCATGGGGGCGGAGGAAGAAGCTGGATCTCGTAATTTGCAAAGGCAGACCTGGAAAAGTTGCTCTTTAAGTGACTTGTTGGAAGAGCCTGTGGTTTGGAGTCGTAAGTGGAAAATATATCAAGAGGATTTCTCATTAGACGTAATGGCAAAAGAACGGGTAATGATAATACAGTGCATAGACAGAGTGCCCAGCTCTCCTGGGCAATAAAATATTTACCTCCCTTCTTCCTAATTCATTTGTATATGGAGAGTACTTAGCCTTGAGTGTCACCGTTTTAGAATGGTGGAAATGCTTTTCAGAATATGACCCTAAGGACTCTTGATACCAATCTAGCCACTGTACCCCGCCTCCCCTTCCCAGTCAGCAGCTCACCTGGAAAGTTGGGTTTGGGGATGTTTTCTTACCCTTCATCCTCTCGTGCCATCCCCCAAATTCATTTTCTTGCCATCTCTTGAAGCTCATTTCTTTTTAAGTGCATTGTTCCTGGGGTGTGCACATCAGAAATAATTGATGGTGAAGTCACCTGAGGGGTCAGATGTGCACTTGCTGGCTGTGACCCCTGTCCTCTCCATTAAGGCTCTTTCTCCCCAAGTGTTTGATGACATCTTGTTGGGCTGAAGTTTAAGCTCAGCTGCCAGAGAGGGGTTAGGTCACTCAGCATCATTATGACACTTCTGTCTTCCTGGAGCAGTTTATTTTCTGGGCTTCAGTCATACTACCCTGCCCGGCTTTTCCTCTCACCTCACTGGCTGGTCTTCTGTCATCTTTCTTGATCCTCCTGCCAATCTGTCAATACTGAGAGTGCTTCCTGCGTGAACTTGGGTCCTCTCTCTATGTCTGCCTTGCCCTCTGCCATCTTTAATGATCTCACCTAGTCCATCAGGTTTAAATACTGTCTATAGGCTCATTAATCTTAAATTTTATATCCAACTGGACTCCCACTCATGTGTCTATGGGACATGGATGTGGCTCAAGAGAACTAGTGTTTTCCTCACCACATCTCTAAACCCATTTATTCTAGTCTCCATAGGGCACCACCATCCATCCAATTTCTAGCTGTCCTTGATTCCTCTCTGTCTCTCATTTTTCACATCCAATCCATTAGCAAATCCTGCTTTACTTCCAAACTGTATCCTGGACCAGACCACTTCTCACCATGTCTGTTGTCACAGCTTCTGTCTGCACCGTCAGAACCTCTCTCCCTTGCACTCCTCTGTGACAGCCTTGAAACCCTGCCTTGAACTTGCACTCTATCCAGCTGCACCAGAGGGTTGCCTGGGCTGTTCCACCACCTTGAACCTTAGCTCCTCCCAGGGGCTTCCTGTGGAGACCAGTGTGGTCTTACCGAACTCCTTACCACAGTGTGAAGGTTCTGCGTCCGGAGCGCCGATTTCGTCTTTCTCCAGTGAGTCCCGGGTTCTCAGTGCAGTGCTGGCCTCCTCTCTGAACCGCAACCCTCCTGAATGTCCCAGCCGGCCTTCTGCTGCTGTGTCCTCAGTTCTGATGCCCTCCCTGGGCAGCCCTTCCTGAACACTCAGCCGACTCAGTGTCTCCTCTGCCTCCAGGACAGTCCTTTCTCCTTTTCTTCACAGCACATTTTAGTACAAGCAGTCCCAGGTTACGGGTGACCTGACTTACAGCGTTCCATACTTACAAACAGGCTGATTTGTAATTCAATAATTAAATTAATAATTTGGGAGCTAGCTTCTTCCATGCACGCACACACACCCGTGTGGTGTAAACAGCTCGCTAGCAGTGCTAGCCTCGTTGTATAGACGTCACTTATGCACAGTATATAACTTTCATCTTACGTTTTAAAATCAGTTTTGTGAGTCTGTGTTTACCATTATGACGGTGCCTCCAGAGTCTTCTGCAAGTCCAGGTGATCCTGCAACAAAGAGAAAAGTGATTACTGTGGAAATGAAAGAAGAAATAATTAAGTGTTCAGAGAAAGGCCAGACATCATCATTCACTTGGGAAAGCATCGGCCTTCCATGGCTTGATTATCAGAACAATTGTTACAAAGGATAAAGGGAGAATAATGGAATATGTGAAGGGCTGCGCTCCAACGAAAGCGTCAGTTATTACTAAGCAGAGAGTGGCTTAATTGCTGGAATGGCAAGGTTAGTATTGATTTGGTAAGCACGTCAACATAAGCGTAACATTCCTATTAGCCTAGTGCAGATGCAACATTAGGCGAGTGTTAACCTCTAATATTCTTTTTTGAAATGTCTCCTATTTCTTATCTAAACATTTTGTATGAGTTGTTTTGTGTTGTTTGCTCTTTCGCACAAGGATTTCTGTAACTTATTACAGTTTAGGAGTGTTACTGTTATGATCACAGTTTTACCCTGTGTTACCATGACCCTATGTGAGTCACTATTGTGTTGTTATTATTACTGGACACGCACTGTTCATCAGGCATCCAGGTTACATACGGTGCGAGCTAAAGATGTTCTCAGGAACGTAGCTCGTCCATAACCTGGGGACTGCCTGTAGGTCAAGTGCCCTGTGTTTTCACGCTCTACCTCTGTCTCCGGCCACAAAGACTAAAGCCCCGGAGGACAGACAGTCTGTCCGTTTGACTCACTGCTCCACCCCCACTGCCCCAACAGTGTGGCACACAGTAGCTGCTCAGCTAACACCGGTTGACTGACTGGCCCTTGAGGCTCTGCCTTTGCCTCTTCCCTTCTGTGCCTCCTTTGATTTATCTTTCAAAGAGAGAGGCAGCACTTTCCTTTGCTATGCTGACCTGAGTAAATTGGGTCTGCCCCATTCGTCTGCAGAAGCCAGCTTGCCAAATCCCATTCATCTTTTAAATGTAGCTTTGCTTTTTCCGCCTTCCTCTAGATACTCATTTTGGAAGGGGATTTATTTTATGTTGCAAAGCTGTTGTCCCATTTTTCAACCCGTGTGTGACAACTCTTAGATGAGACTATACCCGTTCCTTTCACTTCTTTCTTGGGTTGGGAGTGGTTGCTGTGAGATGATAGCATCTTTTTCATTATGTGACCGTAGGAGAATTTATACCAAATTTCCCAAGCAGTCATGGTCCTCCATCTCACTTCTCTGGGATTGCAGAAGGAAAAATACCTGGTTTCCTCATCAAACAGCTCTCTCTCTCTCTCTGTTAAAATTAGATTATTTTTTTTTCATTTTTTAAAAATTTCAAAATATTACAGAAGTACATATGTTTTGGTTATATAGTTTATTTTGTCACTTCAGGTCAAAATTATAAGTGTGCCTTTCACCCAGACTACATGTATTCTATCTGTTAGGTGTCAATTAGTCCAACACTTTTGCCTTCCTTCCACCTACTTGATTTCTATTGAGTTTTAGTTCCCTCTGTGCAGTAAGTATTAATCCAGTAGGTCCAATTTAGTATTGAGTACATGGGGTGTTTGTTTTTCCATTCCTGCAATACTTTCCCTAGAATAATGGTCTCAAGTTCCATCCGAGTTGTTGTAAAGATACTAGATCACGTTTTTATGGTTGAGTAGTACTTCATGGCATTACGTTATATCACCTTTTATTAATCCCCTCACTTATTTTTTAATTAAATCATAGTTGTGTACATTAATGCAATTATGGGGGACACTGTGCTGGTTTTATATACGGTTTGAAATAGTTTCATCAAACTGGTTAACATAATCCACTCACTTATCGATGGACATTTGCGTTGTTGCCACATCTTTGCAATTGTGAATTGTGGTGCTGTCAACATTGGAGTGCAAGTGTCTTTATGATGAAATGTCCTCTTTTCCCTTGAGTAAATACCCGGTAGTGGCAATGGTGGATCCCCTGGCAGGTCTACTTTTGGATCTTTGAGGTATTTCCACACTCCTTTCCGTAGAGATCGTACTAGTTTGCAGCCCCACCAACAGGGTCCAAGCGTTCTTTTCTCTCTTCATCCACTTGTTGTTTGGGGACTTTTAGATAAGAGCCATTCTCATTGGAGTTGGGTGATATGTCATTGTGGTGAAGAGCTTTCTTGAACGGATGTTGTTCTAAAGCCCTGCACGTATCACATGGAGAGGTGATGGTGGGAAGGAGTGGGGAAGCCTCTGCAAAGCATTGGAGGGGAAACCGGGCAAGGGATGACAAATATTCACGTGCCCTGCTTCTTTGGGGGACACCTACCTGGTTGGAGGTCCCCAAGGAGAATAGTAATCTACCATGTAAGTCTGATTGGGTTATACCAATTTCTGGGTAAGGATTCTCTGTTGCAGCATAACCTTTGCATTCCTGTGGTGACATTAAAACTACTTTCTGAGGTCCTGATAAGTGTATGACCTATTGTAAGTTACTGAGCTGTGGAGGTGACGGGTGGGTTGGGAGACAAGATGGTCAGAAAGATGAATAACGTGTGCATCGTGGGTTCAAGGAGATCCTAGTTAGTATCACGAAAATAACTATAAAATCAGAGTTTGATTCAGATCAGTAGAAACAAAGACGAGAAATGAGATGAATGTTTAAACGGGGGAATCGCGTGTAGATTGGAGGGAGAAGGGGAGAGAATGAAGAGCGACAGCTGCGTGGGTGAGAGGCCGTCTCAGGAGGACACGTGGCCTGGAGTGCAGCAACCTGGGAAATGTGCTCCCAATAACTGAGATGTTAAGGGAGGGGATCCTCAGGACCCGTCACTTCTTTTCTTGTCCAAGGCTTAAGTACTGCCAAGGAAGCCTGCTAGACCTTTGCAAAATTAAGATCTGTTGAGCCAAATAAAGTATTCATCTGTAAACCCGCTGTCCAGCTGACAGGTGGATTCTGGCCATGAGCCTTGCCCAGTGTGTGTCATCAGCAGGAAATCTGGGGGAGGCCTAACCCCGGGCCCCAGAGGACTGAGTTTTCCCAGGGCAGATTTTCTTATAGCATGTTCAAATTGTTTGCCCTTGCTGAGTATACCCTGCACCACTGCTTATCTCCTATTTCTCTTTAAATTGATTCTTTCTTTCACTCGAATAAATCTAATCCTATCCTAAACAGTTGTGTCTGTGAAATCATGAGTTTGATGTACCAATGATAGGTTTTCCCAAATTATGTACCCCCTTGCATTCATCTCATGTATTTTATACGAGTGATACCGTAACTCCTTATAGAGAACTTTCATCTTCCACCTTTAACATATTTTTAGCTTTTGGGGAAAAGTGAAATTACTTCTTCACCATCCTTATAGCAGCTCTATTCGTTTCTTTCCTTCATCCCCCCACCCCCGCCCTCCCATGCCTGCCCCCTTCCAATTCTGTAACATTTTGAGCCTGCAGGGATGGTAGAGGACATAATAAAAAAGATCTTGGGTATTTTAGGATTTGAAGTGCAATGAAAGGAAATTACTGACACACCAAATTGCCATTTAATGGGAGATGGAGATATCGATCTGGTAATGTTTCCTGCGGTCCTAGTTATAATAACTGTATAATATCATACACTTTATCAAAATAATTTAAAAGCTGGCAAATGAAGTTGTTATGGAGCCTCAGAGTGAAAGGAAATGAAAGTCAGAGGGTCTAGAAGGTGGTGAGGGAAGAACAGAAAGGCCTACAGGACTTAAATTAGAGGGACCCCGTGCAGCTCTGTTGTCAGAGAGATTTTTTTTTTTTTTGTAGTTTTTGGCTGGGGCTGGGTTTGAACCTGCCACCTTCGGTATATGGGGCTGGTGCCCTACTCCTTTGAGCCACAGGTGCCACCCCCAGAAGAGATTTTTTTTTTTCCCCAGAATAGATTTTTGAGGATTCAGTTAATGTCCACATGGAGCTCTGAGTCCCCGGACCCTGCCACTCTACAGTGTGTACAACACAATGACATTATCTCCTCCTTTACCCATTCTTCTTCCGAGCTGATGCAAGTTATCATGTAAACTTGCTTGATTTGTAGAAGATGATTATGTTTATTAGAACATTTCCAATAAAATAAACCGACTTTATGAGGGGTCTGTTATCAGCGGGTTGCAAGTTTAATGCAGAGCTCAACACGTTGGTTTTTATAGCCCGTAATGAAATGTCTGCTGTTACCAAAATTTTAATGAAAATTATGATGGTATTTCTCAGCTTCCTTATTAAAAAATCAGGTCTTAATATTTCTGAAACTTTCATTATTACTTTAATCAGTTGGTGCCCTCGTTATCCTTCTTGAGTACTGAAGTTCTTGAATTTCAAATTTCCTCCAGTAATCTACAAGATGACAAAAGAGAAAAGACTGAGCATAATTAAGGGAGATTTCTCTCTTCTTTTGGAAAGTAAGCACCTATTCTTCTTATTGCTGTAATAATACTGTAAAAGCTTTCTTAATTTGTTCTTCAATTAAATATTTCTAATAACACGGGGAGTCAGTAATATCTGATTTTCTGTGAGTGGTAAAGGGTGTTTTCTAAGAAATTAAATAGTAAAATATGATTTAGAGACCCAGGTTTTTGAGCACTTTAGAAACATTCATTATGCACTTCAGGTTTATTTTCACATCTTCTCTCGAAGGAATGTAATAGGTCAACTGTAAAGCATTTTCAAGTCATTAACCTATGTGGGATGTCTTCTGCTACAAAAGAAATTTTGGCCAAGAGTATACGTATGTTTTTTTAAGGTTTTCTATCATTGTATTTCTTTACTTTTTTGCCAGTGTAAGGACAGGACTAGAATACATTGCCGTTAATATCATTTTGGTATTTTCATTTTACCCTTTACTTTAACCCAGAGGAAAACAGAAGACGAACTCCTGGCCTTTCCTGTGACTCTGTGGGCACCCACACTTGTCCAGACTTTCTTCTCTGCTCATTTTGCAGTCCTGGATGCTTCATTAGGAACTTCTCACATCTGTTGGGTTCTCCTCCATCCCTATGAAAGAATAGCAGCTTTGTAAGTGGATTGCTAGGAGACATTTTTTAAACAAGGACCCATGTACACGTGTCCACAGTGGTTGCTTCCGTATGTTAGGTATTTAATGCGACTTGAGTAAAGACAGCAGCAACAGCAGGGAGCTTCTTTTTCAGTGTGTGCGTGAACTCTAACCCGTTGGTTCTGCAGTTTTCCCAGGTACCACGTGGAGAGGCGGAGCTCCCCCATCTCTCCATCGCCCACTGGGGGTCTGCAATCCTAGGCCAGACCCTCACCTCTTCATCTCACGCTGGGTTAGGGACATAGTCCTCTGCCCACATATTTTTTTTTTTTTAATTATTTGTCCTTTTTTTTTTTTTAATTAAGTCATTGGTACATAAATCATGAATACATTTATGCCATTATGGGATTCACTGTGTTGATTATTTGTACAAGTTGGAGTGCTTACATCCTACTAATCAACAAAGCCTTCACCTCATTTACCCAATTTGTAGAACACAAATGTCTCCCCAGACTTTTGTGTCTGTTTTCTTCCAAGCAATCCGTCCATGTTGCCAGAGTAATTTCCCCCATTCATCCACTTTTAACATTTAATTCCCTCTCCATGCCAAATCCAAACTCCTGTGTCTGGATTTCACATTCTGGCCTCAATCTCTGTATTCCGTTTTTCTCTAAATGCCAACAGGCCCCCTCTGTTCACCTCTGGTTCTGTTGATCAGCAAACAAACACGTCATGCTTTTTCTTATTTCCGTGACATCAGTTATGACACCTTTCTCCCAGCCTTTCTGGAACCCGTTTCCTTACTTTCTATCATTTTATCTAAAAACCTCTCTACCGTTCAAGGGTCATTTTGATTCTTTCCTTTATCATGTGCCCAGACTTATTACTTTTCCTCATTTCTAAAAACCACACTGAAGTCTATACCACCAGCTTGTCATGGAACTCCCGATTGATTGGTTTACTGTTCAGAAGTCCATAAGCTGTGCAAAATAAGAAACAACTCTAAGTGCTCATTTTGATGACAATGTTTTTTTATCTAACATACGTACGTTTATGGTTGTTAATTATAACCCTTTATTTTTCATAATTCCAACTTTCCAGTGCCTTGCCAAACCTATAAAATGAAGATGTTGGATTAGGGATCTGATCTTTAGCATGTTTTTATGATTAAGATAAGAATAAATTTTAAGGCTTGGTACCTGTAGCTCAGCGGCTAGGGCACCAGTCACATACGCCAGAGCTGGCAGGTTTGAATCCAGCCTGGGTCTGCCAAACAACAATGACAACTACAACAAAAAAAAAATAGCTGGGCGTTGTGGCATATCCTGTAGTCCCAGCTACTTGGGAGGCTGAGGCAAGAGAATTGCTTAAGCCCAGGAATTGGAGGTTGCTGTGAGCTGTGACGCCACAGCACTCTACCTGGGGTGACAGCTTGAGACTGTCTCAAAAAGAAAAAAAAAAAAAAGAATACATTTTTAGGAGTGTGCAGTTAAACTTATGTGTATGATGTTGTATGTACGTGATCTGGGCAGTGAACTATGTGGGCTGCAAGGTACAGATGAAATCCCAACCAGCAGGGAACGCCTGAGTAGGAGGTGGAGGGAGAAGAAGACTGGGTCCTTCTCAGACAGCAGAGAAACCATTGCTGGGTGTCCATCCACAAGAACAAAAATCATTTTACCACAGAGACCTTTGCACCAGAATGTTTTTTGCAGCTCAGTTCACCATTGCCAACTCGTGGAAGCAACCAGGTGCCCATCAATCCAGCGTAGATTAGCAAGCTGTGCCATACGTACACCGGGGAGCACAATTCAGCCGTGAGAAAAGATGGAGACTTTGCCTCTTACATGCTCACCTGGATGGAGTTGAAATGCATTCCTCTTAGTAAAGTGAAGAATGGAAAGAAAAAATCCAACGTCCTCAATTCTAATGTGATAATGTGAAACCAACATGTAGACAACTACATGCCCTCACGGATGATGAAACGCAATATAGTCTATCAAGGAGCAGGACAGGAAAGAGAGTGGAGGGGGGAGGGGGGAGGACAGTGGGCAGGGTCTCACCTGAGGTGCAAAATGGGACGGTGTTCAGCGCACCCCGGGCACAGGGCTCCATTCCAACCTTATTTTATAATTGAGAATAATGTAGCCTAAACATGTGTCCCTTATATTAATTTGAAATTAAAAAATACTACAAACCTAAATAAATAAAAGAAAAACTAGCCGGGAGTAGTGTCAGGCCCCTGTAGTCCCTGCTATTCTGGAGGCCGAGGCAAGAGGACCCAGTTGAACCTGAGAGTTGGAGGTTGCTGTGAGCTGTGACGCTGCAGCACCCCGCCTGGGGTGACAGAGTGACTCTGTCTCAAGGAAAACAAAAAGGATTTTGACTTTGGTATAAATGTTTCCTCGTGTTTGTGCTTAGTTACAACAGTTCTTCTCACACTACGAGGCATACGTTTACATATTCTGCACCTTCAGAGTTTTGTCGGCTTCTTTAGATTCCTATGTGCAATTTTACAGTCATTTTTGCTTTTCTTTTTTTCCTTTTTTTTTTTTGCAGTTTCTGTCCGGGGCTGGATTTGAATCTGCCACCTGCGGCATATCCCTTTGAGCCACAGGTGCCCCCTTAGAGTCCTTTTTTCATTGACTACATCTAGAAATCTCCTTTGATAATATATGTGTAGTAATGAAAGTTGTATTGTATGGACAATTATACGTAAATATTCTTTTTTGAATTTTTTTTATTTTCAGCTTGCTTGTTCATTCTTCTTCGTTTGAAGTACTCTTTTTTTGTTGTTGTTGTTCATTTTCCTTCTTCTTTTTTTAGAATGTTCTTCCTCTGGAGATGCTCTGTCCCCTTGCCTCTTACCCCCTTGCCTCCCCAGTAGCTGGGATTGCAGACGCCCACCACAACGTCTGGCTGTTTTTGATGTTAGTAGAGACGGGGTCTTACTCTGGCTCACTGCTGTCCGTACTGGTCTCGAACCTCTGAGCTCAGGCAATCCAGCTGCCTGGGCCTCCCACAGCGCTGGGACTGCAGGCGTGAGTCACCACGCCCAGCCATACATGAATATTCTTTATGACGTATATATATGTACCTACATTTACATACCAACTATTCCTATAAAAGCAATTTATAAGAAACTAAGAAAATCAAGTTGTAAATCAGCTCTTTGGTTTTGAATCCTATTTGCACAGAGTTAATTTGCACATGCAGTGATTCCTGTTAGGACCCCTGCCGTTTCTGACAATTAGGGACGATGGGGAGGTCGGATAACAGGCTGTCTCTGGAGATGAGCCACCTCAGGAGAACGTGTGACTGGAGCGTGACAAGCACAGCGTTTGCTCACTGCTGTGTGTTCACGTCGTCCTGGGAGGCTCCCTGTCCTCGCGGGGGTGGGAGGAGTGCTGTTGGATTCTGAGGAGCAGAGGAATGTCAGGAGAAGATGAAGACATGAAAACCACAGCTCTTGAGGAGGAAGTGGCTTTAGCACGTGGATGGAATCCCAGGTATGAGTAGTGTGAAGGAGAGGTAGTTAAGATCCTGTTGCTATCTATACCTTTTATCTAAGACTTTATAAGTCGTTTGTACTGTGTATAAGGTGACCTTAGGGTGTGTGATTTTGCCTAAATACCCATCAGGACCTGCGTCCCGTTTGTGATGTGACCATCCCAACGTTTGCCTCATTCTCTTCCTGTGCTATCACTGAGGTCCTTTTCCATGGGGACAGAAGGCAAGTGTCAGTCCGTTTGGTGACAGAGCTCTAAGATGTCATCATCTGTCAGGAGTAAACAGGAACTCGGGAGGCTGAGGCAGGAGAATCGCGAAAGCCCAAGAGCTGGAGGTTGCTGTGAGTCCTGTGACATCATGGCACTCTACCGAGGGCGGTAAAGTGAGACTCTGTCTCTACAAAAAAAAAAAAAAAAAAAAAAGAACATTGAATAAATGTTGACAAAAAACGTCTTAGAAGGAACTTGAATGACCACTGACACAGGGATGTATGGAATCCCTTTAGAACTTGTGTTACATCTGTGCTCTCCTCTTGTTCATAACTAGAGGGTCACCTGCTGTTCTCACTCATGAGGCTTCTTCACAGTCTCTGAAATCAGTCACCAAATCTTGTAGATTCAGGCAGCTTAATATCCTTCGTATCTCTTTTATTAATAGCTATGATAATAATTTATTTAACACATACTGTATCATTGACTTTTGTAAGTCCTTTACGTGTCTTTTAATGATCTCACTTCTTTACACACACGCACAGACAATACACAGGATACACACGTGCATTGGAAGAAGAGGTGCTTTAAAAAAAAATCCCCGCTGGCGGGTAAGACAACTGAGGTTAGGAATCTTTCTCCAAGTCTAGTAAGTTAGCAGTGGAGTGAGGATGTGAAGCCATCCTTAAACCAGAGCCCATCATCTCAGTCATTTTTTGCTAGTGAATCATTATTCATGGAATTAAATTTCTCCAGGTTAATGTGTTTTTTAGTAAAAATAAGCTATTGTAATGCACCCTCCTCACCCCTTCTGTATTACCCATCTTGCACAGAATCATAGACATTCAGAGGTTAAAAAAATAAAAAAAGACTCGCCTCATTCTAAAGAGAAGTAACAGGACTGAGTGATTTGCTCAAGAAATACCCAAGAGAGGGATTGAGATTATCTGGCTTCCTCACTTGCTCTTACATCATCACACAGATTTAGAAATCTTGGACATTGCCTATGAGAAGGAAAACTCTGATAATTTGAGAGAACCAAATGGAGTGATTTGGAATACGTTTTTATTTTTTTAAATGTCAAAAGATTTTGGAATTACTTTAGAAAGTATACTTTCCTCTGACCCTGAGACAGTGGCAGTCACTGCGGAGCAGGAATGGCCATGTTGAACACAAGGTCTGCCCCTTTCTGTACGTCACTCTGTCTCGCTTCTGGCCATTTTTACTTCTAAGGATTATTGCAGTGACCCTCCCAGGTGCCATTTCTATGTACCTATGTATCTGTCATTGTCATAAGCATGACTTTTCTAAATCATAAATATGATGGTGATCTTCTTTTGCTTAAAATAGTTCAGAAATTCTCAAAACTCTATGCTTGAGTTAAATCTGCAGAGCTCAGCTTCCAAGGCTGTCTTTGATTTGAGGCCTGTCCGTCTCCCTCTTCATTTCTGGGCAGCCACGCCCTCCCGCCCCCAGCCCCACACCCCTTGGGTCCAGCCTTACCAAATGACTTAATGTTCCTGGAAGTTGCCATGCTGTTTCCCGCTCCTGCACCTTCATAAATACACTTCCTCCTGCCAATACTTTCCTTGCTTTTCCTAATATTTTGCTCTTATTTTTTTCGAAATTCAAGGTTATTTTTTTTTTCAAGAACTGTGAAATTTTATTTTATTTTATTTTTGTACTACAGAGTAGCCTTTATTCTTAAACATGAGAGATATTGGGGCTATAACTTTCAAGTTTATTTTTTAAAAATAAGAATATCTTCTAAGAATATCTTTTAATGAAACAAATACTTGTACACTCATGTTTATTGCTACTACTTATTATATGATAGCAAAAAACCTGTATTTAAAGCAACTCAAATACCCAGCAGTAAAGGAACGATTTAATAAAGACTGTGCATTATTATGTGGTGGTTAGATTTATATCATTACACATTTTTAATAGAGAAAACCTATAGTATGATATAAACAAAACGAGTAGAAACACATATATGTTCTCCCATTTGTACGTTTGAACGTCTAACTACATTTAGTGTGAAGAGGAAGATACCAAAGATCACTGGAAGAAAATATCTGAAAATTAGTGGAAGCTTTGGGGGCAGTGACAGGATTGTAGGTTTTTTTTAATATTTACATAATTATGTTTTGCAAGTTTCCACAAGTATGGGCATATTTTGTAATCAAGAAAAAAATTTTAATTAAACACATGCAAATGAGTTCAAGGATGAAGGGTCTGCGTGGGAAGCTTTCCACATACCTCCCGTGATGAGGATTTCTGTCTCCTGCATCCCCGCAGGCCCTGTGCTAAACCGCCGTTGTGTGTCTGTGGCACTGAAAGCTCATCTCTGATTTATTCATCGCTCCCCTGTTCTGCAGTATGACATTTGTAAGGGCAGGTGCAAGTCTTTTCCCCAGAGCCCAGCACAGTCACTGCCTGGTGCTGATGCTGAATCAGAGGTGGTCAAACCAGAGACAGGAGAGAGGCAGCCACAGGAAACACTCACTGCTCCACCGTGTGACAGCCTGTGACCTGGAGAGCACTGGCAGCTGGGAGAAATGAGTGACGTTTGGAGCTACACCCATTCCTAGTAGCTTTGACTAGAGTTCTCACATTCGAGGGCCCCCTCCCTCAGCTCCGCATCCCCGCCCTCTGACGGGTACAGACAGCTCTGGTGCAGAGGCCATCAGCTCCTTGGAACCTTCCTGATGTCCCTCATATGATCTGGAGGTTTTTAAATCATCTCCTGCCTTGTATTAGTCACTTTTCTTTGCATGTTATTCTGAGAATGTAAGGATTTAATCATTTCACAATGTATACATACACATATAAACATCCTAAATATATTCTATGTTCATTTAAAATTATTATTTTTTTTATTGTTGGGGATTCATTGAGGATACACAGAACCAGGTTATATTGATTGCTTTTGTTAGCTAGGGACCCTCTTGTAATTGTGTCCCGCCCTCAAAAGTTGAACCACAGCCTTTGCCCTCCTCCCCTCCCCCGCCTTTTCTTACCTGTCCTCATCCCCCCTACTGTGTATTAGGACCTTAATTGTCCTCATCAGAATCGAGTACATAGGATTCTTGTTTCTCTATTCTTGTGATGCTTTCCTAAGAATAATGTGTTCCACTTCCATAATACAAAAGATGTAAAGCCTCCATCTTTTTTAGTGGCTGAATAGTATTCCATGGTATACAGATACCACAGCTCTTTATAGACTTTCAGGATAGGGCAGCACCTGTGGCTCAAAGGGGTAGGGCACCGGCCCCATATACTGGAGATGGTGGGTTCAAACCCAGCCCTGGCCAAAAACAGGGAGAAAAAAAAAAAAAAAAAGTAAAGACTTTGAGGCTACTAAGTGTACAAAGCGTATCTTGTTTGGATTTTATTCCTTAATGGTGATTAGTGCTATCTTTGTGTATAGGTAGTTAGTATTCTCTAAATGATTTTTACTTCTATTACCAATTCTGACTTGTGAATTTTTTCAGAGTAGCCTTTAAAATTGAAAACATTCTCCACCCTAGAACTTTATATCTCTCTGATCCTCTTTTTTAAACTTCATTTTGCTCTATCGTCCCCCTAAGACACACTCCATCCCTTATGTGTTTTAGATAGTCATGGAGAGCAGAGAAGACCTTCTCTTCTAATCATCACAGTATCCCCAGAGTCTGTGACGGTGCCTGGCACAGAGAAGGGGCTCAGCTTTAAATACTTGTGGAATAAACAGTGAAGGATTAATAAATCCAGTTCCATTCGCTCCAACAAGTAGAAACTAAATACTATACGCAGAGCACCATGAAAAGGATTTCAAGTATGTCAAAGATGACAACACGTGGTTTTTGGCCCACAGAATGGTTTCTGCGAAGGCTTCTTGGAGAAAGGAAGATAAGAACCGAGTCTTGAAATTCAGAGAGCAATAAGGAAAATAACACAGACTATGGGGATGGCCAGAATAAGTAACAGAAGTGAGAGATGACAGAATGAATTTTGAAAACAGGGAAGAGGTTATTTGTCTGAGTAGTATGGGAAGGAATGGTATAGGACTTCTGGTTTGGATTTCACTTCAGGACAGGAGGTGGCCCTCTGGGTATACAGCGGGGCAGTGATGTAACGTCTTGGGAAAGGTAGTTTGAAATGAGGAAGATCTGGAGTCAGGGAGGAGCAGGACGCAGCTGGTGGAACTTTATATGGTCGACCTAATGTGATTGATGAGGGGCTGGGTTTGGGTGACTGTGGGATTTATATCCATGGACTTTGAGAGTTTGCAAAGTGGTACAAGGAAATGTTCTTGACGATAGAATCCACAGAACTCAACTTCTTATTCTTTCTTCGTTTGTAGAACAAGAATAGTAATTCTTTTTGGCCTTTTCTGAATAGGCTATTGAGGAAATATAAATTAAATGGTGATAAACATTAAATTTTCCAATGAAAGCAAAACCATAATCATAACATTGGGTGGGACCTCAATAGCCCCCCAGCTCTATCTTTGATCCATTGCATTACCTGAAATTTACAGTCTTATTAAAATTGTATAAAATATGACTCCAAGGTGAACATCCTTGTTTTATAGATGAGAAAATTAAAGCTGTAGAGGTTGAGTAATTTCTCCATAGTCACTTAATGAGAAAGCTATTGGGCTGGTACGAGAACACATCCTTTGGAATCTGACTCAGGTGCAAACCCTACCTCACTGCTTCCTCTGCAGCCCAGCCCCACTCTCTAAATACTTGGAAAAAACTTCCTTCATCATCCTGGTATTATTTTCCCAGAAAAGATGATACTACTAACCATTTTATTTCCATAAAAGTGAAATGAAATCTGAGACTTCTCAATCGGTGACAAGCTTTACCTCTAAGTTAAGAGGTATTCAGATTTTTTACTTGACATACGGTTTGGAGCATTATAAGTTACACCAGTCGAAGTTTTTGACACTGAATCGGCACATGAAAAATTAAATCTCAGATCATTTTCTGAGGCGTTGGAGGTGCTGACAGTTGGGTTAAGTCTAGTTTTATCAGGACACTGGTGCTGTTCCACCTCCTAGATTCTCTCCTCATTAGTTTTCACGGAGTGTGTTTTAGACACTTTTTAGCTAGTAGTTCAGTGAACGCCTGAAGCGTGGAATCCAGTTTGCTTTGCAGCTTTACAGTTAATGACGACCCTTCACTTGAACAGGCTCCTGCTTTCACCTTCAATTCAGGAGCCACTGAGGGAAGTGCTTCTCTTAGGAGCTACTTACCTAGGATACCATGTCTTCATGGTTACGTTTTTTAAAGTGGCCTACGCATACAGTGAGAGGCACAGGTGATTTAAATACGTCCTGCCTTCACGCACGCATTTATTCTTTTATTTCACAGACAACTTGCTGTGCTAGGGCACCCTAAGAGATGTGGACCAGACATTGACTTTGCCCTCAAAGACCTAGAAGTCTCGAAGGAGTGATAAGGTACCTTGTCTTTGAAGCTTTTGCTGACCCACCCAACCGGGTCATAATCTTTCTTTGGCACCTTGGGACTCAAAGCATTTCTTGGGACTTTTTCACTTTTTTTTTTGAAGTTTCTGGCCGGGGCTGGGTTCGAACTCACCACCTCCAGCATATGGGGTCGGCGCCCTACCCCTTTGAGCCACAGGCGCCGCCCCTTTTATCCCATCTTTTATCTCTCTGTATTGTATTCTATATTGATATGTCTCTGGGGGTTTCTTGAGAGCTTGCAGCAAATTATATTCATTAATGTCTACCTTTCTAGTACCAAGCACAGCACAGGCTAGGCTCTCAATAAATGTGTGGTGAATAAATAAACAGGAAAGTTGGGTGAAGAATAAAGTGCACTTCTGAGAGGAGGGTGGTACGGGAGACGACACTTGAGCTGCCATGCAGAAAAACAGGGAAGACATTACGGCCACGGACGTAGCATGTCCAAGGAAGTGCGAAAGCCTAAGGCCTCTGCGACCTGCCACGAGTGATTCCATGTGGAGGGAGTGGGGGGGATTCACAATGAGAGGAAAGCACAAGTTACATTGGAAAAGTGGCCTGAGGTCCAGGATCAGTTGTACCAAGGAGGCAGGGAGGCCAGTGCTCTTCCCGCTCACTGGCCTCCTCAGCTCCAATTCTTAAGACTCCATCTGTTAAGTTTTAAAGTTAAAAAAGGTGGGACATGAAGAGGACAATGTTGTGTTATGAGAGATGATAGCCTGAAAAGTCCTTCTGGGAGCGCAGGACCAGGTAGGACTAGGGAGTTAAGGTAGCTGGGGCTCCCCTTGCACCCTGGGGTATTTTCATGTTCATTCATTTTTCACTCTATATTTGAAAAACCTAGTGTTGGTTTTGTTATGTGGACTTAGCAGAGGCTGAGAACTAGGAGGCCTTTGCTGCTTTACGCGCTGGCTCTGGTGTGTGTTTCCAGCATAATACCGTGGTACTTATTCTTATATTGTCCTGGGGATGCTGGCCAGTCGGTGCTCTTCGCAGGATGGCGGGGACTGGCTCATCTTCTTTGTTCTCACAGCCAAGTGCAGTGCTGGCACATGGAAGATCCTCTGTAAATATCTCCTAAGTGGGATTGCATTGCTGACATACAGCCAAAGACACGAGTACCTCAGGGATATCAGAAACAGGCGTTTTCATCGAGATTGGAGTTAGGAGCTCCTAGCTCACGGGCCATAGACTTTTCTATTAGGAAAATGACAATACAAGTATTATTATTCTGGTTCCTTTATGCGATGGGAATGGGAGGTGAGCAGAAATATAGGAGGGCAGAGGAGTGTCATTAAACAAGGGTTATCTCTGGGACAGGAATTAGGGAATATTCTGGAAAGTTGAGGTTGCATGCTGAAGACAGAAGCCTTGTGTTTTTCATGTTCAGAATATTTGGGCTTTGTTGACGAGTTCTGTGCATGCAGCTAAGATTACAACTTCTGAAAACATACCTAGTCTTTTTTGCTTTTCTGCTTAGACGCACCCTTGTAGGCACATTTAATATTTATTAAGGACATACTATTATGTATTAATGTGGTATTATTATTCATATTATTATTATTTGGCCAAATGGTTTTGCTTTCTATTGTGGAAGTGAAAGGATTGTGCTGTGCAAGCTTTTATATGTGTTGCAATGCAAAAGAATTAGGGTCCTGGGAGAAGGACTAGACGCTGCAGACTGTTAAGGGCTGAACACGTTCTGCTGAGAGGAGCCACCATGCTTGCCGTTCTCGCGCAACTCGTTTGAGGAGTGGTGCAAGTGGCCATTTGATCATCTGTGTGACATCTGGGGACAGGCAATTAGGTCTCCTCCGTTTTTCTGAAATAATCTTTGCCAAATTTCAAATTACTCCTTTTATGCTTAGGGAGAGACAATCATCTTGGCAGAAGAATCTTGTAGCTGGTTCCTTTGCAAGTCCTGTGTTTTGTCTCATAAGGGGGGAAATTTGTATATTTTGAATTCAGTGCCAAAATTAAGAAAAAGTCTCTTTAGTCACTTATTTGCTTGTTTGTGTGTGTTGGATCGAGACCGTAGAGGGTAGAAGTGGCAATGTGACTTACATGGAAGATTTGTGTCTTTTGTTTTCTAGAACGTAGAATGTTCCACCTTGCTCCCTGCCCCTCTTTGAGAGTGTGCGGTGCGGTGGGCAGGGTGGCAGGCAGTGGTGAGACAGCTTGGCAGTGATCTGAGTGCCACCGCTCATCCCCAAGATGAGAGGGTTGGAAAAAACTGCTCCCTAACAGCGCTGCGTCCCCACCTCCCCCACCCCCACTGGCTGCCCCCCTGTCCTGTCCGCCAGAGGCTTTCAAGCAGAGACACTTCCTAATGGGAAGCTCTCTCCAGTGTTGGCAGAGAACCACATTGCTGGTGATGCTTTGTCATTCCAGCAGTTGATTTATTGCAGAGAGCCAGTATGCAGTGTCTATAGGTTGGAAAAATTCAGAGTTCAAGGCTTTTTTTATTTTCTAGGCAATCACCACCAGTGACAGGATCAGCGCAGGGTTTTTGATTATTCCAAATTCCATGTCGCAGAAGCCTGGATAATCTACCCATGAGTAATGGACGTGAATGCTGAGCTCCTGGAAATAGCTTTGAGGATCTTTTTATGCTCTCAGAGGGCTACTCCACCTTAGTCCATTTGTTCCTTTGGTCCTTTACGTAATCAGCAGATAGCAAGGCATGGTGTTACTCAAACACAGAATGCATTTTTGGTCTAGCTGTCTTTCTTTGAACGACTGCACTTGAATTAGCAGATAGTCTCTGAGAACTAGTTCATTTAAAGAAGCCGCACATTTCCCTAGTTTTAATAATGCATAACACTCTCAGGCCACGGCTGTAACCATTTTACTGTACTGATAGCAGGGGAGGAAGAAACCAGCAGTTGCCAGCCATCTTCTGGGTGAGCATTAAGAGCTCATTTGCCTTTTGCTGTGAAAGTTGAGGCATCTGGTGGAGGAAAGCTGCTCCCTGTGATTTGGATGGCATTGGGGGTGTAGCCTGAAGTATTCAATGAATCAAACTGTGACTTCAAGTTGGCTCATTACTCCCTCTTGAGCAAAAGACAATATGTGAAGAATTCTGATTACAGCTCAGATCTTCAGCTTTAAGAACTTGCCCTTTGAGCTGGCTCTGTAAATAGTGATTAGTTTTAAACCTTCAATTTGGGCCCTTCACCACCCAGAATGGTGCCTGGGTATTGAAGGAAAGTGCTTTTCCCACTGCAGAGACACTTTAAACAGTGATTCTTTAGCAGGGAGACTAAAATAGGTTTCCTATTGTTCAAATGGGTGTTTTAAGTGCTTTGCAGGTGTATCGTAAGAATGGAGGTATTTATTTTTAATGAGAAGAACTGAAGAATAAAAACAGTCACAGCCTCAGAGAATTGCAGATCAAAGCTTTTTTCATTATAAAACAAATGAAGGCTTCCATCCTAGGAGCTAGTAAATTCATTAATTTTTAATAGAGGAATGGGCTGTAAATGATAATTTAATTCTTTGGGGAGAAGATCCTGTAAGTGGTGTTTAAAAATCTACATACTTAGGTGGTTTGGCGTGAAAACCTGGTATGATATCTAAGGTGGTAAATGTCTACAATGCGGCTGAGAAACTTGTTCAGAAACACCGTGGGTCTTTTATAACTACTCTGTTTCTCCCTAGTATACAGTATACTATTTTGTATTCTACTTATATTTAGTTGTTATCGGGGGACTGGGTGTTTCGCGTTGCTGTTTGAATGAGAAATGCTGTTACTGTCAAGAAGTAAGAATTGTGGGTGGAAGTAATAAGCAACCCCCAAGCCCAAGCAAACCCCCATCATCTTCTATTTCACGTTTTTCCTAATTGGTCAAGATCTCCACTCACCCTTCCAATTCCTGTGCTCCTCTCTAAGAGGTCTGGGGGTTCCTTTCTTTTAGGCGTTCAACTGGCAGCCATGATATTTATTGAAGAAGCAATCTCTGCTCTCCAAATGAAGGCTGGTTCCAGGGTAGACAGTCTATTCAGAAGGGCCGTGGGTCCCTGGGGCAGCTCTTCTGTGTTGGAATGGTCATGGAATTGAGGGCTGCCCTTGTCAAAATGGCCTGTGTTTGGATCATTCTGCAGGCATAGACAAATTGGAAGCCAAGTGAGCTGTCTGTGATATAGGTGTGGGTGAGGAGGCACGTATTTGTAAAACGGAAGTCACTGCTGGGCTGAGAAGTAAGAATTATGAAATTGAAAAAGTGTTGAGGCATGCCTATGGACAGATAATTGTATAAAAAGCACATTCGCACATTATATTACACGGTCTATAAGACGGTGGAATACCAGGCATCCATTAAAATGAAGGAAATTCTGCAACGTGTGATCATGTGGGTGAACCTGAAGGATGTGGTGCTGAGACATATCTAAAATAACCAGATTCGTAAAATAGAATGATGGTTGCCCAGGGCTCAAGGGCATGGGAAACGGAGCATTATTAATCAAAGGACATAAAGTTTCAATTAAACAAGATGAATAAGTTCTAAAGGTCCACTCTGCAACTTTGCACCTCCAGTCAGTAAGGACAGAGCGTCTGGTTCTGTGGCTTTAGAGATGAGGAAACTGTGAATGACGGTGATTAAGGGACATTCCTTGAGCTTTAAGCCAATCAATACCTGAGTCCCTTTCCTATATATCCTGTCCTCTACATGAGCATGCTGACTTATTTATGCGTTTCCTCATCATCAATCCCTTCCTGAAAAAAGTCAGCACATAAATAAATGAAGTGGAGTGTTCTGCATTTTGACCTGCTCGTCCTCAGCAGTGATTGTTTATCTGTATTATAAATTAATGCGTTTATCTATCTTGTTTGATTCTCCCCCCCCACACTTACATTTGGATAAGGACTTTGTTCAAACAAAAATAAACCTACAGCCTCTAGAATTCTGTCATATGCCTATGAGTAGTCACAAAAAAGTTACTAGGGAGTGAGCCTCCTAAATGAAATATTTGCAGTCTTTATCTTGCAGGTTTGCTAGGCCACCATTGGTTAGGTCTTTAAACCTGATCTAGAAAAACGAAAGGTTTCCCATGTCCTCCCCTTCTACTCCTTGTGAAGGGGCCGACACCTTGTCAGCTGAACTGCTGGAGCCGGAATGTCAAGGTCTTAGCAAAATAACTAAGAAAATGCTACAAAAGCTATGTTAACTAATGTGATGAAAATGTGTCAAACGATATATAAACCAAGTGTATGGTGCCCCACGATCATACTAATGTACACAGCTATGGTTTAATAAAAAAAAATAATCTCCCTTAAGCCTTAGGCCCTGCTTTCAGCGCTCACCGTCAGCTTGGAGTCAGGGGGCTAGGCGGTAATGCAGAGAGGGGCAGGGCTGTGAAAACAGCCTCTCTTGCAGTTCATCCAAGGCATATGTTCTCCAAATTATCTCATTTGGTGGTTTTAGTCACACATGTTGGCTGGCAGCCTAGCAAGGTCCAGTGTGTGCAGGGTTAATCCTCTGGGTCCGATGACTACAGTTTGTGCCCCGATTGGGTTGGGTTGATCAGTTTTCCTTCCTGCTAACCTGGGTTTTAGTTTCCATGTGCTACAGGCTCTAAGGCAGTCATTGGTTTTTTTGAACATCTTGAATAGGATCTTTAAAGGGATCTAAAACACAACCTGCCCCAAGTGGGTCTCTTTGCACACTTGCTGCTTCTGCTAGCGTTCTTGTCTCATCTCCATAAATGACAGCTCTGTCATCCTTCCAGCTTGGGGTTTCCATGAGATAGAGAGATACGTCTACCCTGAATCCAATTTGTCAGCACACCCAGTTGGCACTAGCTGAATTCAGAGTGTTTTCACAATCTGACCCCTTTCCACATCACCGTTCCCTCTCTCTAGGGTTACAGTGACAGCCTCCTTCCCTTCTGCCTCCTTTGCAGTTGCCTATTTGCATCTCATCAGCTTAGTAATACTTTTGGATATTGGTCAGATCCCATCTCCCTCTCTGCTCAAAACATTCGTAGTTTCCAGTCTAACTCAGAGTAGACTTTACAGAGACTCTGAGGAATCTGGGCCCTTATTTCTCTTTGAATTTACTTTTGCCATTCTCCTCTCTTTGAGTGTTATCACAATGTCCCCTCTTATTCCCAGAGAGTACCAGGCCTGTCCCCACCTCCTGGCCTCTGCCCTGGCTGGCCGGCCAGTTCCCTCCCTCTGCTCAAGTCCCTTTTTCTTCCCGTGTCCCTTTCTCAGTGAGTCCCTACCTGAATAGCGTCTGGACACTGCCTGTGTGTCCTCTGCACCTGCCTCCTCTCTCCATAATCCTTCACATCATTTGACATTCATATATTTTAGTCATTTCTTTATTTCTTTTCAGTCCCTCTCCACTAGAATGTAGACCCTTCAGGGAAAACATGGTTGTCTCTTTTTGTCTGGGCCTATACCATTAGCTCCTTAATGATGCCTGTCCCATAGTAAACCATCAGTATAGTGAATAAATGAATGAATGCTTTCCAGCAAAATCTGCCTTTTCATGGCCCAAAGGTTCTGTTTCCTATGGTGTTAATATTTAATAAGAAGCATTCTGGGCTCGCCAGGAGGAGGAGTAGATTGCATTTCTATGGCTTTCTTCACCTGCACCAGCCACTTGTAACACCAATGTTATTTCTCTTCTGACTAACTGGGGAATTTCCACATGGTTATAATAGTAATAGTATAAATACTAAGTTGAAAGGCTTGGGCTTGCAAAAATACAGGAAAAGCCAGATGGCCCTCAGTGGCCCTTTTAAGGGACAACCCAGCAAAACTAAACCTAGCACTTAGCAGGCATTTGAATCAGGCACATCCTATCCCTCAGCCCTGTTTCTCTCTCTCTCCCTCTTTCTCTTTCTCCCCCCACAGCCCTGGGAGGAGGTGAATATTTTCTCCATTTTACAAATGAGGACCTGAAGGTTAAAGAGCTTCAGTAACTAGAGGTTAGTAGGTGACAGTGTTCAGGATGCTCACCCTGGGGGGTCTGGAGGAATCAACTCTTAAACATGTTAGCTAACGGGGTCTTTCTCACCTGCCTTTGGCTGGAGTTTGACACTTGCACTCATGGAATCCAGTCCAGCCATCCAGCCAGGAGAGTAGACAAGAGACAGGACAGGACGAGAATGTCACAGATCACGTCTTCAAGGGTTGGGACAGTAGCTACTTCATATGCCTCAGCTTTGGGGCCCAGTTCTGTGCTTCATGGAAGAGCTCAAGAGCTCCATCTGCCTTAGCCTCCCAGAGTGCTAGGGTTACAGGTGTGAGCCTCCATACCCAGGGAGTGGCTGGGGTTACAGGGTTGAGCCTCCATGCCCAGGGAATGGCTGGGGTTACAGGGGTGAGCCTCCACGCCAAGGGAATGGCTGGGGTTACAGGGGTGAACCTCCATGCCAAGGGAATGACTGGGGTTACAGGGGTGAGCCTCCACGCTCAGGGAGTGGCTGGGGTTATGGGTGTGAGCCTCCATGCCCAGGAAATGGCTGGGGTTACAGGGGTGAGCCTCCACGCCCAGGGAATGGCTGGGGTTACAGGGGTGAGCCTCCATGCCCAGGGAGTGGCTGGGGTTACAGGGGTGAACCTCCACGCCCAGGGAATGGCTGGGGTTACAGGGGTGAGCCTCCATGCCAAGGGAATGGCTGGGGTTACAGGGATGAACCTCCATGCCAAGGAATGGCTGGGGTTACAGGGGTGAGCCTCCATGCCCAGGGAATGGCTGGGATTACAGGGGTGAGCCTCCACACCCGAGGAATGGCTGGGGTTACAGGGGTGAGCCTCCACGCCAAGGGAATGGCTGGGGTTACAGGGGTGAGCCTCCATGCCAAGGGAATGGCTGGGGTTACAGGGATGAACCTCCATGCCAAGGAATGGCTGGGGTTACAGGGGTGAGCCTCCATGCCCAGGGAATGGCTGGGATTACAGGGGTGAGCCTCCACACCCGAGGAATGGCTGGGGTTACAGGGGTGAGCCTCCACGCCAAGGGAATGGCTGGAGTTACAGGGGTGAGCCTCCATGCCAAGGGAATGGCTGGGGTTACAGGGGTGAGCCTCCATGCCCAGGGAGTGGCTGGGGTTACAGGGGTGAACCTCCACGCCCAGGGAATGGCTGGGGTTACAGAGGTGAGCCTCCATGCCAAGGGAATGGCTGGGGTTACAGGGATGAACCTCCACGCCAAGGGAATGGCTGGAGTTACAGGGGTGAGCCTCCATGCCCAGGGAATGGCTGGGGTTACAGTGGTGAGCCTCCACACCCGGGGAATGGCTGGGGTTACAGGGGTGAGCCTGCACGCCAAGGGAATGGCTGGAGTTACAGGGGTGAGCCTCCATGCCAAGGGAATGGCTGGGGTTACAGGGGTGAGCCTCCATGCCCAGGGAATGGCTGGGATTACAGGGGTGAGCCTCCACACCCGGGGAATGGCTTGGGTTACAGGGGTGAGCCTCCACGCCAAGGGAATGGCTGGAGTTACAGGGGTGAGCTTCCACGCCAAGGGAATGGCTGGGGTTACAGGGGTGAGCCTCCACACCCAGGGAGTGTCTGGGGTTACAGGGGTGAGCCTCCATACCCAGGGAATGGCTGAGCTTACAGAGGTGAGCCTCCATGCCCAGGGAATGGCTGAGCTTACAGAGGTGAGCTTCCACGCCCAGGGAATGGCTGAGGTTACAGGGGTGAGCCTCCACACCCAGGGAATGGCTGAGGTTACAGGAGTGAGCCTCCACACCCAGGGAATGGCTGAGCTTACAGAGGTGAGCCTCCACGCCCAGGGAATGGCTGAGCTTACAGAGGTGAGCCTCCACGCCCAGGGAATGGCTGAGCTTACAGAGGTGAGCTTCCATACCCAGGGAATGGCTAAGGTTACAGGGGTGAGCCTCCACACCCAGGGAATGGCTGAGCTTACAGGGGTGAGCCTCCATGCCCAGGGAATTGCAGATTTTCAATTGTGTTCTTTCCTGGACTGAACCCTGAAGTGTGTGTAGTGTTCTCTAGAGGAACATGGTGGGCCAGTGTTACCAGACAGGGAACAGAGAAAGTAAAGATCTAGGGGAGAAGAGACACCACCATATCAGAGAACTCGCATGATTTTCCACGTGGCGGGAGCAGCAGTGGTAAGACAAGTGCTGCAAATCTCCAAAACCCAGTCCCGTTGTGAAATCCTTTGATTTGGGGGCTCAGAGTAGACTGGAGTTTTCTCTGTGGCTCAAGCCTGGGAAAGCAGAGAAAACGTTTGGCTGCCAGAGCCTGGTGTGCATGTAGGACACATCTCTTTGTCCAGGGAGAAAAGGGCACACACTGTGTCTCTAGCAAAGATGGAGACTCGGCTCCCTCCTGTTTCCATCTGAGTTTCTGATGAGCTAATGCTCTTCCTGAGGCCCCACAGTGAACTCACCATGGTGCTCGGAGATATCTTAAATTTCTACGAGAGAAATACAGATACTCAATCTACTTCAGTGCTCTTCCTGAGCATTAGCTAATTAGCCTCCGTGGGAGGCTGAGGCAAGAGGATTGGTTGAGCCCAGAATTTTGAGGTTGCTGTGAGCTATGATGCCTTGGCACTCTACCCAGGAAGACAGAGTTGAAAATAATTGTAATTGTTTATCAAAGAAAAGTAAGGACAGTTATTGATGCCATAGTTTGTAGTTTATTTGCCCACACAAAGTATTATTTGTGTAATTAATGGCATCTGTGGGTGCAGGCATGTGAAAATTTGGTCAGTCCTTGAGTCCCTCTTACTTAATATGAGGAAAGATGAACCGTGGATGTGAAATCCAAGCAAGTGTATTTAATAATGAAATACACTGACGGTCTGTAATCGAGGCACAGCCTGTTGTTAAACATAGTCTTAGATTAATGAAGAATTTTTAAAATATGCTAAGTTTGTTCTTTAGCATAGGTGTGTGACTACAGTAAGTGTGGGTTTATCACTATTAGCCTTGGGGAGAGAAGGCGTCAGGTTATGTTTTAATGGATCCAGATGTCCAGATGTATTTTTCTTCAAGTTTTAATGTACCTCCAGAGCAGTTTCAAAGCTAGAGCTGTTGAACATGACTGTGGGGTGGGCAGTGAGGTGAGACAGCTGCTTTTGTCTGTAGGAAACTTAATTTTTGTGGCACTTACCTTCTGTCTTCCAGAAAATTAGCATGTGTGGGTTTAAAACACAGAGTGGGGATGCTACAGTGTTTATGGAGCAAATCTAGTTTATGTTCTGGCATGTCTGTGTGGCAGCGGATAAACATTTTTAGGTTGTACGGCATACGGCTGATTCTACTCACCTGAAATGATATGTTTATGCAAAAGGAGCATTTAAGTCTGGAGTCCAGTAGAAAGAGAAGGGGTTTACGTTTATTGGAGAGTCTTGTGTGTGTGTGGACGTGGGCTAGATGCACGCTTTGTGCAGACACTGGCGTTTCTTGCTGGACTCTGACATCACAAGTATTTTAAGAAGGGCAGAGTGATGGGAACGCGCCATCCCAGACACTTGTGAATGAAACAAGCTCTCGGTGACCTGAAGTGGAGGAGAGAGCAGTGTCGGAGCCTTAGCGGAGGAGAACCTTTCTGGATGCCTGTAAGAGGGTCGGAGCTGGAAGGCAGAAATGAAGGTGGAGTGACAGAGGAGCAATGAGGTTCCCCCTGCTCCAAGTCCTGCTCCGCAGGGCGCGGGTAGGCAGCAGAGGGGGAAGGGTTCAGTTGTGAGGCTAAGTATATTAGTCGTTCTATCTTTTTGAAAGGTTTTTGTCTCCTTTCCCTTAATTCTCTTTTTTTTTTTTTTTTAAGACAGAGTCTCACTCTGCCACCCTGGGTAGAGAGCTGTGGTGTCATAGCTCACAGCAACCTCAAACTCTTGGGCTTAAGTAATCCTACAGCCTCAGCCTCCTGAGTTGCTGGGCCTACAGTCGCTCACCACAACACTCGGATATTCTACTTTTAGTAAATGAGGGGTTCTCTTTGCTCAGCCTGGTCTGGAACTCCCGAGATCAGGAGATCCATCCTCGTCAGCCTCCCAGAGTGCTAGGACTACACGCGTGAACCACTGCCCAGCCCAGCTGTTTCTCTTACTTCAAAAATAATTCAATTATTTGTTGAAAATTTAGAGAATGCACACGAACGCAGGAGAAGAAAATTATAATCATGCCATGATCACATGGTCCTAATATTTAACCACTGTCAACCATTTTGGAGTAGAGCCACAGGCGTTACCTATATAATTTTTTCTTACATGGATGGATTACTTAATATATAAGTGATCCATTTTCTTCATTGAGCAATTAGAAAACAATGGCTATGTGGGTAGAGAAAGGCTTGGTGGAAAGGATCGGGAGGCCTTCTAGCCCCCATAGGTACGGGAGGCTGATTGTCAGAGCATGCAGGAAAGAACCCCAGCTCTGTGTGTAAAAATAATGTGCCACAGCCTGTGCTTAATGATTCAGAGGTGCTTTGACCCTTCCAGTGTCACTAGGAGTAGATGAAGGAGGTTTGATCTTGTCCATGTGAGAGAGGCGGGAAGGAGATGTTGGGCTAAAGCTGTTCACCTACACGTATGTAGCTGGGCAGAGATTCAGGTTTTTAATGACATGGCTTTTCCACTAATGAATTTCTTGTTGTCTTTGTCAACTAGGACCCCCCCTTAAAAATATCATAGTCTAGGTGACTTAAATAATAGACAAGTGTCTTTTCCCTGTTCTGGAAGCTGGAAAAGGCCAAGGTCAAGGTTTTGACCACTTCAGTTTCTGATGAGGGCTCCTGCCCTCCCGGCAGCCGCCATCTTGGTTTTTCTTCACATGATCTTTCTTTGGTGCATGCAGAAAGAGGGAGACCTCTCTCGTGTCTTCTTATATCACTAACCTATTGGATCAGGACCCTTTTGATCTCGGTTTATCCTAATTACTTCCACAGAGGTCCCATCTCCACGCACAGCCACCCTGGGGATTACGGCTTTAGCATATGAATTTGTGTGGGGTGGGGATGAGCACAGATGGAGTCCGTAACCCTCGTCCAAAAACATCATCCGGTGTCTACTGCTGTTGTTCTACTGTGAGTCTAAGGGACAGGGATGAATCCAGAAGCAAAGTCATACCATGCCATAGCACTGCAGTTTCCAGCCACCAGCTGAGGACCCTTACCTGTCCCAGTGCTGTTAGGAACCGGGCTGCACAGCAGGAGGGAGCAGAGAGCTTCATTTGTATTTACAGCCTCTCCCCACAGCTCCCATCGCCATCTGAGCTCCCCCTCCCGCCCCATCCCCCCTTTCCATGGAAAAATGATATTCCGTGAAACAGTTTCCTAGCACCACAAAGGTTGGGGCCTGCTGCTGTAGCAGATGTAAATGTGGCCTGTGTGGGACCATCGGTGAGGGAGGGAATCCCCTGGGAAGTGATTTGTGAGCCTGGAGAAACAGGTAGACAAGCAGGTGTCGGGGGAAAGGGAATGACAGTCAGGAGTTGCCGTCTACCTCCAGCACAAGTAAACGGATAGAACCCGTGTCTTCCTCTCTCTATTTTTGTTCTATTTAATGTCATCTTACTGGATTACATGAGACTCTGTGAACCGTGGAGATTCCCCCCACCCCAATCCTGCTGTTTTGTTTGGAAAGGTAGACTATGGATAAGTAAAATCACATGCAGAGCCTGGGGCCAGTCGGCCGTCCTGATGTTAGTTCCAGGAATGTGCTACCCTTTCTATTCCCTTCTTTCAAGTCTTGTTATTTATTTATTTATTTATTTATTTATTAAATCCTAGCTGTGTCCATTAATGCGATCATGGTGCACCATACACTGGTTTTATAGAGCGTTTGACACATTTTCATCACACTGGTTACCATAGCCTTCCTGGCATTTAGTTATTGTGTTAAGACATTTACAGTCCACATTTACTAAGTTTCACATGTACCCTTGTAAGACGCACCGCAGGGTGATTGGTGGGATCAAGTCTTGTTTTTTAAAAGAGGTAGTTGAAAGACTTGGTAGCACGTGCAGTGTCAAGCAATCCCCGCCGGTCTCTCCTGGTGTCTTTTTCTTGCTTTGTTCGCAACCATAGCATCGTTTCTTCTCTTGAGCTCTTTCTGATCACCTCCTCAGGGACAAACCTGAAATCTCAGTGTGCTAACCGGACATCAGAGAGCTGGCGGTTTCCTGTGAAATGTGTGTCTCATGCCACCCTCTCATTTACTCCTTCAGCTCATATTTACCGAGCGTTTACTACTTGCCATAAACTCTTCTAGGTGGAACTAGTGGGTATAAAGCAGAATGAGGTAATTCTTCATTCTGAGATGCATTTAGGATGCTGCAGGGATGGGGAATAATCTGTGTCACTGTGACACAGACGTGGTTCACAGACACTGCTGGGCGCCCTTCTGGGAAGGTTTCTGAGGCTGCGCTCAGACTCGGCCAGAGCAGGCTGTGCTGGAGCCCCCGGGACCACCATGGGTCGTGGGCAGGGGGTTGAGGGAAAAGGAATCAGTGACACGCAAATTGCATATTTGCCATTGGGGGCTGGGACATCTCTACATACAATTCTCTCATTGAATTATTTATTCAGGGTCAAAAACTTGCCTCATCTTCAGCAGGAAGAAAATATGCATCAGTTACTTTATGTTGAAATTTTGATTGGAAATACATGTTGGTCTTCTGGAAAGTTTATTCTCTCTGGCTTTTCATCCCTTCTTCCTGAAATTTTAGTTTTCAATTGGGAAATTGTTGTCTTCTGCGGGAGTGATCCATCATCAGCAGGGATTTATTAATGGGCTTCAGTGGAAGACTCAGCTGAAGCCAGCTGCTCTGCTGACTGTGGAAAGAAGGGGCTTCACATTCTTCCCTGTCCTGGTCTACATATCTCTTCTCATTGTGGGGTGCAAAATAGAATTACCCAGGATGCTTTTAAAAACTCAGGGCCCACCCTAGACCATAGACTCCCTGGGATGGGATCCAGGCCTCAGGTTCCAGAGTGCACACTTGGAGAACCACTGTCTGCCCAGAGCACGGGCAGCCTTCACCAGGTTTGGACTGTTGGATGGCTGGTCTGGTGCAGCTATCCCTGGTCAATAGTGGGGATGGAACGTGGATGGCAGATTTCTTCTGGGCTGGTACCCATTTACACTGGGCAAACTTAGTGTGTAGGTACAGGTGAAAAAATCTTGTACATTTCTAGACCTGTGTCTTTATGTTCCCCTGGATTGAAAACTCAGAATCCTACCTCTGATTCCCATACAGTCTCTGGGAAACAGTACAGAACTGTGGCTTAGAATACAAGCTTTAGAGTTATGAAAAGCTGAATCCAAATCCTGACCAAGTATGTGGCCTTAAGCAAGTTGTGTGATGTTATCATGGCTTAGTTCCCGCCTCTGGGAAGTGGGTGCAATCACACATGCATTTCAGGATCACTTAATGGTCAGATGAGTGTGCACAGAGCCAGCGCTTCACTTTACTGGGTGTGGAGGGAGAGAGGGCTCAGTAAACACTGGCTGCCATGGCAACTGTGTGTCTACCATGAGGGTCAACCATGGACGCTGGGTCCATGCTGGGGCCTCGACATTCGTCTGAGGACCGAGGAGTCAGAAGCAAATTCCAGGACACCGCTCAGGCCACGTACAGGTCAGATCCTACTTGTTATAGTTATAGCCCATCTGTTCTGTGGGTTTTCGACAATCCATGGAATACAGGGGCAAAATATTTACTAGATGTTGGAATGCACTGCGAAAAAGTCCAGAATGAAATGGAGCTAACCTCAGGGGCTAGTCTGCCTCTTCCACCTCACCCCTGACCTCCCTTGCCAGATGGGGCATAGAGGGGATGATTTGATGGTATGTGCAGTCCAGAATCGGACGTTCCCATCCTGGGGCAGCCTCCAGGCTCAGCACCTAGACAGGAGGTTTCCTGGATTTGAAAGTATTTTCTGTGCAATTTAGACACAATGACCCAGAACAGTGTGAATTAAGTGATCCCTACATTTCATTTTAGGGATTAAAGAAAGACTCTGTGTGTGTCCAGTTACCCAAACTTAAAATAAGCAACCAAACTGGAGATGGAATTTCAGTTGTCTTACTTCTGACCTGTCCTTTAGAAACAAGCAAAGCAATGTATGAGAAGAGGAACAGAGAAAACCAAAGATTTCAGGGGTTCACAGCACTGGAATAACACGGTGGACTCGATTTATTCATCATTGGCTGAATTCTTCTCCTCCTTGAAACTCCTTGAACCCCTGTCCTCCTCCTCCAGCTGCAAGACCTTCTCTCCTCTGAATTCTCATGTTGTTTTACTGATTTTTTTGATGCCTTTGTCTTTTATTAAAAGTAGTTATGCAAATATTTTTGCAAGCTTCTTATGGGGAAGGCCTTGTAATAGTTACTTTTGTATATCCCCCTTCCTATCACACACAGAGCCTTTTACATAGTGAGATTTTTCCACTAAATAGATCCATGTTTTGGGACAATCACAAGAAATGAATTCATATTATTAAGACTCATTGTTATTCTGACCAGCAAATGACAACTGTCATTTATTTTTCAGGTATTTAATGGTAACACTGTTACTCAGACATTTTGCTTTCCTTTTAAGAATTTTTTGAGACCCTAATTTATTCTCCAAACAAAACCCATGGCCAAGAGCAGCGGAGAGTTTCCACCATTCATTTTCCCTTCCAATTCCACAACCATTGTGTCAGTGTGTATTTGGAAACATATTGTTTTCTGTGTTCTGCTGGTTTCTAAGTGAGTGTAGTTATCATTTAGAATTCTCCCACCTGCTTCCAGATGTCAAGGGGGTGGGGGTTGCTCTTGAGAGCTCATCAATTCTGCTTCAGTGGACTCTGGGAGGATGCATGATGGATATTTTTTTCTGTAAATTCTTTTTGAAATCTGTGGCCACTCTTGCATTATTTCAATATGTTGGGAAGGTGAATGGTAGCAATCTGAGCAAGAAATTCTGTCCAGCAGAATTCTGTCCAGCTTCTGTCTGCCTGGTGGTAAGGTAAGCTCTTTTTGGAAGAATACACTTGTTTCTGTGCGCACAACAGGGCAATGGGGGTGGTAGAGACATGCAAGATGAGACAAGTGCTGATTGACAGCCCAACCGGTAGAGATGGGTAATTGGAAATTCATGGCACATAAATCTCCCAGTACTTATCTTGAAGCCCAGGAAGAGAGGAGATCTGAGCAGGTGAATGTTTAACTCTTTCAAAGGGATCTAATAATGTAGCAAATCTTTAAGTTCTTCATTTTAACTTTAATTATGGTTTTCTGTCTTGGAGAGATAAATGCCTTCTGCTTAAGGAAATGACTCTGTGCATAGTAAATGGAGATGTGCAGGATGCCGGAGAAGTTTTTCTGTTTGTTTACTTAGAATATGGCATCCTTTCCCGTGGGTCCCATTTCTTTAGAGAGCAGTTGTTCCTCTTTCTGCTAATGGGTTTCTGGTTTCTCTGCATACAGGGGAATTTCCTTTATGCATATTTAGCTGTCTAATTTCTAAACTAGTAACTTAAAGATAGTAGCATATTAAAAGGACATTCAACATGCTTATAGAAATGTCATACTTTCTTTGATGGTTTGAGTCTTTGGTCCAACAATTCTGAGCTGGACCACCAACTTTCATTCTCCTGTTCATGATAACCCCTAATATTATTAAAGACAGTCTTTAAGTCACTTGTGCTTTTTTCCTCAAGCCAAACAACTCACTTCAATATAAATAACTGCAATTTTTCAGTCTTAACAAAGTGGAGTGTTTTCCCTTTTCAGGGTGTGAGATCAGAGCCCACTACACCGTAGCTGCTTTCTGTAATTGGGACGGATCTCTTGAAGGAAGGGATCTATTTTATCAGTTCAGCTTCCATTGTTTCTGTCTCATGTTCATTGAAGTTCTGAACATTTACCTAATCTTATGCTCAAAGATTTGTGGCTGCATCTGTGTTATTTTTGGCTGGCAAAGTGTTGCATCTGTTGCAAGGGGAGAGTGGCTGCTGGTGACACAGCTACACTGCGGGGGCCCAGCTTTCTATTGCTTCTGAGCTTCCGTAGCATCACACCCTAACATCCAGCTGAGGTCTGGAAAGGGAGTAGAGATTGGAGGGGTACACTGAGGTACAGACACAGCAGTGAGCGTCATTATACTGGAGGGGTCCAGTGAAGGATCAGTCCAGAAGACCGGTGAAGCTTTGAGAGCGCCGAGCACTTCGGTTGGACATCTACAAGTACGCAAATCAAACAGGGAGTCGGGAAACCCAGGCTACCCTCAGAGCTCGCCCAGGAGCCAGCCTAGTGACCTGTGTTGGACTAGATCTTAAAGGTAAGATGAAAAAGGGTTGCGCTAGTTACTAGGTCCGGTGGAGACAAAGATGCCATCATCGTTCTTGCCCTTTCCATCAGCCATGGAGTCGGCCTCACGGTTCTGATGTGTGAAGTACTTATTTCACACCGTGCTCCTTGCTGTGCACAGAGCGGGAAGAAAGTCAATACCTATGGAGTGAGCAGTTAGACGTGAGCAAGGTCACGCAGAGGGGCGGGTCACACGGACTGGGCCAGGACTGAGCGTTTGACAGTCACGGCAGGAAACCTTTAGCAGAAGTGATTACCAAGCTTTTAAAACCATGTCTTGTGTCTTCAAAAGCTCTGTAATTAATATATGTCTCTTCAGTGAAGGAAACAAACCAACCGCATTCTCATTTAAGCAACATCAGCGGCAGCTGTCAGCACTACCAACCGAGGCTGTACAGGGCGGCTTCCGGGTTCACGGGCAGGTGAAGCTCACCTCCGCCACCCTGAAGGGTCCTTGTGAATCGCGAGGCCTTTGGTAGCCCCGTACCAGGGAGTCCAGCTGTGCGACCTGGCACGCTCCAGCCTTCACAGACTCCTGGGCACCTCTCTCTTTGCTCCTCATGCTAGGCATTCCACAGACATTAGCTGAGTCCGTGGGCCAGGCGTGGTGTCAGATGCCCAGGATTCAAAATGAGTTTCTTGTCAGAGACTGGACATTCCTACAATGGGGGAAACATGAAACAAATGCATATAATTAAGTGAAGTGTTATGCATAAAAGTAATTTCTGCAGAGCGCACATGTAGGCTGTAGGCAGGTTGTGGAATTTCATGTCAGTTCACTGATTATATTTCCTATGCCAGAATTATATATGTATATATATTTTGTTCTTAATTTCAGATTAATATGAGGGTAGAAATGATTAGGTTACACTGCTTTACTTTTCTCTTTTCTTTCTTCTTTTTTTTGAGACAGAGTCTCACTATGTCACCCTCAGTAGAGTGCTGTGGTGTCACAGCTCACAGCAACCTCAAACCCTTGGGCTTAAGTGATTCTCTTGCCTCAGCCTTGCCTCAGCCTCCCAAGTAGCTGGGTCTACAGGCGCCCGCCACAACCCCTGGCAATTTTTTTTGTTGTTGTTGTTGCAGTTTTTGGCCAGGACTGGGTTTGAACCCACCACCTCCAGCATGTGAGGCCAGAGCTTTACTCCTTTGAGCCACAGGTGCTGCCCCCCTGGCTTTTTTTTGTTGTTGTTATTGTCATGGTTGTTTAGCAGGCCTGGTGTATGTGGCCAGCACCCGAACCACTGAGATAAGGGTGCCCAGCCTGTTTGCATTTCTTTTGGGGTTTTTTTTTGCAGTTTTTTGGCCGGGGCTGGGTTTGAACTCCCCACCTTCAGCATGTGGGACCAGCATCCTACCCCTTTGAGCCACAGGTGCCACCCTGCATTTCTTATGTAAAGTTCAGGGTGTAGTTGAATCCTTCACTCAGGGGGTGTGCTGTAGACCCTTACACTGCGCACCTAGTGTGAGAGCTCACCAATCACCCTTCCGCCTCCTCTCCCTTTCCCCCCCTCCTTTGAATACACTTGTGTTTTTCTCTGTGTGGGCATGTAGTACTTTATCTGTTGGTTTCCTGTTAGTATTGAGTTCATTGAATACCTGCAGAATAGTATTTTTACCAAGTGTTGCAGCAAAGTCCCACTGTTCAGCCCAGGTCACGCCCGACAGTCACTTTCATGGATTCTTTCCACTACTGTCTGTGTGAGAGTCGAGTGTGCACTCATCCTGTTACTGGGTCTGTGCCTCCACCAGACCACGAGAACTTCAAAGGCAGGGGATTTGGTTTATTATCTCCATGGAAGTTTACAGGGAGGCAATTACATCAGAGACGGCAATTGCTCTTTGCTCTTGTCTAGAATCCCTTCTGTATGATTTGGTCTCAGAGTGACTGCCATATCTAAAACAGGCTCTTCTCTTCCTCCAGTTCTCTCTTCATCCCTTTGTTCAGCTGTGCTCTATTCACAGTGCACATTGCTCAGTGAAATTTCATATTTGCCTTTGTCTGTTGCCAACAAATGTGAGCCCTGTAAGAGGGGAGAGCTCATCTGTCTCATTAGTGCTGTGTAACTTGCAGCTAGAAGAGTGCCCAGTCCACAGAAAGCCTTCAGTTTGTATTTGTCATATGTGAGGTTGGACAAGTAAGTTCATGAACTCATCCTACAAAAAATGCTGCCCACTTCATTGCTGCCTATCACTACGGTCACCTTCGAGACAGTCCCCTTGGGAAGCTGTGCACGGACACCAGCACCTAGTCTTTTTCTGGAGTGGAAATCGGAGCTATCATCCTAGGAAGGTGACAATTAAGTTCGCGAACTCACCCTAGAAAAAACACTACATACCTTACTGCTGAATATCACCACGGTCACCAGAAGGCCAAAGGGGTTATTGGAAGGTGACCATAGTGGGAGTCAGCCCTGAGGTATGTTTCACCCTTTTTCTAGAACGAGATTGTGAACGTAATTGTCAGACCTCATACAGGAATGATACTTGGTTTCCACTTCACCTGCCTGCCTTTCTGGTGCGATACACCTTTTTATTATGGACAAATGAAAGGAGCTCTTCACAGGTTTTGTGGTGAGTTCTCCTCTGTCTGGGATTGCATGGATTGTTCTGGTCCCTCACGGTAGTGGCAGCAGCCTGGCATTTAGCTCTCACCACTTTGGGATCATGGGGCTGATTTTCGTGGAGTTTTCCGTAGCTGGTGCTGCACATAAAACGTGCTCTACATGCATCACGGAGCCTATGCCCTCTCCTCATGTGCTCTCGGGAGCCGCAGGCTCAGGGTCAGGGTCAGGGTCTGGCTTCTGACTCTTTTGTCTTTCTCAGCTGCTCATCTCCGTCCAGCCTGTGCTGACATGGGAGTTACATTTGGAGGATACAGAGCCGAGTTGGCCTTTCTCTTCTTTTTTTTTTCCCTGATAGCTGGCAGTTCCACAGAGACCAAGGACACGCAGTTTAAGAAAGAGGCTAGGAAGAGAGCAAAGGAAAGAGGGTACAACAGTGGGTAAGCCTGTGCCTGGGAAATCCTGGAGCTCCAGCCGCTGGAGTGCTCTGAGTGGAGAGGGCCCAGCTCACTTGGCTGGAGGTGGCTGAAACAGCATCTGTCTCCCTCCCCTGTGGGGCCCACACCTCTCGGTCAACAAGTCATCCTCACACTTTGACTACGCCCTTCCTGTAGTCCACGGGTGGCTGGTAAGGCCAGGGGGACAGAAGCAGCTTAGCAGGATGGCAAGTTCAGTGTGACTCTTCTCTTTTATTGGGGATGCTACATATTTATTAATCCCAGCTTTAGGACCCACAGAAGCCCGTTATGTGATTATTGTTGTTCCTCTATTTGGAGTAAGCTTGTAATTTGTTTCACAGTTATTCCAGGGGCGTCTGGGGTCTCACTTATATTGAAATGTTAGATGTCAGTAGATCATTGTTGTATGCCTCATATTACTTCTAGAGTTTTATCGCTGTTGTTCATTTGATTGTTTAAGCTTTCATTCCAAAAATCCTTATGATTCTTCTACCTCTTTCGAAAGGGTTCAGAGAAACTCTGAATCATTTAGGGTGGAGTGTGACTCTGCAGGACCTCCCAGAATTCCATTGGCACAATCCTAATGGAAGGTCAGAGGTTAACCCCTGCAAAGCTGTGCTCTGGGGATGGAAATGTGCATGTGCACACACACACAGGGGTACATGTACATGCAGGTGCACACACAGATACATGCACACACACGGATACATGCACACACGTGTGCACATGGGTACATGCACACAGATACATGCACACACGTACACACATGGATACGTGCACACACGTGTGTACACGGGTACATGCACACACGTACATATGGGTACATGCGCACACATGTACACATGGATACGTGCACACACGTGCACACAGATACATGCACACACATGTGCACACATGGATACATGCACACACGTATACACGGATATGTGCACACACATGCACACATGGATACATGCACACACGTGTGCACACACGGATACGTGCACACACATGTGCACACAGATACATGCACACACATACACACGGATATGTGTGCACACATGTGCACACATGGATACATGCACACACGTACACATGGATACGTGCGCACACATGTGCACACATGGATACATGCACACATGTGCACACGGGTACATGCACGCACATGTGCACACACGGATACGTGCACACACATGTGCACACACGGATACGCACATACTTACATACTGTGAATGTTCTGCCATAAGGAGCACATGGTTGCTTTGCTTTGCTTTTCATTGAAGATTCTTAGCATAAGGGGTAGAAACTGCCTAAAAAGATGCAAAGTTTTCATGAAGTTTTTAACTGCTTCTAGACAATAATATTCAAACCTCCTAAAGTTCTAAGGAAAAAATAGCCTTAGTCTGTAGTGTGGGTTCATAATGAACTAGACTAGAATGCAGTGAGCTGCACAACTCTGGCAGTGCACTATGTCTGTGTAAACTGTAATTATCTACGTAACCTTTTTTCATGTTGAGCTTGCTATTCACAGGTTATTTTATTTCCTAAGTGGCCTTTTTCCCCCTTTCAGCCTTGACATCATTTATTTGTATATTAAATTTAATTTAGAGAGGAGAAGAAAAAATTACTAAAACTGATTGGTAGAAATTACACCTTCGCAGGATGTTTTGCAGCCTCTGTAGTTGCATAAAAGGTGCTGCGTGTACAAACAGTCTCTACATGCATAAACACTTTTCTACACACTGGCAGAAAAATCCAAACAGAATTAATGGACCTACTTTGAATGAGAAATAGTCTCAAGTTGGAACTTATTATAATAATCACTGTTTTTATTAATCATTTAACAATTATATGGTGTTGATTAATTTTCTGGCAGTGTTATGCTAATAAGATTTCAAAGAAGGGAAAGAAGTCATTTTGTGTAAGTGGGTTGAGTTTAATTTTATTCACCAAAACGGTATTTACTTAATAACAACTATGGAAATAAGCACAGATTCTGGCTTTGTCATCTTCCATTTTAGAGCGTAGCTAATGAACAGAGCCGGTGCTTGTGGAAGAAGGGGCTGGTCGAGCTATTCAGGGTGTGAGTTGCAGGGGGTGCAATGACCTCATTAGAGCATTTGCAGCTTGGATCAAAGTTGTTTGGTGTCTACTACGGTGTAAGGTATCCATGGATGCTTGGTGGGTAGCAATTAATAAGGTAGATGGAGGGCATCTATAAAATTTTGCAATTTTAAATATGTTTTGGTGCCTATGTGCAAATGAAGAAGCCCCATTAAGTGGAAACCGTTGGCCAAGGAATTTATTTTTAAATTTGGAGGTACCATTTAGGGTTGGTCCACTGGCACTCGTTTTTAAATTCTGTTGTGGGCTTTTCTCTTCCATTTCCCTTTTTTTTGCATAGTGACGGGGATTATTTACCTGTTTGTCAGAAAAGAGATTCCTGTTATTATACACCAGCCCTTGAAGCTATTTGTGCATGTGGTTTTATAAGTTTCTGTTCAGAGAACATACAGTTTTCTAACTCTTTGAAGTCCCTTGTGGCTATTTCACGCGTTGAGGGACTAACACAGTCTTGATCGCTTATGATTTTAAGAACCCACTCCTGTGCTTTCCACCAAGTGGCAGGCTTTGCTTCAGTTTTTGGTTATCTTGAGTCTAGAACCTCTTTAAAATTCCAGCTATAAAATGATTTATTGTGATACCTCAGAGTTCCAGGAACACACCATAGGTGCTGAACTACCTTTAAAAATTTTTTTTCCTGTGGTGGCTTACGCCTATAATCCTAGCTCTCTGGGAGGGTGAGACATGTGGACTGCTTTATCTCAGGAGTTTGAGACCAGCTTCATCAAGAGCGAGACCCCGTCTCTAAAAACTATCTGGGCATTGTGGCAGGTGCCTCAGCTAGTGGGGAGGCTGAGGCAAGAAGATCGCTTGAGTCCAAGAGTTTGAAGTTGCTGTGAACTGTGGCACCATAGCACTCTACCGAAGGCAACACAGTGAGACTCTGTCTCAAAAAAAGAAATTACTTTTTCCTTTATGAAATATTTTAGGTTGGAATGGACAGTCAGAGCAACAATCGTGTTGTAACAGAGGTGGGAGGGATTCACCTCCTCGCCTGATCAGTTCATTGTGGATGAAAATTTAGCAGATAGTCCTGAAAACCTTGAGAAAGTCTTCACAGCCTAATAAAATGTAGTTTAAAGGGATTTAGACTCCAATACTAAGTAATAAATGTAGAATCCTGTTTTAGCAATTGTGTGGTTATATGAAAATTTCAGTTGAACGCCCGTGAGATTTGACATTATATTCTGGTGGTTTGAAAGAGTATTTTTGGAGTATGACTCTGGAAAGTAAGGGAGCTATGTAATATGGTTTTTGATCCATTCTCTAACCTTATCCTTGCAAGACTTTCCCCTCCTTAATCCTGGCCAGGTGGGCTGAGGAGAGTGTCTCAACACACTATCCGTGGGTGTCCGGAAAGGGCTCTGTGAAGCTGCTTGGTGGCCTCTGCCGTCATCCTGTATAAAGCATCACGGTTCCTCCTGGGTCTGTGTCTTACCTCCTGGGTCTGTGTGTCACCTCCTGGGTCTGTGTCTAACCTCCTGGGTCTGTAACTTACCTCCTGGGTCTGTGTCTAACCTCCTGGGTCTGTATCTTACCTCCTGGGTCTGTGTCTCACCTCCTGGGTCTGTATCTTACCTCCTGGGTCTGTGTCTCACCTTCTGGGTCTGTATTTTACCTCCTGGGTCTGTGTCTTACCTCTTGGATCTGTGTTTTACCTCCTGGACTGATTTGTTTGGGAAGTGACTGAATCTGCATTTTGCTTCTCAGTCTTTTCCTTGCTCTTTCTGGCAGGATCTAATCGATACAGGTGGAAACATCAGGGCCGGCACATCTGTTTCATGGGTACAAGGAGAAATAATTGGTGAGAACTCAGACTTTAGTAGAGAAGGTGCTTTAGTCTTGGTAACAGTGTCATCTCTTTCTGGAATGACTGTCTGCCCTTGCTCTCCTAGAACTTCCTCTTGGTCGATTCCATTTGAGTTTATGTTGTTTGCATGACTGAAATTCCAGTCTCATAGCATGGAGTCCAGCCAGCTATACATTTGTCTCTAGGCTGTTTGTAGATGTGAATGGGTTAGTATCTGGGTGCCGTCTTTGATCAGGACACACCGGGGTGTGAGAGATGAGGTCTGTCCTGCTGTCAGAGGGAGGATGGTATTGGATGAGTGGAAGTTAAGAGGACAGTATAGGTCTGGGATTCAGAGAAACTAGAACTTTCCTTGATGGGGAGGAGGGGAGGTGATGCAAGTCCTAATGAAGCACAGACCGGAGGCCGGAGTGGACCGGGAGCTAGAGGTCAGGAGGTGTGGGGTCTGGAGTGCAGGCGACAGGGAGCTAGAGGTCAGGAGGTGTGGGGTCTGGAGCGCGGGCGACAGGGAGCTAGAGGTCAGGAGGTGTGGTTTGGAGTGCGGGCGACAGGGAGCTAGAGGTCAGGAGGTGTGGGGTCTGGAGTGCGGGCGACAGGGAGCTAGAGGTCAGGAGGTGTGGGATCTGGAGTGCGGGCGACAGGGAGCTAGAGGTCAGGAGGTGTGGGGTCTGGAGTGCGGGCGACAGGGAGCTAGAGGTCAGGAGGTGTGGGGTCTGGAGTGCGGGCGACAGGGAGCTAGAGGTCAGGAGGTGTGGGATCTGGAGTGCGGGCGACAGGGAGCTAGAGGTCAGGAGGTGTGGGGTCTGGAGTGCGGGCGACAGGGAGCTAGAGGTCAGGAGGTGTGGGATCTGGAGTGCGGGCGACAGGGAGCTAGAGGTCAGGAGGTGTGGTTTGGAGTGCGGGCGACAGGGAGCTAGAGGTCAGGAGGTGTGGGGTCTGGAGTGCGGGCTACAGGGAGCTAGAGCTCAGGAGGTGTGGGATCTGGAGTGCGGGCGACAGGGAGCTAGAGGTCAGGAGGTGTGGGATCTGGAGTGCGGGCGACAGGGAGCTAGAGGTCAGGAGGTGTGGGGTCTGGAGTGCGGGCGACAGGGAGCTAGAGGTCAGGAGGTGTGGGGTCTGGAGTGCAGGCGACAGGGAGCTAGAGGTCAGGAGGTGTGGGGTCTGGAGTGTGAGCGACAGGGAGCTAGAGGTCAGGAGGTCTGGCGTCTGGAGTGTGGGCCATCCTGTGGGCCCTGGTGGCAGGGACCAGTGCACCAGTGCTGGGCGAGGGCGAGCCTTTAAATGGGTCAGACCATACAGGCATGACAGCTAAACACATTGGGGTTGCCGAATTCAATTCTGGACCAGAAAAAGGACATAAATGGAACATGATAGATATGCCTGCACAACTGAAATTTATGAAAAAAGTTATCCATTTGCTTCAAAGTTTCCTGGTTATCAATGCAGTTGCTAATGGAAAGCTGACAGCGTTCCTTTGTCCTCTGCCTCATCCTCTCCTTCACTGCGGTGGAGCTGCTGAAGCATGGTGAGGTGAAATGCTAGAAGGCTGATAGAAAAGGCTTCTGAGTTTCTGCATCGTCACCAAGCAGGTGGCACCAAAGGGTGCTGTTTTATTGGAAAGTCAACTTTGCTGGTTTCAGGATAATTCAGTGTTTACAATTGTGCCTTTTAAAAGTCTACTAGGTATATATCCAAAAGACCAAAAATCACATTATAACAAAGATATATGTACCAGAATGTTTGTTGCAGCCTAATTTATAGTTACTGAGTCATGGAAGAAGCCCAAGTGCCCATCGACCCACGAATGGATTACTGAACTGTGGTACATGTATACCATGGAATATTATGCAGCCTTAAAGAAAGATGGAGACTTTACCTCTTTCATGTTTACATGGATGGAGCTGGAACATATTCTTCTTAGCAAAGTATCTCAGGAATGGAAGAAAAAGTATCCAATGTACTCAGTCTTACTATGAAACCAATTTATAGCTTTCTTATGAAAGGTATAACCCAAGCCCAAGAAGAAGGGAAAACGGGAGAAGGAGGGGAAGGATGGGTGGAGGGAGGGTGATTGGTGGGACCACACCTATGGTGCATCTTACAAGGGTACATGTGAAACTTACTAGGTGTAGAATATAAATGTCTTAACACAATAACTAAGAAAATGCCGTGAAGGCTACGTTAACCAGTGTGATGAAAATATTTCCAATTGTATATAAAACCAGCACATTGTACCCCATGATTGCATTAATGTACACAGCTATGATTTAATAAAAAAATAATAATAAAATAAAAGTCTCTGTTCTAGGCGGGACACATCCTCCTTGCAGTAGAATTCTAACTCATAAATAAAGAGGGAAGCGTAGAAATAGAAAAGCACCATTTGGTAAACAGCACAGCAGTAATTGTTGCCAGCAAGAAGCATCAATGGCTGCTGAAATCAGTGGATGAAACTGAGCAAACAGCAGCTTAACCGAATGATCAGTTAGTATCACCAGTACAGAGACATCGAACATCAGACATCTCTTGATAGGACACAGGAGAAAGAAGATGCACTGTGTTCTGCCCCCAAATGCACATCCTGCGTTAATTGTCAAGAGACATCAGATGAACCCAAATTGAGAGACAGTCTATGAAACAACCAGCCAGTACTCTTCCAATGTCAAAGTCAGAAAGATTGAGGGACCGCCCCAGACCGGCTGAAACTAGGAGACATGACAGCTGACGTGCGTGTGCTTTCTTGAGTTGATTCTGGATCTACAAAAGGACAAACTTGGGGCAACTGGTAAAACTGAGCAGCCTACTAGGTAATAGTATCAAATGAAAATTAATTTCCTATCACTGTTAGATGCTGACATCTGGAAAGCTGAGTATAGGTAGATGTGGACTCTTGGTGTGAGTTTTTCAACTTCTTTGTACATTTGAAATTATTTTTAAAGAATGCAATTTTTTTTTTTTTATTAGGAGAGAAGCTTTATCGAATGAATGGATTCACTCACTCCTTCCTACCCTGCCTCTCTCTGCACACTGCTAGTCTAAAAATTAAAAGCACATGATAGGTTCCCTTTTACTTGAATATTCAGACTAAATAATGTTTTCGCTTTCTAAGGTGGCCATCTTCTCCCATCACCACCAACGAGAAGAGATGTTCACAATTCTGCTGTTAGGGATGGGAAACACCAGCTTTCTCCCCTGCTCTGTTTTCCCAAAGTGCTCTTAACGTACAGCCTCAGTGACAGACAGGTATTTACTGCAAAGTTAATACAGCTTCAGGGTCAGGACGTTTCAACCTCATGGGCCTCTTCCATGACCTTCTACTTAATTTTGAATTTAATAATTTTATATTCTTTTCTTAAAGAAAGTCCCTCAAATGAAACGAGCTTGAGGCTCCAGAATACCCGAATCTGCTTCTGCTTAATGGAAATACTTTGCCGGAGGCAGCTCCATGTAAGACAACAACACAGCCCCTTTACGTCCTGGCTCATTTTCAAAACAGCCCAGAAGAAAACAGCATCCTGTTGACGCTGAAATAGAGTATTTCACAAGTTTTCCTTTGTTTAATTTGGCTCCCTATACAGTCAAGTGAAACAAGAGTCAGTACAAATGGAAAGCATTCTCCTAAAGAGACTGAATTGGAGCTCATTTAGTCGGATCAGCTGCACCGTATCCAAGACCTCGCCGTCCAGAGAGAGACACTTTGGGTCCTTGGAAGCATCACAACCTTGAGTTGATTCTTGAAGTGGTAGCTGTAATTAGCAGATAATGCTGGTGGCCACCATCACCTCTAGGCCCTGCAACCAGTTCATCCCACTTCATCGTGGCTCAGATAAGCTCACCGCTGAAGGGTCTTCAGCCTTCGGTTTAAAAGTACCAGACCTCACAAGAAGAGGCAAATTACTCATATGTAGAAATCTGTGTTAAATAAAATACACACCAAGCCAAAGAGCATGGACTTTGGAGCTGGTGTTGACAGCCACTCATCCCTGTCACTTATTAATTTTATTTCCCTCCTTCACTTGTGTCATTGCCTAACAAGTATTTAAACACAAGTTTTCATATTGTGTGATTTAACTCTTTTAGGCCTTTTGTAACCCATGGGAATTAGTAATCTCTTCCTTTATGAGCACTTTAAATTGAGCTTATTCTTATGGAAACTTGATCTTCAGTCATTTTATCAGAGGGATTTTTTTTTTTCAACCAGACGTATAACCTAGTTCTTCTAGCCCTGAATGTACCATGAACAATTTTTCTTTTTTTCTGGTGATACACCTCTGAAATCAGAGGCTTAGGAGTACAATATAAGAAGCATTGCGTTGGCTTTGAAGTTGCCCTTGATTTTTACAGTTCGTGTGTGTGCTCATGCGCCAGGTGTTTCTGGAGTTTTATTGTCATCTCCTTTCGCAGATTGGACGATTATCTGTGTTTTCAGAGTAAGCAGAGGACAGAGTGTCGATGGGGTTTGAAATCACCAGTTAAGCTAGTTGTGCTAGAAATAAAATATTGCTAAAGGAAGATTTATCGGGAAACCTCACTTGAGAATATAGCATTTTTGTTTAGGTTATTGTTTATCTTTGGGCTATGAAAAAAGAATCACTCATTTCATAGTTAAATGAAATCGGAACCAGAGGAATAAAATACCATTTTTAAGGAAAACTTACTATGAAGATACCTGTGGGAACCAACTCATCTTTACCAGAGAAGGTTCTCTAAAATGTACAGCATTTGCCAAAAAAGCCAGAATTGTGTTATAGAAAGCCCAGCAGTCCTAAGGAGGTGAGCCCAGATCACCTCTCATAGGAAGCAGCTTGCTGGTCATCAAAGACCTGAGGGTATAGGAAAGATGAATTCATTGACTTCAAAACTCCATTCCATCTAAGGTTTTTAAATTTGTTCAGCCACATTGTGCCCTTTCTATCTTAACGTCTGGTACGCGTGTGCCCCCCCCCACCCCCAATTTGGCTGTCACTCTACAAAGGAAATAAAAAAGCTGCAGACCCAGTTTCCGGGCTGTTATATTTTATGGAGATGCTAAAAGGCAGCTTATTTCATATTGATCATACCAGGGAGTCAGCCAAGTGTGGTGTTAATTGGGTCCTCTGGAATTCTACACTCCCGGGACTGAAAGCTTTCTAGTAAGGAGGGAAATAAGCCCACAGGCTGCATAAAAATGAAATCCGGGAGTCCACAACGGCCCGATTGCTGATTGCTGGTGATTTGGCCAGCTCTTTTGTATCCAGTTGCTCATTTCAATTAGCTTGTTTTGTGTTATTTCCCCACGCCCCCCTTTCCTGCAAAGCTGTGAAGCCTTGTTTTGAAAACTGCTGCCCCAGCGTACACAGGCCTGGCGGTCCTACCCTCATTGTTTTAAGGCTCATTCCATATGTGGGTCACATCCTAGCGCTCTGCCCCCAGCCCCACACCCTCCTTCTCCAGCCGTCCCCTTTCCATACAGAGGCACACATATGTGCACACTTTTCCTATCTTAAGAGGCGGAGGAAGGGCAGATTCTTTCAGGAGCTTGCAAGCAGGAGCATTCAATCTTCCAAAGCTGGTTGCTGTGCATTTTGTTTATAGCAAACACCACTTCACCTTCGGGAAGTAATTATTCTGTTCCTATCATTTCCTTCTTCCCAGCCCTTGCTCTTTTCCCTTCTCTTAAGGTTTTCTTTTCTTTCTTTCTTTCTTTTTTTTTTTTTTCTAAAGAAAGTAAGATTGCTGCTTTGTGAGGCTCTTTCTTGTTACCCTGGTAGCGGGTGCCTCAGACAGTGAATGAAGGATGAGCAGGCAGGCTGGAGTTTTGACGCACAGTTCTTTGGGGCCTACAGGAGGACCCACTGAGAAATGTGCTCGGTGGGCATGCCCGCTGAGTTTATTATGCTGGTTATCTGTCACTTATTCTGACTAAAAGGTAAGGGCTTCTGTAATTTGTTGTGCCAAAGAATCAGTGCATTGTTCGCTTTCTAAGGCTTCCAACTAATTGGCTCTTGAGGGAAGATTGGCATGAGAGTTTTTCCTTGACTTCTGTAGCTTATCCTGTTACATCTGTTTTTTTTTTTTTTCTTTTATTATCTGAAGGAAAAATAATCTTGGCAATTATATGGCTATCAATTGTATATTTACTTGTTTTAAAGGAAAAACATCAAAAGAATCCCTTTGATTCATATTATTTCTTTTCATTTAAAACTTAATCAGTAGAGACACATGATCTGTGCATAGTCAACATTTTCCGTAATCTCTGTGAATTTTGAGAATAGGAGTTGTGATCTTATGTCAGGATTAGTATATTTTAATTCAACAGATTGCACTTTTACCAGTTGAAAATGGCAGTGAATTTTAGTAAGCAGAACAAGGAGAGATGCTGACTGTTTGAACAAAGTAGAGTAGTAACTTTCAGATTGATTGGTCAGGTACGCCAGTTGGGTGTACATGTTGATAAATAGAAATCACCAATTATGTCTCTTGTTTTCTGTGCGTTTAGAGGAAAATGTTGTATCTGTTCAGAATTCAAATGTGAAATGAACTGCAGGCAAAAGAAGCTTAGCAGTAAGAACTATTAGAAAAGTACATAGATCTTAAGGTTTTATGAAGGCTGTTCAGCAAGTATCCAGCCTTATACTATGAAAAGTAGAGACATATGTGGCTAGGTACTTTCTGAACATCTCTTGTATTTTTACACTTACCTACGTAAAGTAATTGAAACCGCAGTATCAATTATCTGCTATCTCTGGGAAAAAGTTGCCTTTGGTTAAGAAGCATAATTTCAAAAACAGATTGCACCTTGCTATAGAATTTATACAGTTGAAAACCAACTGAGCTGTATTGAAAAAAATGACTACACCTTATGTTCTTAAGCACTGGTGATTTATAAGGATTCTCTGATAGTAGTGCAGAATATATTTTACTGGGGATGGAGATCCCTTTAATGATATTTTCTTTGATGGCTGCCATGCAGGGCAGGTGATGCGTGTTGCAGGGTAGCTCTATTTATCAATCTCTCTCATGACCTGTAAGTGAAGGAAAGGAAAGGTCTATGTTTAGATAACCAACTTAAGTCAACTCATTTTATTTATTACTGTATAGAATTTGTTCCAAAGAGCTTGTGGGAAGCGTTTCCTTCCATAGGACCTATTCTATTAATGCATCTACTTAGACAACCTAGTAATGTTAGCAAAACAAACTCGGTTTATGTAGCGATCAGACTTTGAGAAGGGATAGGAAGCAAGCTGGGTACTGAAAGAAGGGCGCTGTGCATGAAAGGGAGAAGTGGCGCACGACCCAGATCCCTCGCATGCAGCCTACAGCAGTGGGGTTTGTGCTTCTGAGACTCTGATGCTGCTGCCCATGTGACAGGAGGCGGAGCTCAGGTGTTGATTTGAGCCAGCTCTGGGGGAGTAGTTGTCAGTACAGATAAAGCCTCCCTTGCTTTCCCAGCACCCACCTCCTGCTGTGTCTGTGGGCCCCGTTCCTAACAGGTGACAGACCAGTACTTGTTCCCGGCCTTGGGGTTGGACCCTGTAGCTGTATGACATTCAAAAGTGGAGACTACTGAAAGGTGATTAGATACTTGGTGCAATCCTAGGAATGAAGTTTTGTGGGTTTGGCTAATGAATAATTAAGGTCCTTGGGTTATGATTTTTACCAGATTTTAATGTTCAGATGAGAACATAGAGATATTATCATACTTTTGAAGGTATGAAACCTTATAAAACAAATATAAATTTGATAATTTATACATTTTCAAAAAGTTATGACGCTCTTCATTGCAAGAAACAAGGAAAATGTTGGTCTGTTTTGGTAGCAGAGAAAAGGAATTTTCATTTTCTGAAGTCGTAGAGAGGTAAATACAGACTGCAGATTTGTTGGTTTGCTTTTCGTGTCTGCTTATTGTGGGTCGGGAAATTGGTGCTTGGGTTTTTGTTTCTGATTCTTCTCAGGGCTCTGACTTTTGGCCACAACCAGTTATGGCCTGATACTGCTCTGGGGGTCCTCTTGCCACTTCCTGCTGGGTTAATGTTTATTTCACCACTGAACTTGACTTTCCAGAATACAGGAGGATTTCTCCAGGGAACCGGATGTCACTGGGCCTGAGTTTAGAGGAATTGGAACCCTTCAGTCATCCTAAGGATGGTTTCCAGCAGTGTTAGGGTAGCTGGAATCTCTTTCTGCCAGGTCCTTGGTCTCGGAGATTTGAAGAGTGAGTCCACAGACCACTGCGAGTAAGCGAAAGAACAGATTTTATTGATAGGTAAGAGGAGATGATAGATAAGAAAGCCTCTCCTTCAGTGAAGCGGGTACCCGAGTGAGTAGCCCACGTGAGCCTTCTGCCTAGAGGCTTACATACAGCTTTTTATACCCTGCAGGAAAAGGGTGTTTGGGGAGATGGAATGTACATCTGGAATATGTCACACCTGTTTGGTGCCAGAGCTCTGTGGGCAGAAGTTAATTTCACAACTGCCCCTGTGCAGGAATATAGACCCTCCTGAGATGCATTTCTCTGCTGTGAGAATGGTGGCCCAGCAGAAAACAGGTCAGGCTGGTTTTTATGAGTCTGTCCCTAGAAATGGGTTCTGTGATGAGGCTGAATTCTTGAGGGGGGGTGGGGGTCCCTGTCAGTCCTAACCAGGAGAACCCTGGATTGTTATCTTTCAAGCCACAGAGCCAGCCTCTTTGCCTCAGTCATCAGTGGACCTCTGATCCCACTCTACTAGAACTTTCCTTTTAAACTGGATCCATGTGTTCTGAGCACAGCTGTGGTAGTTGGAAGGGTGGTTGGTATCACATGATGATGCTTTGAACTCAGCCATAGCCACATGGCTATATGGCATGATGTCTTGAGCATTATACATATAACTTACCCTTTATTCCTAAATATACATACTGTAGTTAATTGTGACATTCTGATCAAAGACATAAAAACATTGAAATAGAAAGAAGTTGATAAGGAACATAAAATGATAACCCTGCTAATAACCTCAAGATTATCCTGAGCAGATTCTCAAGCTGACATGACCAGGGTTCTCATATTATAGCATATCACGTGCTGAAAGTATAAAACACATTTGTGTTTCTTCTTTTGCTGAGAATAGAAATTACTCGTATTTACTCCATGGTTAGTTGTTGAGAGATGTTTGCAAATCGAAGCCCAAGACCATTGCAGAAAAGAAAAATTAAATTATTTTAGCAAATGATGCAGACATTCATGTACCAGGTCAAAAAAGTTATTTTGTTTTTGACACAATACGGGTCAGTTAAACCTCAATGTACACCTTCAATATGTGCTTGATCCTAAAATAAAACCTGAGATGATATTATTTTAAATTTTAATTGTGGGCAAATCATGAATTTTCTTATAAGATGTATTTAAAGTAAATTGCACAGCCTATATTACTTATTAAATAGGGAAAGGTTGAAATTTGTCTTCGTACATAATGAATATTATTAAAATTGTATGAAATGAACTTTATGATAAAATCTTTAATAATGTATGGATCTCAAGTGAAATGTTTTATTTTAAATCCCTTATAGGCCAGGCAAAAATGACGAAATCAGTACAAAAAATTTCCTAAGTGGTTCTCAGTGATTCTATATTTGAGTGAAAAAAATATTTCCAAGTGAAAAATTAATAGAAAATACTAGACTGAATATCTCCAAGGCCTCTGTAGAGTCTACAGTTCTCTGATATGCCTTGAACAAAACAAAATTAGAAATACAAAAATGGATAGGAAGATGAGATTACTTCGGATATATAAAGAAGACATTGCACTTGGATCTTAGTTAAGTTTAAAAGGTCTCCTTTAGCTGAGGAAGAGTGATTTTCAGTCCTGTGACACAACCTGCACCCTAAGATAATATGCTTGTTGGCAGCACCGTAACTGTTGGATGTGGAAAAAGTATATACAAATGCATATTTATTAGTTGCATTGATTATAGATAACTAATCTAAATGTCTGTTTTTCTATTGACAACAGTCGTCTTAATATCATGCCAAGAATATACCCCCAGCTATCCATGCCTAACAAGTTGAATTGGGGATGGTTTACCTCTTCTGAGTATTTCACAATTAACTGCTTCAGTTAGTTTTGGCAAATTACACAAACAAATCATCTGTCTTTTTCCTAATGTTTCCACAAAATTAAGCTGAAAAAATATATACAAAAATAAATTGCTACTGGAATTGCATGGTGCTCACTTTTTTGTGTGTTGAGGAAAAAAAATTATTAAATCACACTTTGGAATAATTCCATTTCTGTCAAATCTACTTTGATCATAGGTCTAGATGAGGGAGGGTCTAAAGGCCTTTAGACATTTGTGTGCTGAAATGAGTAAACTATTTAATAGCCTTGTTGTAGCTTTCAGGTAATGATTTTCTATATTTCCATCTTCATTTCGGAGCCAGCCTTCTAGGGAGAAGGGGAATCCATTTTTTAACTTGAACAGAGAAGGAATTAGTCAGTCATGGAACAGAATGGCTGAGGCATCAATAAGATGTCACAGGACAATTTGGGGACCTCATCTGAATCTGAATCTTGACATGAAATAAGACTCATTACAAACTGGCCAAAATTTGAAAGTATCCTGCCTACTTAAGGCTATTGCCAAGAATTATTTTGCATTGAACCATCAAAATGAAAGATGTCACAGGATGATTTGGGGACCTCATCTGAATTTGAATCTTGCCATGAAATAAGTATCCTGCCTACTTAAGGCTATTGGCAAGAATTATTTTGCATTGAACCATCAAAATGAAAAAGAAAAGAAAGGAAGAAAGAAGGATGGAAATCATGAGCATGTATGATTAAAATGTCTCCCTATTCTTCCTTGAAGCAGGTAGACCCAGAGATTCCATGTAAATTCTTATTCTCATTTAATAGTATTTTGTTGCTGTTGTTGTTGTTAGAAGTATTTAGATATTTCCCCCCAGTAGAAGTTCTTTTAGTTTTGTCTGGTACAGTTGAGTGAAAACATAGTGATAATTTTGCCTGAAAACCAATGGCTTTGGTTATTTGAACTCCATTAACATTGAAAGGAGAGTTGCCTGTCGTGGGGCTAAGGCAGCCTTGGTGAATGGCCCAGCTTGGTGGAGAGAGGAGCTTGTTCTCTGGGAATCTGGAGTGTTGAGGAGTCTCTGCTGAGCAATAAATAAATCAACCCAGGCTTCTGGTATCGTCGAGTATGAAGTTCTCTTTGTTGGGTTGGAAATGAAGTCTATGGCTTCATCATGGTTATCTGTAAGTTTATTCCTGAGACCAAATAATGATGCCTTGTACTTTTTTAGTGCTCTCAACTTTTTCAAAGGCTTTTCCTCTCTTCAAACTCCTGGAATTACTTGATGTATAGAGCCAGGGCCAGACGACTGGGCACTGGGTGCAGCTGCTGCTCTAAACTGATTGACCTTGAGTGGTTTTCCAGAAGTGGCCTTGGCCTTATCAAGCTTTTGAACATGGTGCCTTGATTCTAATAGTCCCTGTTTCTCTGTCTGCCTTTATTCAGTATAAAAGCTCCTACTTGTGATGGAGGTCTGCCCAAAGAGAGAGGAGGGAAAGAGTTATTATAAATCTTAGGTGCTTTTTCTTTAGCAGAAATTATCTGCCTTTACCCTGAACATATTTTGTTTAAGTACTTTGCAGACTACCCCCTCTACATAGTAGTCCATAGTGTAGAACTGCAGTTGCCAGCCCCGAGGTCACTGCAGGGTAGAGTCCGTGGGCTGCCAGGAGCTGGGCCCCACAGCAGGAGGCCAGCAGGTGGTAAGGAAGGGAAGTTTCATCTGCATGTGCAGCCCTCCTCACTCACATCACGGCCTGAGCTCTGCCTCCTGTCACGTCCGTGGTAGCATTAGGTTCTCCCAGGAGTGTGACCCCTACTGTAAACCGCACATGTGAGGGATCTAAAGTGCATACTCTTTATGGGAATCTAGTGCCCGATGATCTCAGGTGGAGCTGAGGTGGTGATGCTGGCACTGGAGAGGGGCTGCGAATACAGATTATGATGGCCAGAGAGGTTTCCGTGTGCATGGAGCGTCGTAAAACAATTGCTTGGAGACTCATAGTAAAACCCTGTCAAGTAAAAACCAAGCAGCATCTGGTGGGAGGCTTTCTAGTGGCAAGTGAGCATCTTAACTTGAATTGTAAAACAGTATCTGGTGGCAGACTCTGCAGTGGCGAGTGAAATGATGTATTTCAGCTGTATAGCTGCATCTGGTGACAGGCGTTCAGTCAGAATTCAACTGTCTAGTTACAGGAAAGCATTCTCAGGGCTCCCACTAATTCTGCATTATGGGGAGTTGCACCATTATTTCGTATATATTACCATGTAATAATAATAGTAGTAAAGTGTACAATAAATGGAAGGCATTTGAACCCCTGCACCTCCTCAGCCCCAACCCCAGAAAAATCATCTTTCATAAAACTGGTGCCAGAAAGATTGAGGACTGCTGTAGTGTGCCCTTCTCGAAAGGGGTAAACTGAGATCAGACAGGTGAGGCGGCAACCTTCTTATCCGTTCCCATAGTGCTCTATCAGTGACGTAGGAAACAATGGCTTCTCTGGCTTTGCAGACGAAGAAAAGTTATCATTTCCCAAGGAACAAAGAATATGGCCTTTTGTTCCTCCAGTTTCTTTTTCTTTTCTTTTTTTTTTTTTTCACGTAGTCGCTTTAAAGAATTCTCCTGTTTTTGCACATGTTATGAGTACTGTCCTGAGGGCTATCAGTGCTGGTGTATTTTGAAAAAAAAAAAAAGAAAAGGCTATGCAGAAAGAGGAAGAAACAGAGCTCTAATACAGTAAGATTTGTATTGTGGAGCACATACAATATAAAACTGTGTATATAAAATATATACGATGTACATATAGTCCCCTCCTTTCTAGATTTTTTTTTTATCCCTGATAACCTATTTTACTTTTTCTCCCTAGACTCCTGGGAGACAAGTTCCCTGAGGAAAAATTTCACTTTATGGAAATACACTATTATGGTCAGCAGATGCGGGCAGAGTAGTTTCTTGGAATTGAACTATCTGTAAGAATAAGAGCATTTTTTTTTTTTTTTAAGAGACAGAGTCTCACTTTGACACCCTCAGTAGAGTGCTGTGGCATCACAGCTCACAGCAACCTCCAACTCCTGGGATTAGATGATTCTCTTGCCTCCGCCTCCCGAGTAGTTGGGACCACAAGTGCCTGCCACAACACCCAGCTATTTTTTTGTTGCAGTTTGTTCGGGGCTGGGTTTGAACCCGTCACCTTTGGTATATGGGGCTGGCGCCCTACTCACTGAGCCACAGTCGCCACCCAAGAACATTGTTTTTCATATATAGATTCAATAGCACTGACCAATCCAGAGATTTTTCCTGCATTAATGCAAACTAAAACATTTCAGTCAAAGTTGAATGTTCACAGAAGGTCCTGGAAGAACTTGTTGCTTCAAATCTTGATGAGGGACAAGGGCCGGGTTGAGGGTGCTGTGACAGGGGTGCTGGGTTCTGCAATTGCATCAGCTGAAAGTGTGTGTGCTTGCTGTGGGACTCATTAATTCATTTGCTCATTCACAACCATTCATGGAGCATGTTCTCTGGACCACTGTCACTATGACTCAAACAAGCATCCTTCTCTCTGGGAATCTTCATTCTCGTGGGAGAACTTGGATCCCATGCTTATATGCACACGCTTGTACACGATCTAAACCCCCCACAAGTCCAAATGATTGTTGGACACCTCTATGAAAGGCCTTGGGCAATAAAGTGGCAAGAAAGAATCTCTTCTGCAAATAATCACTGTATTTCACAGCAAAAGCCTCTGGGTTTATGCAGTGGTTTTCTTTCATTGCTCAGATCGGTTGTGGTATAATTGGTTGATGTTGTGAATGAGCAGAGGTGGCAAGCAGTGAACAATACTTGTACAATAGGTGAGACTGAATGATAGCAAAAATACAACGTGGTAGAATTCAAACACTTTTTGGTTGCCTGGGATTTAAGGCAACAAACCATGTTTGTTTCAATTCATGTTGTTTTAAAGAAATTTTTATGAGAGGCTGTAATCTCTCCTTGTGTTCAGTAAGTATAATAGTGTGAACTTCCATCTACCCCAACAACAAACACGGATTCATTTTATACCCCGTGCGGAGTGTTGCTGATAGAAAAATGAGTAAGGCATAGTCCCCATTCTTAACTGTATGGACCTGGCTGACTCATACCAATTTAACCTCAATGTCAAACTCCCCAGCAATGTTCACATTGTTCTGCTTACTCAGCATTATTTACCATTAATCAAACAACAGCTCTTTTCAACAATAGTTCTTTTCACTGTCAGCAACTAATAAGTAAGTGAACTAGTTTACCGGTTTACTGGGCTCTCTGGATTAAGCCACCATGTGTGAATATAGGAAATACAGGATGCAGAAAAAGATGGTGAAACCAGTTTCCTGGTTCTTGGGTCCATAACAAATCTACAAGATTGAGGATTTGAATTAGTCTGGGAATTTGCATCTGCAAGTCATTTTTTCCTCATGCAGTTCTATAGATGGGTGCCTAGAAGCAAGGGAAAACTGAGATAGGAATATAACCCACTCAGTATGAATCCAGGGAGTCCTCTTGACATTTCTCATCCTGTGTATATAAAAATGATATTTTGATAATATCAGAGTTATGAAAACATCACTTATATTAATGTTTTCCAAACTTTATTCAATGGAAAAATGTTAATAATTAGCAGGAGAAGTAGGGATGAGGGAGACAGGGAGTTTCCATGGTCAAATGAGTTTGTCACACGTTGGGTTAAAGGAAGCAGGATTTTCTTATGCAGGCTTCCCCCTGAACTAATTTGCTGATGTGCATTGTGAGTCTGCAGCATGGGTTATAGCAGTAGTTCTCAAATTTAGCATCATAATCACACAGCTTGGCCTCCATAGACTCACTGAATCAAAACTCTGGCAGGTGGAAACTGGAGATTTTCACTTCAAACATAATGGGGAAATTACTTTTAGGCAGCCATGGGTTACCTTTAGGAGAAGTTAGTCTATTTCAGCCCTGGCCCCAGGTACCATTGACAGGTGGATAGCAGCCTTTCCCCTACTTAAATAACAGCAGAGTTCCTTTCATCTGAGAAATGAGCATTGACATTTATGGAACAGTTTGGAAAATGCTGGTCCACACATTCCCTTACTAAAGGGTTAAAGAAAAAATGACACTTAGCAAGTTTATTGGTTTGGGACTTTACTCAATCTGAGTTGTATATTTTGGGTATGGTGGTTCAGCTAGCCCTAACGATCAAGCCTATATTTTAGAGCCCATATTGATGGTCATTTGTTATTTTTTAAGTGGCACTGTTAGATTTATATTATCTGTAGACTTTTTTTTTCTGTTTCAGTTAAACATTCCCACAGAGGTTGAATGCAATAGGTAGTAAAATTTGTATTGTTTTCTCACTTTAGTAGAGAATAATGCTTAAAGTTATTAGATTTATAAAACTCAAATTCCTAGAATTCAGCCATTGTATAATTAGAGAAAATTTGATAAGATATTGGCATGAATAGAGAAATCTTTAAGGAGAGGAGAGAGAGAAGGATCTTGTCTCTAACATTTTTTGGCACCAGGGACCAGTTTCACAAAAAACAGTTTTTGTGCAGATGGGGAGTGAGTGGTGGTTTCCAGATGATTCAATACATTACATTTATTGCGCATTTCATTTCTTTTATTATTATATCGTAATATACAATTAAATAATTACCCAACTCTCCATCGTGCAGAATCAGTGAGAGCCCTGAGCTCGTTTCCTGCAACCGAATGGTCCCGTCTGGGGTGATGGGAGGCCGTGACATCCACCGTGTGTTGCTGCTGTAAAGCCGGCCACCAAAAGTAGCTTAATTGTCCACTTTCCACTATGGATAGGGTTTTATTATGTGTATGCAAGCCATTGACTTATTATGGTTTCTGTGTGGTCATTATGTGTCTCTGCTAAGGAGGTGTATTTGCAGCCGCCACCCAGCCCTAGCATCACCGCCTCAGCTCCAGCTCGTCAAGAGCACACAACCTACATCTTCCGCATGCGCAGTTCTGCATCCTCTGGACACGGCTGCCGCTGTGACGTCACAGGAGGCGGAGCTCAGGCGGGAGCCAAGGGGCGTGGCTGTGAATCTGCGCAGGTGCAGCTTGGCTGCCTGCTGCTCAGCTCCGCTGAGGCCCAGTTCGTGTCACGCCCAGTAACTGCGCTTGGGGACCAGAGCTCTAGACTGTTAATTTATTATCTTGAGGGGAGTTATAGTTAAGGTGATCTAATTAAACAAACAAAAACTACTGGTCCTGTAGACAGATAACTTTTCTGAGAAAAAGGAAAAGTGGGAAAACCCCTTCAAAGGCTCTCCATAACCATTAGGATGCCACATTTCAGAACAGCGCAGTGGACTGGGCTTGGGCCGTTAACTCCAGACTTTGTGGTGTCTGGGGGTGCAGCTGTATCTTGAGTGGAGATAACCTCTAATGTAACCCCAGACCTAGCTAGTACTGTCAGATTAGATCTAACTGCAGCCTTCTTTTCATTTTGAATGCTGTATGGTAAAGTGCTTTTCGTAAAGGCATGTTTGAGTTTCTGCTGTCTTTGTTCCAAGACAGTGTAAACCAGACCCCCACTTTGATTCAAGTGAATGTAGCTGAGGCTCAATGTCATGAACTCTGAGATTATATAAGTATGTGAAAGGGCTTTGAAAATTTGCATATAGTCATCATTGGAAATCATAATTGCTGAAATGCAGATGTAGGGCTTGTCTTAAGGTCCAAGGGGAAAACGTGGATGTGAGATAATGAAATACCCTACCAGTGCAGTGTACCTCGGAAATGGTCTGGGTTCTGTTCTAGAGCACACAATAAACCAAATATAGAACTAACTTAAGTCGCACAAATTTGTTTCTCAGGGCCTGTAAAAGTTATGTTTACATTCTACTCTAGTCTATAATAGCATTATGTGTAATAGCATTATGTCCAAAAAACAATGTACGTGCCTTAATGAAAAAATACTTGATTGATAAAAATGCAAATGATCATCTGAGTCCTTCATCAGTCATGGTCTGTTTGTGGATGGTCTTGCCTTTATGACTGTGGCTGCTGACTGATTAGGGTGGTTGCTGCTGAGAGTTGTGGTGGCTGTGACAATTACATTTTGTTCTTGTTTTTATTTTTTTGTTTTGAGACTGAATCTTCCTCTTTACCCTAGCTAGAGTATAGTGGCATCTATTGCTCACTGTAACCCCAAACTCCTGGGCTCAAGCAATCCTCCTGCCTCAGTTTCCTAAGTAGCTGGGACGACAGGTGCATGCCACCACACCTGGCTAATTTTTTTTTTCCAGGAGAGGGGTCTCATTCCTGAGCTCAAGGATCTTTTTGCCTTGGACTCACAGAGTGCTAGATTATGGTCATGAGCCACCATGTCCAGGAGCTATGGGAATTTCTTAATTTAAGACAACAATGAAGTTGGATGCATCAATTAACTCTTTGTGAAAAATTTCTCTGTAACGTGATGCTGTTTGATAGCATTTTACTGACAGTAGAACTTCTTTTAAATGTCAACACTCATACCTACCACTTTTTTATCAAATAGGTTTGTGGAGTATTCTAAATTCTTTGTTGTCATTTCCACAATTTTCATAGCATCTTCACCAGGAATAAATTCTATTTCAAGAAATCTTTTTTTTTCCTCATCCATGAGAAGCAGCTCCTCATCTATTCAAGTTTTATCATGAGATTGCAGCAGTTCAGTCCCATTTTCAGGCTTAACTTCTATTTCTTTTGTTCTTTCTAGCATATATGCAGTTACTTCCTCCACTGAAGCCTTGAACCTCTCAAAGTCATCCATGAGGGTTGGAATCAACTTTTTTTAAACTGCTGTTAATGTTGATATTTGACCTCCCTAGTAATTGAAAATTAATAGTGTCTAGAATGCTGAATCCTTTCCAGAAAGTTTTCAATTGATTTTGCCCCAATCCATGAGAGAAATCACTACCCATGGCAGCTATAGCCTCATGGCATGTATTTCTTAAATAATAAGACTTGCAAGTTTAAATTACTCCTTAATCTGTGGGCTCCAGAATGGATGTTGTGTTAGGCATGAAAACAACATCAATCTCCTTGTTTATCTCCATCAAAATTCTTGGCTGACCGTGGTCAAGGAGCAGTAGTATTTTATGAAGAACTTTTTTTAAGGGCAGTAGGTCTCAACAGTAGGCTTAAAATATTTGGTAGGGCGGCGCCTGTGGCTCAGTGAGTAGGGTGCCGGCCCCATATGCTGAGGGTGGCGGGTTCAAACCCAGCCCTGGCCAAACTGCAACAAAAAAATAGCCGGGCATTGTGGCGGGCGCCTGTGGTCCCAGCTGCTCGGGAGGCTGAGGCAAGAGAATCGCGTAAGCCCAGGAGTTAGAGGTTGCTGTGATCTGTGTGAGGCCACGGCACTCTACCTGAGGGCCATAAAGTGAGACTCTGTCTCTACAAAAAAAAAAAAAAAAAATATTTGGTAAACCATGCTCTACACAGATATGTTGTCATGCAGGGTTTGTTTTTCCATTTATGGAACATAGGCAGAGTAAATTTAGCCTAATTCTTAAATGTCTTAGGATTTTCAGAATGGTTAATGAACAATGGCTTCCACTTAAAGTCACCAGTTACGTTAGCGCCTGACAAGAGAGTCTTCTTTGGAAGCTTTGAAGTCAGGCATTGACTTCTCTCTGGCTGTGAAAGTCTCAGATGTCTAGTAGAAGGTTATTATGTCTGTAGACAAAACAGATTTGAAAATCCATTGCCTAGGGTAGCCACTTTCATCAATGATACTAGCTAGATCTTCTGGATAACTTGCTACAGCTTCTAGATTAGCACTTGTTGGTTTACCTTGCACTTTTATTTATGGAAATGTTCTTTTTCCTTGAACCTCATGAACCCATCTCTGCTGACTTTCAACTTTTTCTTTCTGCAGTGTTCTAACCTCTCTCGGCTTTTACAGAATTGAAGAACTTTAGAGCTTTGGTTTTAATTTTCTTCATGAACCTGTTCTTTGTGTTCACAACTTGGCTGACCATTTGGAGCAGGAGACCTAGCTTTCAGTCTGTCTCAGCTTTAGACATGCCTTCCCCTCTAAGCTTAATCATTTCTAGTGTTTGATTTAAAGTGAGAGATGTATCACTTTTCCTTTGGCTTAAACACTCAGAGTCCCCATAGGGTTATTAATTGGCCTAATTTCAATATTGTCGTGTCTCAGGGAATAGGGAGACCTGAGGAGAGGTAGAGAGATGAGGAACAGCTGGTGATTGGACTAGAGCACACACAACCTTTATTGATCAATTTTGCTGTCTTATATGGGCTCAGTTTGTGATGCCTCAAAACAATTAAATAGTAACATCAAAGGTCACTGGTTACACATCACCATAATAGATATGATAATAAAGAAAATGTTTAAAAGATTGCGAACATTACCAAAATATGACGCAGAAACACAGAGTGAGCCCACGCTATTGGGAACAAGGAACCGATAAATTTGCTTGATGCAAGGTTGCCACAGACATTTAGTTTGCAAAAAAATGCAGTGTCTGCAAAGTGCGGTAAAGTGAAACGCAGTACACCAGGGCATGAACGGTGGTCTCTAATCTACCTCAAGACTGTCAAAATTGAGCTAAAGATACACTGAAGACAAGACCAATTACTGCTGAAGTTTCTGCAAGCTGGAACTCTTTGTAGGTTTGCCAGAACTCTTCACTGAAGCCTGACTCCAGGACTTTGAGGATGATCCTAGCGGAGACACTCTAGGAACCAGGACCTTTAATCTGATAACTTTCAACCCCCTTTCAGACATGTTAGGTAAATTATGCCAAGTCTCTGGGGAGATCTCTCTGGAATCTGAACATTCCCTAGGGATTATTGTTTGACATTTGGAGCAGGTGAGAGTCATGCAGCCTGTGAAATCATTAAGGTGTAATTATGATAAGCTTGACTTGACTTCTTCTGCTATGCCTGCCAGCCTTGACAACTCCCAACAGTTGGAGACACTTCTCTGGTTCCTTATAGCACACATTCTGAATATTTTCTGTTCCCTGTGGCTAAGGCTACATGAAGGAAATTTTTGCTGAGAAAATGTGGAAGGCCCTTGGATTGACAGTTGCTATTAAGTTAGCCCTGTTATCAGTGACTCCCTAGGTGTACACAATGGGCTCCCTCTTCTTTTTCACTTTTTTTTTTTTTAATTTTTGCTTTAATTGAAGGCAGATGTTTTCTCATTCTGACAGGTAACCCCTGACCTTAACGTTCATTTGACATGTGGCTACAATGGTGTCTGGTGTCTGTGCTTTTAGAATGCAGGACTGTGGTGTGTTTACAGCAGTTTGATGACACTGATTAAGGGTCATTCTTTATTTGTGGGAATGTGTGTATTTTTTTTTTTATTTTTACATATACATGTGTTTATTAGGTTTCCATTTTTTTTGCCCTCAGAAAATTAAAAAGGCTTAAAATTTAATAACAATAACAATGTTTAAAATAAGGACTAGACACGGAAACCTCATAAAGAACAAACATAAATACATTCAGAAAAGGACTCAGACAATTGCTACATTGAAATATGAAGCAATAATAATAATAATGCAAAGAAAGTAACATTCACATTGTCAAATAAGAGTATGTCTATTATAGAATGCTTTGACTCTGAGATTCAGTAAGGAGTTATCAGTTAATTTCTTCTTATTATTTTTTTTAAGTCTCAAAAAAAGGCAACTAATATTTATAAATAAAAGTAAAAGATAATTTCAAAAATAGATCACGCCAAATATTATAGACAATAGAAAAAGAAGAAATACTTCAAAATCATACTACTTGATCTGGGTATATTATTATAAAGGGGAAATTACAATCATACGTCACTTATAAATGAGGATGCAATATCCTAAACAACATATTAACAAGTTGAATTAAAAATTAATGTTTAAGTAATGTACTTTTGTCAAAATTAAATCCAGTTTATGTGAGAATTAGTCACTATTTTCTTTTCTTTTCTTGTTTTATTTTCTTTTTCTTCTCTTCCTTTCCCTCATCCCTTCCCTCCTTCTCTGTCTGGTCTCCCCTTTCCCCAAGCCCCACCATGTCATTAATTGTCATTAATTGTCTTCATATCAAAATTGAATACGTAGGATTCATACTTCTCCATTCCTGTGATGCTTCACTATGAATAATGTGTTCCACGTCCATCCAGGTTAGTACAAAAACTGTGTATTTTTTATGCATTCCTAAGCTCTTATAGCATACACAGGCTGGCTGGCTCCCAAGCCATATACATGCCTGCAAAATATTTTAAAACAGATAGTGTAATATTGCTGATGACCAGCACTGACCACTGGGGTGATGCTGGCTCCATCACATATTAGCTATGTGATTTAGAGCACGTAGGTTAGGTTTAAGTCTCAGTTTCTCCCCATCTATTCATCTGTGAAAAGCGGGTAGTTAAACTGACTTATGTAGGATTGTCTTAAGGTGAAATGAGATGGTCATTTTAAATGCATTTAAAACACCAGTATAGGGTGACGCCTGTGGCTCAAGGAGTGGGTGCCGGTCCCATATGCCAGAGGTGGCGGATTCAAACCCAGCCCTGGCCAAAAAAAAAAAAAAAACACCAGTATATAGTAAGTACTTAATAAATGGTACCATGATCATTGTTTGGTGGCAATGGCATGAACATAAAATGTATGTGTATTTTTTATCTTCTTAGAGAATAGGACTTTTTCCATGACAATCTAAATGATAAATGGTATGACTTTGAAATGTGGAACACATTTTCTGAATTAATGCACATCTCTGCGCACAAGTAATTATGTTGGCGGCGGTGACTGAAAACAGGATAATGAGATTTTTACCCACCAACATCAGCAAGCTTTTATATTCCTAGCAGACTCATGTTCTTAAGTCTTTGGTATTCCTTTTTACTTTGGCTAATTTTAGAGCTTCCTCTCTGGGTTAATATAAATATATTTTATCTACTAATAATGTATCACTTTGTAAGAAGATAGGAATGGTATTGTTTAGAAATGCATGTGGTAGCAGGTAATAGAAATTCCAACTGTGGCGGCCTAAAACTAATAGAGGTTTATCTTTCTAATTTAAGTAGTCTGGATGGGTTCTAGCTTTGGTTCAGTGTCTGAGAAATGTTAAATATTAGGGCTGATGAGTCTGGGATTCTTTCACGTTTCCCTCAGGGATTTGTTGTTTGTTTGCAACATGTTAAGCAATGGCTGCTGAATTCCAGACTTCAAATCTTTGTTCAAGCCGGAAAGAGGGAAGAATGAAAAGGGAAGAGGTAGGCTGCCTTCTACCTAATATCTGGGGAGGAAAACAAACAAACAAACAAAAATATATAAATATATATTCACACGCTCCCCTTGCTCATCCAAATTTACGGGAGTCACCTTGACCTAAACTAAGCCACATCCTAGCTGCCAAGGACATCAGCCGTCACATGGGGTTGGACATATTTGCTCTCTAAAGAAATGGACAGTAAAGGAAGCATCTTCCCCAGGCACCTTCTCTGCCAAACCCTGCTCTTTGCTTTAGGACAGTGTCTCTTCCTGTCATTACATCCATCGGGATGGTAGTTGATGGTAGATATAATACATGTGATGTTGGACCCTATGTGACCATGGCGGGGTCCCCAAACAAGCTTGAAGCCCATCTCCCCTGACGCCCTCGCGTGCTGGTGTCAGTCTTAGGAGCCCAGCCGCCTGCCTCCCTTCCTCAGAATCTGGAGGCTTTTTTCCTGCTGGCTTTTTCACTCTGGAGACTCAGAAATAGGGATCTATCTTGACTCAATTACGATCTAGATTAGTGAGTCAGAGTTACATAATTCTATACTAATTCTGAGGACCGCGGCTCTCTGGAGTCAGCATCCTCTGGCCCAGGAGAAGGTGGCTGCTTTCTTATCTTGCTATTGTGCTTGAGAAGTAAACCTGAAGTTCCCTTTCTCGTACTCAAGTCATTTTTCATGGCAAGGTAGGCATAATCAGAACTTTATGCAGTGTAGATACATTTTAAATAATATTTATCAAAAGATACAGAGTTACTGTAGCTTATTATGCAACTTCTTACTAAATGTTTCATTCCTTCTTTTTATGCATTAAGAAAAGAAAGTAGACTTCTGTAGGCTTTCTGTTAAAAGGTACCTAGGCTGAATGGAGATTTTCTTTTATTATTATTTTTTGCCTACTTATAAAGCCGGGAGTCAGAGCCACGGAACCAGAGAACTCATGTTTCTTTATAGTTTGAGCAGAATGAAGGGGGAAATGGACAGAACTAGGTCATATTGTGTTAGAAAACTAGGGCACGGAGGAATTTCTTGGAGGCTCAGAGTCTAATGGATTCTTCTTTGGGGGCGGAGCATTTCAGAAAATTCAGAAGCAAGAGTTAGAGTGTATGGCAGCCCGTAAGATATTTTAAAAACACTCACGAGTCAGCATATTCTTTTATAGTAAAAAAGAAACATTTAATTGGAAATTTTCTTTAATCACTTGTCAAGAAAAGACAAGTGTAATAAGTGGCTTTCCCCAAGATGATTAGAGGGTGGGTTGAAGGCGTCTTCCCACCACCTCTAGTCCTTAGATGGTTTTCAGACACCATTGGTTGACTTTCATGTTTAGGAAAGGGCGTCAGTAGCTGTGACCTTTGAGGAGCTGAGGGTGGTGGGGCCTAGCGCTGGGTCTGTCAGGAAAGGAACCATTTGGCTATGAGTTTGAGGAGGTCACTTAATGCAAGAGACCTCTCCCTCATAAAATAAGAGGGGTATTATACCTCTTCAACTTATAACATGCATGTTATTTTCTCATTTTGGAGTGTGTAGTTTCAAGGTAATCTGAGTATTCTCGGGTTATTGCTGTGGGTCGAACCAGTTATCCACAATGGAGAGAAGATGTGGAATCCTGAATCTTTCTTTTCCTTGTCCCTTAGCAGGATAGGGTGGTGTGCGGGAAGGCTGTGAATCTCCGTCCTGCAGATCAGCTCTGGGGTGGCTGGGGCCCCAGCTCCTGTCTTGCTTTGCTGCCCTTCCCTGTGGGATCACAGGATTTTGCTCCATCCCCTTTTCTTCTAGGTTGTGCCCAGATGTTCCTAAATGCTTTTGACTCCCCTGCTCCACTAGACCTGCCCTCTGCTTGAAGGTGCCGCTCCCCACCTCCCGTCAACTTCTCCATTCTCTGAACACAAAATCAAATTTAGCGAGTGCCTGAGTATTTGATGAAAGGAATGGACATGGGGGGTGACAGATGACTGGATATGTGCGTTTTTAACGTCTCGTCTCCGTTGGTGGAGCGTTTGCAGGAGGTAAGAGTAACAGCCTGTACTGTGCACACAGGGGACGTGCACCTTTCTCACCGCATCTCCTATAATCCTCATGCAAAGCAAATGAACTAGGCTTTTTGTTTTCTTCTGTTTGCTTTGCTTTATTTTAACAACTAAAACTAGGAGAGGCTGGACAGAAATTACTCAAAGTGACAGAGGAGGAACTTGCACATGAGTCTTCCCATCCAGTGCTCTGGCCTCTGTAGGAGCCGCCACCTCACAAGTGCCACCTCCTGCTCGAATTAAATGTGTGGGCTCCATGACCACGGTGTATTTAAGGGACCTGCTGCCTTTAGAAGTTGACCATTAAGTCAGGTGTGGTTCAGCTCTGCAGCCTCAGCTTTGCACGTGTAAAATGTCTACTTTGTGGCTTTCCCTGTCTTTTAAAAGTGGACTCAGTGAAGACAGAGGTGATGGATGGTGTGGGATGGATTAGTGAGGAGGTGTTACCATGACTCTGGTCACTGCCCACCTGGAGATGGAGGTGGGATGATATGACGTGAAGATAGTTCAGTGGGGCGAAGTAGTTACTGGATCACTGTGTGCTTTGATACTTTAAAAGACTGTGTTTAAATCATCAAGTTATAAATGTTTGCTTAAAAAGCTTTAAACAATGGAGAAGAATTTAAAGTAAAATGTAAAATCTTTTGCTTTTCCTGTTCTAATCCCTCTTCTTTTGGGTTACTTCTGAGCGTGCAATTGTGCAGACCCTTTACCATATGAACGTGAATGTGGTTATGGACACGAGACACAGATGTATTTTTTTTAGAGATGGGTCTTGGTCTGCCACTCAGGCTACAGAATCGTGGCTGATCATAGCTGACTGTAATCTTTAATTCTTGGGTTCAAGGGATCCTTCTTCCTCTGTCTTCTGAGTAGCTAGGAATAGAGGTACGTACCACCATGCTCAGCTAATTTTCATTGATTTTTTTTTTTTTTTCTGTAGAGATGGCATCTCACTGTGTTGCCCAGGCTGGTTTCAAACTCCTAGACTCAGGAGATCTTCCCGACTTGGAGTGCTGGGATTATAAGCATGAGCCACTGTGCTCAGCCTGGGATATACTTTTTAAAATAATGAGTCATAGTTTTTTTTTTTTTTTTCACCTTACTCTGTTGGTGAAAAGAAATGTACTAGATTTTTCTTACTAGATGCAGAATTCTCTTCTGGATTAGCAGAAAGCATTTACCCTTTCCTTACTGAAGAACATTTAGGTTGTCATCAGTTTATTGCTATTATAAATTACAGAAAGTATTCCGAGAGTGTTTCTGTAGACAGATTCAAAGAAGTAAAATTGCAGAGTAAAGAATATGCCCCATTTAAAATTGATGAGGGCTGCTTAACTGCCCCCCAAATTCCCACCCCAAATTTTCAGTTTTCTGCTAGCAGTGTTTAAATGTACCCAGTTCCGCACATTGTACTAATATTAAATAATATCAGTCTGTTTGGTTTTGCCAACCTGATAAACAAAAGATAGGATCTCAGTTGAATTTATATTCCTCAGTCATATGGAGGCTGTATATCTTTTTGAAGTTTTCTTTCTTTCTTTTTTTTTTTTTGCTATCTGTATGTCTTTTGCTTTGAACAGCCAGTTCATATCTTTGTCCCATTTTTTCCTTGATCTATTTATGTTCCTCTTTCTGATTTGGAAAAGCACTTTACTGGGGTCTCACTGCTTTTTATTTTTTTTCCATATGTTGAAAAGATTTCTTCCTGGTCTGTTATTTGTCTTTTAACTTTGTTTAAGGCATCTTTTGCTGCTCAGAACTTTTTATTTTATTTGCAGTCAAATCTCCTTGTGGCTTCTGTCAGGAAGACTTCTTCTCTGTTATGATTTTAGAAATGTTATCAATTTTTCAGTGCTTTTAGAAGTTTGGGTTGTTTTACTCTTTTGAGGGCTTTTGTGTGTTTGTTTTTTGCTGTAGTGTATTGATTTCTGATTTATGTATGAGTCCAGATAGACTTGTAATTTTACTTTTGAAAGGTAGAAGCCTCAGCTCCCCAGGTCGAGACCGCAGCAGAGATGTTCTGACCAGGTTTGTCCAAAGGGGCATGGCCCAGAGTGAGGCAGAGATGGCATCTGAGCCTGGGGCAGTTAGAGACCCTTGTACGTGGAGCCACAGGGTGTGTGCAAATCCCACAGCTGACCTGGAGGGCTTTGGTGGGTTAGGGCCCTCTGACACAAATTTCTTCAGGGGTGGGGCTGACCTGGTCCCGTTGTGTTCTACCTTTTGGGAGGAGGATTCATGTAGTTCTGCGTTAAATCCCCCAACACATTTTAAGTTCCAAAAATTAATAATTAGTTTAGAAGAGAAAAGAAAAAGATAAAACAAAATGAACTCTTAGTGTCTTTTCTAAATCTGGAGGCTCCTTCAGGATAGAATTTGTGATCCAGAGTATGCCCCTGTTTTAAATTCATCAGAGTGTGTTTCAGGACTGATCAGCATCTACCAGGGTTCAGTGACACATGATAGATAATAGATCAGTCGCTTGAATTGTTGTTTCAGTATATAGTTTAAGAAAACAAGTTAGATGAGCAAGAAGATCCTTGTAGGAGGAAGATCTTGAGATGAAGAGGAAGGTTTAATGGACATTTAGGCTGGACTTTGGAATTTATGATTTAATTAAAATAGCAAGAGGCAAACGCATGCGTTGAATATGCAGATTGGTAAGCCAACTGAGTTCATGGAAAATACATTCAAATAACATGAGCATCCTCAGGCTTAAGGGCTATACGTAGATAATTAGCTCAGAAGATTGCTTGTTGTGGTAAGGAGGTTAGGAAAAAAAGGCATGTGGAAGGAATTCCTCCTAAGCAGGTCTTTCTTAGAAAAGAAAAACAAAACCCACAGAAACAGAACTTGGGTTAGGAGGATGAATGATGGACTACAGTGCGGTTGAGGAGCACTTGTGTTTTGATATGATTCGAGATACCTGAAAAGAGCTTACCATCCATGAAAGGGGGCAGAAAAGGGTATCAGGATGTGAAGGCCATGGTCATCATGAAGGTTAAAGGAAAGGTCAGGGAGGGGACCCTGAACTTGGCCAGGTTCCTGAGCCGTGCCGTGCCCTTGTCAGATTCATCACAAAGGGCGTTCAAAACTTTTTTCTAAGAAATTTCCCAAGATTAAATTTTCAGTAAACCAATTATAAAGTGAACTAAACTCTGCTGAAGGGGAACAACCCTCATCAAGCGTTGATGCTTGCCTTCTCTGTCTTGAAGCATAGCAGATGTTGTTTTGTTTGGTGTTTGAAGTAATGGAGGCCACCGTGAACCAGGAGCCTGGGATGTAAATCCTTGCTCTGGGCCTTGGAAACTGATTGATTTGTCCAAGTCACTTGACTTCTCTGAACTGCAGCTTCCCTGTCTGTGAAAATGAGAAATAATGCCTACCTAGAGAGTTTCTGTGAAGAAAAAGCTAGGGAGTACACTTTAAAAATTACCTAAATAATTTGGAAAACTTTATGCAAATGGCAGAGATTATAAATGCCTGTGACCCATTTTTAGGATTGCTTCATGATATAGGTTACATTTTTCTGGTAATAGTAAAATTTTTACCTTGACTCATTGTACCTTGCAACATTTGACTTTCTAAATACATCTTAAGGAAGTGCAACATTAGAAGGGAAATTTGAATTGTGTTTTTCACATGGTAAAGGAGGGTGTGGTGGGTTAAGTTTTCTAGGGCAAAGAGCACCTTGTCCCCTGTTGTTTATGTCCTAGTATCCAGCTGGCAGGGGGCCGTGTACATAGTGGATGCTAAACAGAGGTTTGCTGATGATTACAGACATCTGAACTATGCTCCAAATTTAATTGCAGTGGGGACAGTTGGTATACAAGTGTCCCTGTTAGACTCTTACAATGCTTCTGTATTGACACTATATTAGCTCAAATTAAAATGTGGGAATTCAGATGAGATATCAAAAAGTCTTTGCACCCCTTACATGGGGAGGTGAAGGACTGTGTAGAGACAAACACTTGAGAATCCATCCACGGGCCGAATCTGCCTTGTCCTCCACCTGCCACAAGGACCTGTGACTTCTCATTTGCCCCCAAAGCTCACATTTCCAAAAACTGGGCCTTAGAGAACTCTATGAAAAACAGATCTTGGCAGGCAGTTCCTGAGCAGCCATTCCCCTTTCTGTGCTCATATATCCTTGAGAATTGTTTGTACCTAATGCAGTCTTGACAGCAAAAACCTCAAGCCAGCTGAGCCCTAGAGTTGCTGGGGGAAAACTGCCTCTGTTAGCTCACTTGTTTTAACTTCAGCCTCTGAGAGTTGGGGGCCAACTTAAATTCTTCCTGCTATGCTTCTGTTGCTGGGCACCTGTCTTTCTTTGTTTCTTGTCTGAGACAGTAAACAGAGGGTGATGGTTGCACAAGCACCAGCTCTTTTGTGATAGCTTGGGAGCTTTATGCAGGGAGTTCTGAACAGGTTGCAAAAGAGAAACTACTGCTGCATGCCAAAAAACCCAAACCGAAAACAAACAAAGCAACCCAAAACCCACCTCCACGTTTAGATTGTTAGCTTTACCCAAGCCCTTTGGGAGCCTGTGCTGCCTATCAGTGAGCAGAAACCTTGACAGTTCCTGCAGTAATAAAGTGTGGGGCGGGAATGAATCTTGCACCCTGGGTGATAAAGTAGGAAGTTTTTACCTGTGCTTAGTAAACTTCAGCCTCCTTTGAAGGTATTTTTCACAGTCGCCATAAATCAGGCATGTTTTTAAAGTCAAACATGAAAATGCCTTTGAACTTTGAAAGCGAAGGTTGTAACCCTTACCATGAAAAGAAAACTAACAGACAAGCCCCAAAGCGTTGAAATGTAACGGGAAGAGAACTGAAGGAAAACGCAGGAGGTCCGAATTTTCTTCCAAGAGACCGCTGAAGATGCTCTGAACCTAAACACAGAAAGACGATGGCATTTCTCCAATATCTGAATCAAAATAAAATGCTAATAGGCCGAGTGCGGTGGGTCACACTTGTAATCCTAGCACTCTGAGAGGCTGAGGCTGGTGCATCACCTGAGCTCAGGAGTTTGAGACCAGCCTGAGCCAGAGTGAGACCTCATCTCTAAAAAGAGCCGGGTGCTGTGGCGGGCGCCTGTAGTCCCAGCTCCTAGGGAGGCTGAGGCAAGAGGATGGCTGGAGCCCAAGACTTGGAGGTTACTGTAAGCTATGACGCCACAGCACTCTACCCAGGGTGACAAAGTGAGACTGTCTCAAAGGAAAAAAAAAAATTCTAACTTTTGAAATGTCACATGACTCCATGTATGTTGGAATTAAAATAGTATATTTTGAGATGTTTCTGATGGCAGAACTTGGCATTAATTCATGGACATTGCCTTTTTTCCTCTCTGCTGTGTTGAGATGCCTGCTGGTGAATTTAGCGGAACTCTCTTGGTTCTGCCTCTTGACTCTGACTCAGATATTTCCTTTCTCTTGTCCTTGGCTTCTGTGGTACAATGAAAGACAGCTTACATGTTATATTTCAGGGTGCCTTCAGATTTATGCTATCCTGATAACTCCATAAGGTAGATGGGGTGGAAGGAACAAGGTCAGAGAGTTCAAATGTTTTGCCCAGGGGCCTCAAGACCAGGGGTCCTCAAACTATGGCCCGTGGGCCACATGAGGCGGTGTGATTGTATTTGTTCCCATTTTGTTTTTTTACTTCAAAATAAGATATGTGCAGTGTGCATAGGAATTTGTTCATAGTTTTTTTTTTTTTTTTTTTTAAACTATAGTCCAGCCCTCCAACGGTCTGAGGGACCGTGAACTGGCCCCCTGTTTAAAAAGTTTGAGGACTTCTGCGACCAACAGGAGTACAATGCGGGTCTTCATGTTCTGAGTCCAGTTTCTTCAGCAACATTTCTTTGCTTGGGTTTATTATAACCCTGAGGGCATGGTGTTAGGTAATAGACAAAAATATGAACACAAATGGAGTACTTTATTACTTCATTTTTATTTATTTGAGTAAATATTCATTTGAACGTTGCTAGTATGCCTCCAAAGTGTGTAATTGTTTTATTATTGAGAATATTAGCACTTTACAAGGAAAAGCTTTTAAGTATCTTATAAACCAACAAATATTGAATAATGTGAAGTATTTTAATGAGATTTTATTGACTTCCATTTGCAAATTATGGTAATGGAGTAAAGGAAGGGGTTTCTTGTTAGGGAAAGTGACAGGTACACAGGGTTGGTGTGTGTGTAAAACACACACACACTTACATCTATAGCTTTTCAGGTGTTCCTGACTGTTGTACGCAAGTGTGCAAATTTTAAGAAAACAAAACCTGTAGAGAAATACTTTATCATTTCGAATGAAATGTATACTTAGGAGTGCTGTTTAAGTTTTAAACCCGTGACCAAGTTATCACAGATCAACAGTAATTTAACATTATTTGGCACTCATATTGTACAAACATTATCTTTGGTTGAATGGATGATGAAATGTAGTGTGCCTAAGGTATGTTTTCTTCTTCATTTTCTAAATTAAAGTTCCATTGAAACCTTTCTCAGATATTAAAAGACCTTCTCTATCTGAATAAATATTTTCTCTTCAGGCAGGTCATATATTGTCGTTTGTTTAACAAAATAAAGGCTGTGGCAGAGTGAAGTGCAGATAATGGTAAAATAGCAGTGGACGTAGGCCTCCAGGGCAGGTGTGGAGTGTTATTTTAGCAGTAAATGCCTCCTTATTAAAGTGTCTTCCCTGGGGATTTGGAAGCAGCTGCCTTTTCTTTCTTTTTTTTTTTTTTTTTAACCAAAGCAGCTGTAAAACCACATTCTAACTTCTTTTCCTTTATCTTGGACTGAGATACTCCAGGACTGAGATAGACCATCCTGGCCTTCGGCTTTGTGATTGTCCTCACGCAATAGAGTCTAAAGTAAATGAAAAACTGAATTTGAACTTGGCTTTTTTCTAAATGTAGTTTTCCAATGTGTATTCTTGAGATGCAATGGTTTCTTAAATGTGTTGAAAAAAGATAGCTTTGGCATGTAACAAGGGGGATGGATAAGTAGAAAATTAAGACATTAAGTAATAATACATATACAAAGTCCTAAAGCCTGGGATGAATTATCTCGACAAAGAGCCATGATGTTTTCTTAAGATAGCCTTTCTCCCACCTAGGGCTCCTTATCAGAACTCTCTGCCTCTTATCTATATGTTCCACTTAATTATATCCCACATATTCCCCACATTAGCTCCAACAGCTTTAATTTTCCCAAAGCAGTTTTTCAGTCATGATGTTTGCCTGATCAATGAAAGGAAAAACAGGCAAGCAGGGTTCCAGGATGGCCTTAGGTAAAATTCCTAGTATTCCATTTGACATTTAAAGCTTTAGTTTTGCAAGTGTTGGTCTTGACCTCCTCAAGTCCACTAAAACGGATCACTCACTATTGTTTCTCAGACAGGCCTGACACACTGTGTTTTCACTTTCTTTGTTCCTTCTGGAGATGGGGCCAAAAAGATTCTAGTCCCTCATTTGAATTATTTCTGTGCTCTGTGACCCACCTAGGATGAAAGTATAGTAACGTGGTGGATAGGGACCTGGGCTTTGAAGTCAGCTCTACCCAAGCTGAGAGTGGCTCTACCGTGTGCATGAAAGCAGAGCCAGTGGCTCTGCAAACATGAGTTTCATCATCTGTAAAAATGAAATAATGGTACATCATGAGTTTATAATGAGAATAAAATAAAATGTATTTAAGGCATGTATAATCACAGTGCCTGACTTTTTATAGGCACTCAGTAAAATATTTGTCAACTCCTTGTCTGGGAGGTATCTCTGTTTTTCTTCTCCCACGTGGCAATTAGTCTCCCCTCTGTGTTCTCATAGACCCCTGTATTCATGCTCTAAACCAGTGTTTTTCAACCTTTTTTTATCTCATGGCATACTTGAACCTATGGTAAAACTTCTATGGCACACTTAAATTATGTTGATCAAAACAAAGAGGAAGAAAAAAGAATATGCTTACTGCACTTTAAACTTCTTTTAAAAATAATTCAATTAATGATCTTTAAAATTTTCATGGCACACCTAAGATTCTTTCACGACACACCGGTTAGAAATCACTGCTCTATAGTATTTGACGTGTTCTGTTGGCATTATACTTCCTTTAAGCTCTTTCTTTTATTATTAAATCATAGCTGTGTACATTAATGAGATCATGGGGCACCATACACGGGTTTTATAGAACGTTTGACACATTTTCATCACACTGGTTAACATAGCCTTCCTGGCATTTTCTTAGTTATTGTGTTAAGAAATTTATATTCTACATTTACTAAATTTCACATGTACCCTTGTAAGATGCACCGTAGGTGTAATCCGACCAAGTACCCTCTCTCCACCCATCGTTCCCCCCCTCCCCTCCCTCTCCATCTTCCCTATATTCTTAGTTTATAACTGGGTTATAGCTTTCATATGAAAGCCATAAATTAGTTTCATAGTAGGGCTGAGTACATTGGATACTATTTCTTCCATTCTTGAGAAGAATGTGTTCCAACTCCATCCATGTAAACATGAAAGAGGTAAAGTCTCCATCTTTCTTTAAGGCTGCATAATATTCCATGGTGTACATATACCACAATTTATTAATCCATTCATGGATCGATGGGCACTTGGGCTTTTTCCATGACTTAACAGTTATGAATTGGGCTGCAATAAACATTCTGGTACAAATATCTTTGTTATAATGTGATTTTTTGTCTTCTGGGTATACATCTAGTAGAGGAATTATGAGATTGAATGGCAGATCTATATTTAGATCTCTAAGTGTTCTCCAAACATCTTTCCAAAAGGAATGTGTTAATTTACATTCCCACCACAGTGTAGAAGTGTTCTCTTTTCTCCACATCCACACCAACATCTCTGGTCTTGGGATTTTGTGATATGGGCTAATCTTACTGGAGTTAGATGATATCTCAAAGTAGTTTTGATTTGCATTTCTCTGATGATTAAAGATGATGAGCATTTTTTCATATTTCTGTAGGCCATGCACCTGTTTTTTCAGAGAAGTTTCTCTTCAAGTCCCTTGCCCAGCCTGCCATGGGATCACTTGTTCTTTTCTTGCTGATACATTTGAGTTCTCTGTGGATTTTGGCTATTAAACCCTTGTAAGAGACATAACCTCCAAATATCTTTTCCCATTCTGTGGGCTGTCTGCTTGCTTTACTTACTGTGTTCTTGGCTGTGCAGAAGCTTTTAGTTTGATCAGGTGCCAGTAGTGTATTTTGAAGCTGCTTCAATTGCCTGGGGTGAGGGGGGCGTCCTCCACATAAAATATTCACCCATAGCGATTTCTTCAAGGGTTTTCCCTCCACTCTCTTCTAGTATTTTTATAGTTTCATGTCTTAACTTTAAATCTTTAATCCAGTGAGAGTCTATCGTAGTCAATGGTGAAAGGTGTGGGTCCAGTTTCAGTCTTCTACAGGTTGCCAGCCAGTTCACCCAGCACCATTTGTTAAATAGGGAATCTTTTCACCACTGAATGTTTTTAATTGTCTTGTCAAAGATCAAATAACGGTAAGTAGCTGGATTCATCTCTTGGTTCTCTATTCTGTTCCATACATCTGTCTGTTTTTGTGCCAGTGCCATGTTGTTTTTATCACTATCGATTTATAGTATAGTCTGAGGTCTGGTAGCGTGATTCCTCCTGCTTTGTTTTTATTTCTGAATAATGTCTTGGCTATTCAAGTTTTTTTCTGAATCCATATATAACGAAGTATTATTTTTTCAAGATCTTTAAAGTATGACAGTCGAGCTTTAATAGGGATTGCATTAAAATGTAGATTGCTTTGGGGAATATGGACATTTTAACAATGTTGATTCTTCCCAGCTATGAGCATGGTATGTTTTTCCATTTGTTAACATTTTCAGCTATTTCTTTTCTTAGAGTTTCATAGTTCTCTTTATAGAGATCTTTCACCTGCTGTGTTAGATAAATTTCCAAATATTTCATCTTCTTTGGTACTACTGTGAATGGAATAGAGTCCTTAACTGTTTTTTCAACTTGACTATTGTTGGTAGATATAAAGGCTACCAATTTATGAATGTTGATTTTGTAACCTGAGATGCTGCTATATTCCATGATCACTTCTAAGAGTTTTGTGAGTAGAATATCTGTTATTTTCCAGATATACAATCACATCATCTGCAAAGAGCAAAAGTTTGATTTTTATGACCCTATACAGATACCCTTCATCGCCTTTTCTTCCCTAATTGCAATGGCTTAAACTTCCATTACAATGTTAAAGAGCAGTGGAGACAATAGGCAGCCTTGTCTGGTTCCGGATATGAGTGGAAATGATTTCAATTTAACTCTATTCAATACAGTATTGGCTGTGAGTTTGCTGAAGATGGCCTCTATCAGTTTAAGAAACGTTCTTTCTATACCAATTTTCTTAAGTGTTCTGATCATGAAGGGATGCTGGATATTATCAAAAGCTTTTTCTGCATCAATTGAGAGAATAATGTGGTCTTTGTTTTTTAATTCATTTATATGCTGAATTATACTTATAGATCTATGTATATTGAACCAGACTTGAGACCCTGGGATAAAACTGACTTGGTCATGATGTATAATTTGTTTGATATGTTGCTGGACTCTGTTTGTTAGGATATTGTTGAATATTTTTGCATCTATATTCATTAGTGATATTGGTCTATAATTTTCTTTTCTTGTTTGGTCTTTTCCTGGTTTGGGGATCAGGGTGATGCTTGCTTCATAGAACATGTTGGGTTGTCTTCCTTCTTTTTCTACATTTGGAACAGTTTGAGTTATATAGCTACTAGTTCCTCTTTAAAGGTTTGGTAGAATTCTGACGTGAAGCCATGTGCTCCCAGGCTTTTCTTTTTAGGGAGATTTAGTATGGTTGATGCTATTTCAGAACTTGATATTGGCCTGTTCAACATTTCCACTTGATTCTGGCTAAGTCTTGGAGGGTGACGTGCTTCCAAGTATTGGTCAATTTCCTTTAGATTTTCATATTTCTGAGAATAAAATTTCTTGTAATATTCATTGAGGACTTTTTGAATTTCTGAGGAGTCTGTTGTTATTTTGTCTTTGTCGTTTCTGATTGATGGGATTAGAGATTTTACTCTTTTTTTCCTCGTTAGGTTAGCCAAAGGTTTATCTATTTTATTGACCTTTTCAAAACACCAACTTTTTGATTTATTGACCTTTTGTGTAATTCTTTCGTTTTCAATTTCATTTAATTCTGCTCTAATTTTGTTTATTTCTTTTCTTCTACTGGGTTTGGGGTTGGAATGTTCTTCCTTTTCTAGTTGCTTTAGATGTCTTATTAAGTTTTTAACTTCCTTTCTTTCGGTTCTCTTGAGGAAGGCTTGCAGTGCTATAAATTTTCCTCTATCGACTGTCTTTGTGATATCCCAGAGGTTCTGATGATTCGTGTCTTCATTGTCATTTTGTTCCAAAAATTTGGCGATTTCGTTCTTAATCTCATCTCTGACCCAGCTATCATTCAGCATAAGGTTATTTAACTTCTTTGTTTTTGTATGAATATGCAAATTCCTGTTGTTACTGAGATCAACTTTTATTCCATGGTGCTCCGAGAAGATGCAAGGAATAATTTCTATTCCTTTAAATTTACTGAGATTAGACTTGTGACCTAAGATGTGATTGATTTTGGAGTATGTTTCATGGGCTTATGAGATGAGTTTTTTTTGGGATGAAATGTTCTATAGATGTCTGCTAAGTCCAAATGTTGAATGGTTAGGTTTAAATCTAAAATTCTTTGCTCAGATTCTCATTGGAGGATCTATCCAACACTGCCAAATGAGAGTTGAAATCTCCAACTATTACGGAGCTGGAGGAAATCAAGTTGCTCATTTCTGTTAGAGTTTCTCTTATGAATTGAGGCACATTCTGGTTGGGTGCATAAATATTAATGATTGAAATCTCATCCTATTAAGTATTACCCTTAGCAAATATGAAGTGACCATTCTTATCTTTCCTACTTTTTTTGGTTTAAAACCTATTGTGTCTGCAAATAGAATCGCAACACCTGCTTTTTTCTGATTACCATTTGCCTAAAATATGGATGACCATCCTTTCACCCTGAGGCTATATTTATATTTTAAGTAAGTTGTTACTCTTGTATGCAGCAAATATCTGGCCTAAGTTTTTGTATCCAGTCAGCTAACCTGTGCCTCTTTAGAAGGCAGTTTAAGCCGTTCACATTAATGGACAATATTGACAAGTCTGGTAAAATTTTGGGTATCAAGTTTTTTGAAAATCCAGTGGACATTTTTAATTGTTTCGCCACTGTGGAAGTTGGAGTTTGATCAAAAGTTTCTGAGTGAGTTTACTTTTGTGGTAGAGGATTGGGCTGGTCATTATATAGGATAGGTCTGAGAATATCCTGAAAAGCTGGTTTGGTTATTGCAAATTTCTTCAACATATGAATGTAATTAAAGTATTTAATTTCTCCATTATAAATGAAAGTCAGTTTAATTGGATGCAGGATCCGGCATTGAAAGTTATTTTGTTTTAGGAGATTAAAAGTCGATGACCACCCTCTTCTGGCTTGACAAGTTTCAACAGAGAGATCTGCAGTCATTCTAATATTCTTCCCTTTGTAGGTAATGGCTTTCTTATGTCTGGCTGCTTTCAGAATTTTCTCCTTCATATTAACTTCAGTGAAGTTAATTATGATATCCCTGGGGGGTGTCTTATTCAGATTGAGTTGTTCTGGGGTTCTAAAACTGTCTGCTATCTGAATTTCAGAATCTCTTGCCGTGTCTGGAAAATTCTCTTTCATAATTTCATGGAGAAGGGCCTCTGTGCCTTGCAAGGCCACTTCTTCAGTTTCAGGGATTCCAGTAAGGTGGATATTAGTCTTCTTTGAATTATCCCAGAGTTCTCTGAGAGAATGATCCGGTTTTGCTCTCCATTTCTCTTCCTCTTTGAGAGTTTAGAAGCATTCAAAAGCTGTGTCTTCAATGTCAGAAATCCTTTCTTCTGCTTGCTCCACTCTGTTACTGAGGGATTCTACTTTATTTTTCTGATCTATGAGAGCTGGAAATTCTTGCTTCAGTGCATCAAAATCTTTGGTGGTTTTGTCTTTAAATTTGTTAAATTCTTGAGACAACTTTTGAATTTCTTCTCGAATTTCTAATTCTGACTTTTGAATTGCTGCTCGAATTTCTAATTCCAAACTTTCCTCTATTCTATTAATCTTGTTTGCAATCCAAATTCTGAATTTGATTTCTGACATCTCGGCCAGCTTTTATGAATGGAATCTTCAGTTACATCTGCCATATCTTTCCTTGGAGGAGCTGATCTATTCTGGTTCTTCATGTTACCAGAGGTTTTTCTCTGATTCTGCCCCATGATTATTTTACACCGTTTTACTTTTCCCCTTGTGCTTTTTTGAGGATCTGTACAGTGCTACAGACTGAGAAACTGGGGACCTGTTTGGTGTGGTGGGGCTGAGTGGTTGTGTCTTGTTTTCAGCTGGTCTCTGTCCGACCCTAGTGAAACCGTTACTCTGGGTTGATGTCTCAGCTGTGGAAAAATACCAGCAATTGAGTCACCTCGCCCGCCACTCCCCAGGCAACAATTGGAAAAGGGAAATCAAACCCTACTACAATCGCACACCCAGGGCACCACTTGGATAGTCCTCAGGCGATTGGCTCAGTTCTAAAGGTCCATATCAATTGTCTCAGTGAGCACCTGTCTAGGTGGGAGAGTTTAAAAGGTCTCTGGCAACTGGATTGCCAGGGTCTGGTGACAAGTTTAGTATGACTTGCTCTGGTGCTCTGTAAAGTCAGGAGGACCCACCTAGCAAATAGATTAGTCTGGGAAGGTTGATGACTCCTTCCCCACCTTGCACCTCTGTCACACCAGGTCACTGATAGCCCCACGGGGCTGTGACCCAGTTGTCTCCATTGAGCAGATACTCCAGGGGTTTGCACCGGCCTGAATCACAAGGAAATGTATATCTGCTCAGCCAGGCCGCTGTGCTCTGCCTCTATCCAGCAGGGTGAGGTCGGGCCTGACAATCTTGGGCGCTTGATGGAGGCTGGGGGTGTTCACTCAGTTCCATCCCCACCCCTGATTAATGTTACTGACAGAAGAGAACAAGTTTGCGGGAATTTGTTTCTGTCCCTGCTAAATTCCCCTGCAGAAGAGAAGCTGTTTTGAGTTCCCAGAGCCTGCGCCTCAGTCCCTGTCTTTGCTCCTGCAGGTTTGTATTCGTAGCACAGTTAGCTGTCAGTTCTAGCCTCCTGCCTTCTGTTGTTTATAGGCTGATGATCCCCTGAAGGCTGAGTGCATCTTAGGCTCAGTAAAGTGGTCCTCTTGGTCAGCCCGGCCCTGGGAATTTCCTGGCTCTGCGCATGGGTTTTCTAGTGCCCGTGGTCCACCCAGGCTGGTACCACCTCAGGTAAACACTTTACTCACAGGGCCTGTGTGTTAGTCCCAGATCTGTTTCACGGTGGCTGCCACATGAGAAGATGCCCGGCCTCCTCTGGTTGCCCAGGTATACAGGGGGTGTGGCTTTGGGATATCCAGAGGTGAGCCCTATTGTTGCCAAAAATGGCTGCTGCTCTGCACCTCAGGGCACTGCCGCTTCGGCGTGGTTCCCTCTCAATTGCCTGTCCTGTCCTCACTCCTGTGCCGCAGAATCAGTACTGACCAGCTGCACTCCAGGTCCTGTCAACCCCCCTCGAGAAATCACCCAAGAATCTGGACTCCTGTGGGACAGGCCTCCAGACCTCAGAGTGAGAGTGAAGGGGAGTGTTCGGAGCTCAGAATTGCAGGTAGAGAATATATACAGTTTTATACAGATTTATGCCTGGCAGGAGATGCCGTGGCACCCTAGTAGGGGAGGTGGGTCCAGTTTTTAGAAGATCTCTCCTGTGGAGTGGAGTGGGAGGACCTTTGAACTCTGCTCGTTTGTTTGTGGGGCAATCTGAGCGGTTCTCATGGGGGAGGGGACTCCTGTCTGCTTGGTGATGGATTTTGTACCTTTTGTTTGTACCCTTGGGGTCGCAGCTCGCCTCAGTGGGGTTGATGTGCGTTCTTCAACCTTCTCTCTTGGTGAGGCTCTAATCCACCAGGTTATTTGTGAAATTTCTGTCCTTTAACTCTCCTTCTGTACGGGAGCCTCTGTGGAAAGCTGGTTCAGTCAGGCATAAAGACAGGTCTATTCCGCAGGGCTTCCTCTGCCTGAGTTAATACTGGACATATATGGCATGATTCTTGTGTCAGTGTTCTGCATTCACCTTGTCCTTGCCCAGCCTCGTCTCCACGCAGCTTGCGGGAGAGCATGTTGTTGGACGGAGTCGAGGTCCCGCCTGTCCCATTGCTGAGGCCTTTGGCAGCCCCGGAGGTTGGCACTGCATCCACTTCCCCGCTGCCTTGGACCATAGCGCAGCGCAACCCAACCGCTGCAGCTGAGGAACCACCAAGGCCTTCCACAGGGACGGCGGCGAATGCGCAAGGATTGCGCAAGTGTGGGACTTACCGCTCAGGCATCCCAGGCCCCCCCTTTAAGCTCTTTGAAGTTGATTTCTGCTAGCTGTTTCACAAATGTTGGTTGAATTGAGTTGCAGAACCAGTGTATTTAAAAATGGTGGGGTTTAAATGATCTCAGCATAAATGAAATGAGAATTTTTAGATAATTGATGATTCCTAGGTGATGCCAAGAACCCAGGCACCATATGTTTATGTATAATATCTGGAAATTAAGCCTCTAATTAGCAAATGAGAAGGCCAAATATATTGTAATTCCACCTCCAGATTACTGGAGAAGACTGAAGAAGTGCGATAGCTGTCTGAATCCAAACCATTCCGTTGGTTTTTATTCTACATGGAGTTGTGTCATTGGTATATGGGATCCAGCACCATTGGTCTGATCTGCACCATTTGTAAAGTTACCAACATCTATTGTAACTACGATTCCACTGGTGTTTTTGATTCTCACTAAGTCATCATCACAGCCATGTTATTTCTTCAATAATTGTAATAATTGACTCACCCTGAATCGTCATTGACATTCTAGCATAAGAAAGTCAAAGATTCAAGCACAGCAGCTACCGATGCTCCCATCTGTGACAGCAGTTTCCACCTGTCACTCTGCACCCGCCTTCCCCTCTGCCCTATGCACATTTTCTCTTTGATTCCCTCTTTTTAAGTGAGAAGTTTGAAGCTGTAAGTCCTGGAACGTAATGAGAATTCTCCAGTTTCTAGTCTTGTAGTATCAAAGCCAAGAAAATCTGTGAAAGTTTCTTTCAAGCTCTAATCACGTTCAAATTATCTTCCTGGCATCTTCTACCTCATGAATATATGTCTTAAAAGTATGTTTTTTTTTTTTCTTCATTAAAGCAGGAACGAGATACGTTTGAAGGAAGGGTGAAATGTCTGGGGCTCTCCCAGCTCTTTCTCACATACTTCCACATTAATGCTCTTCCTCAAATATCTCTTTAATCACGACCCTGTCTTCATTCCATCAATCCCTAATAAAAGCTAAAGGAGTGATAAACTTTTTTTCATTTGGCCCTCGGTTAAGTAGGTTATAATCTGAGAGAGAACTGTGAGTGAAAATTGGAATGCTAAGCAGAGTAGTTGACCAGGATTTCAGTATTTCGGTATTTACATTTTCTTCTCATTTAAAGTGAGATCATGAAGAGAGAACAGGAATAATGAAAAGAGAGTAATGTCTTTATATTTGGTCAATCTTTAAAACTAAGAGCATTGTTAATTTTAATAAAAATAAAATTTAATGAAATTACACCTTACGACATTGGTCAGTTTTCACTTTCATCAAGATTTTGTCAGCTTTTATACACATCAGAGGCTAACTTCTTGCTTATGATTTTCTTTCTTTCTTTTAAAATTTCAGTCATCTGTAGAAGGATTCCAGAGACGTGATTCTGTCCGTGAGTTAGGATGGCTACTTGTGAATAATGCCATTCATATCTAGCTTACAACTCTTTCCCTCCTCAAATGTGGAAACACATCCTGGAGGAGAAAAGATAGCCGCCTTAATTATGGAAAGACTTTGAAACAGCCCCAGGCCAGCATCTCTGAAACCTGTTCAGAGTTCCTCTTTTCTGTTGGTGAAGAGCTGACTGAGATAAGAATTGGTTGCAATTAAATTAGGCTTATGTGAGGGAGTGTCAAGCTGGAGGGACTGCCCTTTTTGTTCACACTCATTATTAGACCTGTAGAAATTCTTACCTGGAAGGGACTTGTGTTGCCAGGATCTTGATAACTCTGTATATATCAGGAAGGAGAATGGCTCAACCAGGCTAAATATCAGTGATGCTGCAGCAGCAATGGGAGACACAGAGCTGTCTCTGTCCTTTGCTCACTCTGAGTATACTCAGGAGTTACCTTTAACCCATTTGCTCATATTCTGTGTGTTGGATTTATCTTCTGCTGGGCAAGATAGAGAACCTAAATATTTATCTTAGTTAAAAACACGCACATGCCCTGGGAGGTGAGGGGGTTGGAGGGAGCCAAATATCTTTTCCTTCTGATTTAGACACTGTATGCAAAGTACTCAAATGACTGTTTAACTTTTTATTTAGGTTAAGTAGTTGATTGTGGTTTTCTGGATGGGCAGGAGAGTTTTGCAATCGATTAGATGATGGACAGAAGGTACTGTCCTTGGGGTTGAGTGACATAATTGCTTAAAATTATAGTCTACAATGGCTGCTGCTTCCCACTTTCCTTCCAAAAAAAACAAAAAACCAAAACAAAACTGGCTCAGACGAAAAGCTCAGATGTTTTGGATTGTATGTCAGCAAATACATCTGAAGACTAATTAAAACTGTATATATTTTTATTTTAAGTTTTGATAAAAACCACATAGCATAAAATTGACCATATTATCAGTTTTTAAGTATTTAGTTCAGTAGTGTTAAGTATATTCCCTTTTTTTTTTTTTTTTGCAACCTTAGATTAATGATTTTGAGGTGGTCCTAGTCCATGATCAAGGGGATATACTGTGTCACATAAATTGAGAACATGTAAAAAAATTAGCAACAAAATTAAAATGAATCAGTGGAAAAGGAAGAAGGTAGATTCAGAGGGTCATTCCAAAATCACTCCCCCAGATCAAAAGACACAACAAGCCCAGAGTTTCTAGAGCATCAGATTAATATGTGTTGTAGCCTATGGATTCTATATAATTATAGATTTGATAATATAGATTATGTGAATTTTTTTTTTTTCGCAGTTTTTGGCTGGGGCTGGGTTTGAACCCACCACCTCCAGCATATGGGGCTGGCACCCTACTCCTTTGAGCCACAGGTGCTGCTGATTATGTGAATTCTATGCAATGTTTACATGAACTCTAAAGGGCAAAGTTATGCAAATGATTAATTTGTTCATTTTATGTTTACTTAGCTGAGAGATCAATATTACAATGACCATGAACTGAACTGGATTTTTTTTTGCCATTTTTTATAATACCAAACAGCCAATTTGATTGTAAAACCAAATTGTTATAAACTCCCAGATAATGTTTCTTGATGGTGTCTTAGTGAAATATTGAATCCAAGGAAACTCTTGAGTAGAAGTAGAATTGTAGCTTCAGTTGCTTTCATCAGAGATTCTGTAACTGAGAATGCTCTTTGGACTTATAGAAAAACATTAAAAAATACATAGTAGCCTAACAGCTTATTTTTGGTCCAGGGCTTTTGCCCTCGTCCTGCAGCTACCTGTGTTTCATGCACTCATCTCTGAGCACCATCATTTCACCTCCACCTTGAGGCTGCTGCTTTATACTACTCCTGAACTTCCTGCCTCTCAGCACCTTAACTCTAGAACATCGATCTGGAAGGCAGCTGAGATGACACAGCAATATGCACAAGATCTGCCAACCTGGTAAACAGTTATACTTTGCTAGCCATTATTACTGTTTCCCAATTGAAGAAACAGTTCTCAGAAGCCTGGATCTTGCAGAGCATACAGGGTGACTGTAAAGTTTGTGCCCCGAACTTTATGGCCACCCTGTATGTGAGGCAAAGGCTAGTTGATGCCTAAATATCTCATTTGGGACATGTACTCTAAGCAAGCTTTTGCTAATTATATCATTTATTCTTTCTCCTAAAAACATGTAAGTAATGGAAAAGTGGTACTGTCAGGCGCATGAGGCTGAGAGCTAACACCTTTCTTTTTAAGGTGGAAAATAGCAGTTATTGAAAACAATAGTGTAGCCCAGTGGATGTGGCCTTTGAGGTGTTTTGCATACAGAATTTCTGTTGCTAAATTCTTTGTTAATGTCACTTACTCTCATCTCATTCCGTTTGCTAATAACGCATGGAAATTGAAAAACAAACTTCCGGGCTTGCATCTATAATGGCCAAATAATGGTCAAATCACCAGGATGTCTTTCTTTACTTAAAAAAAAGAAAAAGCGGAAATGGGAAAGATATGTTAAACAATAGAATCTACTATAAAGGCAAATTCAGATCTGACCCCTTTGGGTAGAATAGTTTGGTAAAGGTTAAAGAAACGTTCTCTCAGTCTTGTGGGACCTGAAAATAAATTTTATCTAAATTCTTGTTAGCTACACTGTACAGCTGTCTCTGAATATCTACAGATGCCCCAAAGTGCCACTTCCCCACTTTCACAGTTTCTGTATGTGTGTGTAAACTACTTGTAATACATAATTAGTGGCCAAGTGTGTACTTGGTTTTTAAGTACATGTACTTAGGTATGGACTACTTATGTACACAGCAAGAGTTGGCTGAGTTTAAGGGTTGTCAAAGCGATGATCCCATTTACTTTCTAGAAGCTGTTGGTATTAGGGGGTGTTTAAAATCTGTTCAGGTTATTGTATCTTGGGACAGAGTGGTGGGAGTTGTGCTTGGTTTCTCAATCCAAGGTAGGGTTTGGCAGCCACTGCCTAAATGATTCCCCCAACGTCGTGGAAAAGAGAGGCTTCACTAATGCTTGGGAGGCCGTGATCTCAGGATCTGTGCAGAGAAAATTATGTAAACCTCTAGAGAGATGACCTTGTGTAGACCTGGAAAGAGCAATCTTCTAGGGTCTTGGTTTTGTTGGCAGAACAAATGCTTCTGTAAAGAGTGAGATCCAAGTCAGATTGGTGGAAGACAGGGGAGCGTTAGTCTTTGAGAGCAAGCTGGGATTCCAGCTGTCAGGATGACTGATGGCCTCAAGTGAATCCGTCTGGGAAAAATCAGGTCAAATGATTCTACCATGGAGAAGTGAGGGTTCCTGGATTAACTCTTGTGGGCAAGGAGCTCAGAACCCAATCAGGTTCACACTGTGGGGACAGCAGTCATCCCAACCCTATCAGAAGGGAACCCAGCTCTGAGCTTTAGCTCTCCAGACCTGTCCTCACCTGGACAGTTATCCAAGGAACATCTTAATGACAGCAGAAGAGCATCAGGCAGCGCATTAACTATGGAACCATTCTTTGGAGCTGCTTTTTTATATCTTTGGCTCTCCCCATTCAAAAGATTACACTAGTTCCTCTAATCTAGGATATTTCATCCTCATCATTAATAACATATTAAATTCTGTGTTTTGGAGGGTAGGACATTTAGAACCATCTCTGGCCTGTACCCACTAGAAGCCAGTAGCAGCCTTCTCATGGTGACAATGACAATCTCTGTAGAGATTGCCAAATGTCCCCTGGGGGACAAAATTGCCCTTCTTCCCCATTGATTTAATCTTATATTTTCTTGGAGTTTCATAAGACATTTACAGTGCATCCAAAAATGTATATTTATTGAGCACTGACTATGTGCCAAGCACTATGTTTGATGTAGAGCAGTGGTTCTCAACCTGTGGGTCGTGGCATTAGGAAGGTTGAGAACCACTGCAGTAGAGCAACATCGCTCAAAGAGACAGTCCCTTCCTTCATATAGTTAACATATATATATGTATAACTACATAGATGAATATTATGTATTCGGGTTTACAGATCTGAATAACAGACATTAGTTCAATCATCTTACTGAAATGTCTTTGGAATGCTAGTGTCAGGAAATGGTCTGGATTCTGGGGTGTTCTCAGCACGCACACTGTGGAGGCTGAGATTGGCTGTGTCCAGCTGGTGCGGGGCTGAGGCTCTTCGCAGACATCAGCGTCTGGGCCTTTGGCTGCAATCTCATTCTCCTCTGTGGCTGGGAAGTTTGATCCACTCCATTTCCAGGTCCTGACAAGATTAGAATTCACTGAGTTCTTCTGCGTTCATTTTCTGTTGGGACCTTCTGTGTCTTTCTTCTTTGACTTTCAAAAAGTCTCCGTGTGTGGCACGCCTTGTGGGGGCAAGACACAACTGTCAGAGGGACTTTACCTAACAAATGCAATCAGTGTAAGCTGGTTTCTTGTATCCTCAATGAATCCCCAACAACAAAACAAACAAACACAATGATACCAGGGTCCCAGGGAAGAGTTGGAGGAGCAAAGGAAGCCAGATTTTCCTTGGTGCCTTTATTTCAAGGATACAACACGTCCCAGGAATTCACTTCATTGGCTACACCCACCTTGGGTCCTAATTCTCCAAAATTGGGATGTGCAACAGGATTGACGGAGAAAAGTAGTTCAACATCTTTTAGGGTGAGCTCAATGGACCTGGCTGGCCCTTGTTCTGTGCCTCACTCTCTCAGGAGAGGATCTGCGCTTGGCCTGTGGCAGCACCTCCAGGGGCGCCGTTCTTGTCTGGCCAGCGCTGAGGTGCTGAGTGCTCTCACGCCTGATCTGTTTATGGCTGCTCTGGACCTAGTAATAAGTGAGGCCGAGATTGTTTATGCTGAAAATAACTCACTGGAGGTTCTTGGACAAAATTCTTTTGACCTGTGTCTACAGATGTTCCTCCTCCTTAGGAAATACGCTTTCTTAAATAAGCATGTAAGAGGAGGATCCCCCTGGCTTAGGGATCTACGGCCTTGGGAGTTTTTTTTTTGGGGGGGGCAGTGATTTCAGGTTTGGTAAAATAGATAACTCAGCTGGAGACATAGGAGAGTGAGACCTTGACAATTGCCTCCCAAAGCAGACTGGTTCTAAAATCCTGGTTACAACTGGCATTCTGTTTACAGGTGTAGCTAAAGCCATGTGACCGTGTCCTTGAGAGAGGTGGGACAGCCTTGGGATTTTTAGCTGTGACGAGAGTAGTGGAGAGCTGCCTCTATTCACCTGTTCTTAGGAAGAACTGTGGTCAGTCCCATGTGGACACTGAATGGGCGACCTTGGTCTCATTAGGACTGAGTACTCGTTCAGACAACCTGGGCTTATACGCATCTGTCAGTTGTCAATAATTAATGCTCTTAATGGGGATTTTGGGGGAGCTGAAGGAGCCGGATTTGCCTGTTGCCTTGTTTGCTGAGATGCAGTTGTCAGTGATGGCAACACAGGAGAGACTGACGGGATTTCTGAATTGTCAGCAAACTTCTCGACAGCATTTCTTGACCCACACGCAAGCTGTTTTAGATTCTGAGGCCATTTATTGCTGCTTATTTCCAAATCATCTTCTCTGCCTCCTCCCGTGTTATAATTTCTGTCTCTCCTGCAGTGTGTCCATCCTGCTGTATGTTAAGCTGTTTTGTCATCTCCTCCCCTTTTTGAATTCCCCGAGATTGCTGCCTGAGATGCTTTCTTGGCGTCCCAGCCATTCCCTTTATATATAGATCCTTTTCTCCTCCCCGGGACCCAGTCCTTACCTGCTGGTTCTCCAACCCTCCTGAGGCATCCACCAGAGAGTACTGTCCTTTTGTAGAGGGTTGCCTGTGTTTATCTCTCTCATCCACTCATCTTTAGCAATTGCACTTATTTGCTTACCACACGAGCATTCGGTGTTGCTGCCTTATATATCTGGGGGACATTTACCCAAATAGCCACTTCCAAAATGGCCCCCTTCAGCCTCTGTCTTACTCAGAGCAAGACCTGATCCCATGCAGAACCTTGAGAAGATTTGAAGTTGATTTAGTATTATTCTCTCGGAAGTCTTCTACAAACTCAAGGATGTTTTATCGTTGATCACATCTTCCTTGGGAATTTCAGTTCTTTTGAGGCGGGACACCTGACATCCTTTAACTCACTTACATCTGAGAGCTTTGTGCAAGCCCACAGCCTCCCTGCCCCCGACGCAAGCACTGGCTTTTCCTCTGGTCTGAATAACTGTGTCTTTCTCAGCAAGACGGAGGTGCAGGGAGGTCCCCATCGTCTGCTTTCCAGCCTCCCAGTTTTGTTATGTAGATTCTCTTCTCCTTGGAGGAGACTCACTTTTAGAGGGTCAGTGGGAAGGCTGGACAGATGTTAACTTCTGGAACTGGGCAGAGCAGTGAATATCAGGTCAGAAGGTGCTTGCTCAGGGCCCTGTACGCACCTTTCCCCTCACCTGCACTTTGCCCCCTATGGGAATTACCACGTGGATTTGTTCCATTTGAAATGATGTGGGCTCTTTTCTCTTCTAGGCGGTTATTCCAGAGTAAATGCTGTTACTGGAAAGATGATTTATTTGTTTATTTATTTATAAATAATCTTGAGCATGAGGGACTACTACCAAAAATATATTTACACTTTTGTTTCTATCAGCAAGGCTCACAAGAGGAAAATTCAAAGTATGCATTTTTCTGGAACATTTTTTCAGACAGCCAAGCATAGGAGCAAATAATATCCTCTCCATACAATTATTTTTTCCCCCTCATATATCATGATGAATTTCTTTCTCTAGAGAGAGAAGTGATTTTTAAAAGGCTTGAACAACATGCTAATCTTTCCTTCTGATAGCCCCTGGTCGAATTACCCCTGAATCTGAAGCATTTCCTGATGAAATGATACTTGACATTAACCAGTGTTATATGGAAATACTTCTGGCCCCTGGGGAGGACATAAAGGCGACGTTTGCAGCACTGCCGCTGTGCGGCTCAGCTCCCTCTTCTCTCAGAACCAACTTGAATTATTTGTGCTTCACGCTGACGGACTTTCCTCCTAAGAGACCACTTTTAGACAACAGAAAGATTTGCATCACTGGAAAAGTTAGGATTTAGAGTGTTATTATCATGAAAAAGGTTGAGTTTGGGTAACGGTCTGCTTGGCTGGGTGGCAGAACCAACTGGGGGCTTTGGTCGGGGATTTTTTTCTTTGGGTAGAATGACAGAAGCGATGTTATATCCTTATAAATCAAAGACTTTTCTTGCTTACAGAGTAGTGCTTAGTCTTGGGGTAGGTGAGTAGAATTTTCCAGAGAGAGGTGAAATGTGAACTTGGCTTCAGGTTTTGCATCTCAGGATATTTTTGATTTGGCAAACTGCTTTGGCCTTTGACTAAGGAAAAAAATAGATAATAAAAATCATGAAAATAGATGGGTGATGACTCAACATTAGTAAGGTTGTTCCCCATCATGTCAGACCTTGTAGTTCCCAGAGCTGTACAAATTCTGTTTGCTTTTTTTTTTTAATGGAAAAAAAATAAACCAGCATAGCCAACTATGGAGTGGTTCTGTCACTCATTAGTTAAAAAGTAGGGATATGTTTATATGATAAGTCTTGGAATAGTTTCTTTAACAATAACTCTTAGCTTAGTCAAGATGAGAATTCATACCCTCTGATATGGTGTTGGAAGAAGACTAATGAGCTAGTCCTGTGAACCCTGGGATTACACACACTCCTGAAGCTTTCCAGGCAGCTGTTTGACCAGACCCACAATGTCTAGCTTGGGTGTAATCAATGTCCCCCCCCCCACGCCACCCAACCCCGTATTTCACAAAATACTCTTTCTTCTGATTACGCAATAGGTGCGTGGGGTACTGGGAGAGAGGGAGGAAGCCACGATCAAATAGAGTTTAGAAATTATTCATATTTCTTGGGATCACAATTTATGCAGGATGTTTGTATATATGACAACTATACAGAATCTTGACTATGTACCACAGAACTTTAGTTGTAATAGTGAAAATAGACAGTAAATACAGTAGTCCCTCCCTGTCATCACAATTAATCTTTCCTTGATTTCAGTTGTCTGTGGTTAACCACGTTCCAACAATATTAAATAGAAATTCCAGAAATAAACAATTCCTTAGTGGCATACCATGCTGAATAGCATGATGGAGTCTCACTCCATCCCACTCCTTCCCGTCCTTGATGGGAACTGTCCCTTTGTCCAGCATGTCTGTACTGCAGGATGAGCCTCTGGCCAGTCAGTCACTGACTAGCCACCTCCGTCATCAGCCTGCCCCTCCTGGTTTTGCAGTGCTTGTGTTCAAGTCACCCTCACTGTACGTAATGACAGCCTCAAAGTGCAAGAACAGCACTGCTAGCTTCTGGATATGCCAAAGAGAAGCCTCTGAGTCACAAGGTGGAAGTTTTCCGCTGAATAAGTAAAGGAAAAAGATCTTGGGCTGACATTGCTTAGATCTAGTGTGAGAATGAATCTTCTGTCTATGATATTGTGAAGAATGAAAAAGAAATGGATGCTAGTTTTGCTGTCACACCTCAACCTGGAAAAGGGGTGGATATGGTGTGTGATTAAGGCTTACTTGAGATGGGAAAAGCATTGCATTTGAAGGTGGACAACAAGAACGGAAACACATCTGACTGACAGACCCCCCATTCTGAACCATCCTCAGTTTCAGGCCTCCCGGGGGCCTCGGAATGCATTCCCTGTGGAAATTGCACGTTCAACAAGGGCAAGTTGTCAGAGGTGACTAAGGATGGGAGATGGAGAAGGTCTATTTTGGAATTTCTAACTTAAGAAATATCTTTACTTTTGCGTCATGGAACACAGGTTGGGAAATGGTAGACCGGCTATTTCCCTGGGGTCTCCAGGTTTTCTGTTGTTTTTTTCTGATTTCTCTGATGCTCATTGTCACCTTCTCCTTGGAGCACGGTGTAAAGTTATGGTAGATGCTGACTACTTTGTTAGATATCATTAAGAAGAAGAGGAAACAAAGCCCAGACTTTCCTTTAGGAAGCTTACAACCTACTGCGTAATTTAAAAACATATAAGTGACTTTAATATCAGGAAGAAAGTATCACCAGAAAGGTAAGTAGAGTTAAAGTACAGACAGTGTTTAGAGTGGGGTTATCCACGTGGGGGCCAGAACTTGTTGGAGTTGTAAATTCTCAGGTCCTACTCCAGACCAATAGTTGGAAACCTGGGATGAAGCCCAGCAATCTTCACTTTCACAGCCCTCTGATATTTCTATTCCTCCCAGAGTGGGAGAGTCACGGTTTTAGAAGAGGTGGATCTCACTCTTGGATGGGAATCTCCAGAATATGATCATAGCTTAGGTGAGTGCACTTAGCTAAACCTTAGAAGATGAGTAAAATTTGTATCTGTGGACGGATAGAGACTGACATTTTTTTTTTTTTTTTGAGACAGAGTTCCATTCTGTCACCTTGGGTAGAGCGTCCAGCCTTATACCTCACAGCAAGCTCAAACCTTCGGGCTCAAATGATCCTCTTGCCTCAGCTCCCAACTAGCTATAGTCGCCCACTACCACACTAGGGTATAGCTTTTCTGTTTTCAGTAGAGATGGGGTCTTGCTCTTGCTCAGGCTGGTCTTGAACTCCTGAGCTCAGGCAGTGCACCTGCCTTGGCCTCCGAGAGTGCTGGGATAATAGGCGTGAGCCATTGCGTCCAGCCGAGACCTGCATTCTTAAAGGAGATGACAGTAAAACAGAATCAAATTTACAATGGAGATCTCAAGTCCAGTTTTAGCTTTTTTAAGCTGTGTGACCTCATCCAAATCATTTAACCTCAATCTGCTTCCTCAATGGTAAAACTAGTGTGTTGCTCTAGACAATTTTATCATCCTTTTGGCTGTAAAACTCAGTGACTTTACATGGTTTTGGCTCAGTATTTTATGACATAATGTGAGTAGTGGCATGCCATGAATTATTGTGATTCAGATACCGAGTGTATCATCTTATACATGCTCTAGCTACAGTGATTTGTATTTAAAAACGAAACAAAACAAAAAACCCACACAGTAAACATTTTTCTTCTTTTCTGGCAGCCATTAGCAGCAGCCAGAGTGAAACTTTGTCTCCAAGTGTTTCTTAGAGATAGTTTATAACTGAGTTCAGGAGCAAGGATCCAGACGGTAAGGGAGTGCCATGAGGGTGGTAATTTGAGTAGTATCAGGATAGGCCGCTCTGGAAGATAGGGCAGAGCAGTCTCTGGCTCTCCTAGATTCATCATTGCAAGGACAAGTCTTGTTTGAAATCCTAGGAATTAAATGCCAGGTCTGAGGAGTGGCTTCTTCGTGCAAATATAGTTTCCTAAGTTTGAAAGTGCATGTACGAGAATTAGAATAGACCTTGGCCATGTCACCATGCAGGAAACCTCTGTGGCACTGACCCTGACAAGTCTGGGACCTGTAGAAGGGCAGCTATCATTATGAGCGGCAGCCCCTCACCCAGACCATTTATCCTTAACTCAATTTTTACTTGTCTTGTTTTGTGTTCTTGCTTCTGAACACTTTAATAATTATGTCAGTTAATATTTATGGAACATTTACTATGTGCCAGATACACATGCTAAGCCTTCTACATGACAGTGGGAACTCTTATAATCCCCATTTTAAAGATAGGGAAATTGAAACTTAAGAAGCTTTAAATATTAGTCCCAGGTCACCCAGACCCAGGACACCCATACAGTAAATGGCAAAGTCTGGATTCAACTCAGATTTCTCCGACCTGTGGGGCTAATATAGTAATCCTCCTCTGCTTTCAGTAAAGACACCCTTCCTTTACATTTGATGTAGAATAGGTTGTAAATTCCGTCCCTCCCCCCAAAATCTCATGACTCACAGATGTCTTCTCTAAAATCTACTTTAGTTAATGATAATAATAGATAACAATTATGTACTTACTATGCATCATGAATTGTTTTAAATGTTTTGTATTTGTTAACTTAAATCCTAAAGCCAGGGCTGGGACTCAGACTTGGGCAGGTCGTTGCCAGAATGTGTGTGATGCAGCTGCCGGGAGCTCCGTCCCATCACACGCCTGAGCAGCACCTGACCTTCCATGTTCAGTTTGGACACAGGTCGTCTTTATCCAGGACTCCTGTCGGGGAAGACCATTCGTGTTTTGACTTTGTTCCTTGTTTCTTTCTCTTTTAAATTTTTGTTAGATCATAACCATGTATATTACTGCATTTATGGGAACACATTGTAATGTGTTCATTTTATATACCATTTGGAGTGTTTACATAGCGTTCACCTCCCTTATTTAATTGTTGTGTTTAGACACTTATACTCTATTATTAATATATTTGACACGTACCCTTGCAATATGCACTCGGGGGGCCCTTGCCTACTGTTCTTTGTTTCCCATCACAGCAGGTTTCCTGAGTATCCTCTGTCTGGCTAACAAAACTAGTTTCAAAATATAAAGGATAGTAAGAGATGGAGTAAAAATAGACTATTTTTTAAAGATGCCTTTCTTAACGGTTTGAAGTCTCAGCTATTTAAGGAGGCCAGATTAATGGTGGCAGAAAATAGCTTTATCAGGTTCCTAAAGCAAGCAGAGGCACCCTGCAGAGTCCAGCATGTCCCAGAGAGGTGGCCTTTGCATTTCTGTTCTCTGCCCTCAAGGTCTCTGGTATTTATTCATTCCTGGAAAAAAAAATCTTCATGCCCTTCTGAGTCCCACATGGAAATGGTCCTGCAGAGGAGGAAGTGGAGGATGGAGAGGGCTGGCGGGACGGCCTCTGAGAAAGAAATGTCTCAGAGATTGATGGCTCCGTGATCTCTTTGGAGATTATATCAGAAATTATTGATTATGTTACTAAGTCATAGAAAATAGACTGGGAACTAAGTGCTTTCTTTCGAATAATCCAGAAGCAGTGGAATAAATCAATGTACAGAACATCTAAAACACCATGACTGCAGTATTGGCTTCAAAAATAGCTCAGCTTCAGTGTGGAAAAGCAATATTACTTTTTAAAAAGATACCTGAACACTTGTCTTGGCATGCTAGAAAAAGAGAGAATACAAAATTTTACCAAATCTCCAGCTTCCAGCACTCATTTATTTCCTAAATCAATGGGAAAAATACAAGGCTTTTTAAATAATTTGTGTCAGATAGAGCTTCTGCAAAAATAAAGACACCAAACCTTACGAGATACTTTGCTTTCAGCAACTGAAGCTGACAAGCTTAGTTTTGCTCAGGTTTTTTGGAGTAAATCTACATTTCTGTACACAATAAAATTACTCTAAGTTTGTTCTGAAGCTTTTTCTAGTTGCATTTGAGGCTATTGATTCTGTTTAATAAGAAAAAAAAAATCCCAGTATCTGCATACCTTGCTGAAAGAAAATCTCAGTATGCAAAAGTACCAATTTTATAGTTAAATTGAATTATGTGTTTTCATACTATGACAGCTTTCTTTGCCTGGAAGGATTTGCAGTACAAGTAACTGGCCTCCTAGGGTACTCACATGTTTACTTATAAACAATGAACTACTGAGAGGGTGGAGTAGCACCAGGGACAGTGATAAGGTGTCAGAGAAAAACGATCACTTCTGAAATCTGCAGCCCTAACATTGTTGTTTTACTCAATGAAAACGAATTCAGCTGGTGCGCATTTCCATGTGATGTTAGTTAGCTCTGAACCTGGAGACCTGAAATCTGGTATTAGGGGAATCTCCTCATCTTTATGGGTCTCAGTTCCTCATCTGAAAACTCAGGAGATCGGACTGGTGATCTTTACGGCTCCTTTGAACCCTTATAATTTCTTGATTTTGTTTCCTGAAATGAGATGTGCTTACTTTGGGAGAATTTGGAAACTGAGCATATTAACGTTTCCTGGGCCTCCGTTTACCTCTGTGCCTTAATGATCTGTACAGCCCACTGATGTTGTTTGTTCCCTGTGTGGTTGGCACTGTGCTGGAGGCTGGGGAAAGAATGATGCCCACATGGGGCTCCTCCCATGAGGATTCTTTCAGTAGAGGTCGGGGGTTCAGGGGGACAGGCTAGGAAAAGCTCAGGTGAACTGAATTTGTGACTGGTGACGTTTTCCTCTCTGATGACTGAGGAGTCCAGACTCCTTGGGCAAAAGTATGAGCAAAACCGTTCGTAGAGGCCTTCTCTTCTGTGTGGAGTAGTGAGAGGGACGGGGGGGCAGAAAATACAAAAAAGGTATTTTCCCCAGAGCATTCCGGGAGTGACCCTAGCTTTTCACTTTTAAGTGTATTCCCTGACCAGAGCCTCGTCTTACTCACCGTTTTCACATATTCACATGTGAATAGGGAGCCTAAAAATTTGTCCATGGCTTTGCAGCCTTTTCAGACGATGATGCAGAAGAATCTCTTGAGAGATAGGAGTGTTATTAAAGCTTCTGCTACTGCACATCTGTGAGTGCTAAAGAGGGTCTGCCTCCCCCACGTTTCAGCCGAGTGTGCCCTGCAAAACAGGTGCCTCCAGTTGGCCCTGTGGATTCTCCACTGTTCTAGGACACTCCAACAGACCACATGCAGAAACTCACTGTAGGCATCTACTGAGCAGAGTCACCAGCTGCCATCTGACTTGGTCCCTGCTCTGGTTTCCTGAGCCAGTGTCCACAGCACTGTTTCACATCCTTACTACAGAAGAGTTTCACGTGAAGTTAACTTCTTTTATGGGAAGTTATCCCCTCCTTCCACTTTGCATTTTTGCTGTTTTGTTTATGAAATCCCTGTATGAAACTTGACATTTTCTGCCTGTCGTTCGGTGTTTTCTGGCTACATTAGCAGATGATAACTGCAAGACATATTTCACCCCCTACTAGAACCAAACTTACGCATGCCCCGGGTTCACTTTCTGAGAACCTCTTGTAAGGCAGAGCTGGAAAAAGATGGGACAGCCTTAGAGGGTGTGGAGAGAGCCTGAGTTCTAATCTAGGATGTACTACTAGGAAAATGAGGTTTGATGTTTTCATTTATTCTAATACACATAATATATGCCTTATCATCTTTGATATGAAAAGGTTTTATAAACTATGAAAGTAATTGTTAATATTTTAATATGTTCAACTTGTGTAAGGGATTTATTTTTAACTTATAAGCCAATAATTGGAACTAGTTTTAAACCATAAAGAAGGAAACAGAAGGAGGTGCTGGTGAGTGTTATCCTTCTTTACCAATGATACATGTGGACTAGTTCAATAGAATTCAGTTATGTTATATGTGCTTCTAGGAGACTTAGTCCATGTCTGCTTACAAATAATTTTGACACAGTGATGGTAGGAAAAGGATGGATTTTAGAGTAAGAAAGATCAGAGACTGAGACCCTGTTTTGCTACTTATTAGCTGGGGGCCATTGCTTGGGCCAGTGTCCTGACCAAATAGGTCAACACCTCTGACCCCCAGTTTTCTAATTGGTAGTTGGGTAAAATAGTATCTCTTCCTTAGGATTGTTGTGAAGATTAAACATTGAAAGAAAGTGGAAAAATAACTGACCCTAGTGCCTATGTCATTGGGTGCCTACTAAGTAATTTGTGTCCTATCCCTTCTCATCTCCACGTTCCCTGCAGAGGAGGAAGTCAAGGGCTCCCACAGTGTGGCTTTGTGGAAGGACAAAGGACAAAGGTGTTTGCAAGCTCTAAAACTAGGAGCTATCAGAATACAAATACGTTTAACTGCTCCTCGTTAAATACTTAGCTTTCCCCTCAACTGCATTTTAAGGACTGGATGATTTTACTGCTTAAAATAGGAAAATAGTTTTATATTTTAATCTACATTGTCATAAAATTGTGGAAATTGTCAACTTAATATGGTGGAACCTCCATAGTTAACCACTTCCCTACATTGACCATATCCTTAGGTTGACCTCATTATCACAGACCAGACGTGCCCCATGGGTGTGTATCAGTGCATTAGGCCTAGTTCCTTATACTGACCACTGCTCTACGTTGACTGGTTTGTTACAGTCCCTTGGGTGGCCAACTTACAGAGGATCTCCTGTAGTTATTTATAAAATAATTGTGAGCACTTTTGTTTTTCAAGAACTCACCCTTGCCCCCCTTGTTCTGAGCAGTACAGCCCACTGATAGATGTCACTGAGGCAATGCAGCTCCTCAGAGATTCGGCTCTGGGCTTTGTTTCATGGTGATTTCCCGCAGATTTACATTATGGATACATCTTGATCAGTTTTAAAGTAAGCACAATACGAGATAGTAACCCCTTTAAGCATTTCTTTAAAAGACTGTAATTATGAAAGTAATTACTTAACCGTTGATGAGCAATGTTCATTGAAGAAAAATCAGCAAACACAAATATAACCTCAAATCCCACAAAAGTTAATCTTTTATTTTGAGACAGAGTCTCATTTTGTCGCCCTCAGTAGAGTGCTGTGACATCACAGCTCAGAGCAACCTCAAACTCTTGGGCTAAAATGATTCTCTTGCCTCAGCCTCTCAAGTAGCTGGGACTACAGGGCGCCCACCACAATGCCCGGCTATTTTTCAAGATGAGCTCTTGCTCTGGCTCAGGCTGGTCTTGAGCCTGTGAGCTCAGGTAATCCACCCATCTCGGCCTCCCAAGTGCTGGGATTACAGGTGTGAGCCACTGCACCCAGCCCCAAAGTTAATCCTTTTAAAACATAAAGATGCAGTTGTACATACAGATATTTAAATGTGATAGAATCATACCACATACATATTTGATTTTTACCTTTCTGGCTCAACGTTACATCGTGCTGCATCTGAATGTGCTCCTCTTTGTCGCTGCTTTTAATGACTGCATAGTATTTTATTTTATGATTGCATCATGAATTAATTATTTGATGCTCTACTGATAAACATGTGGCATCTTTTCAATTTTTTTCCTTTAACTATGTTGTAATGGAAATTTGCCTAAACATTTCAGTAGGATAATTACCCAGAACGCCATTTTTTTTTTTTTTTTTATTGTTGGGGATTCATTGAGGGTACAATAAGCCAGGTTACACGGATTGCAATTGTTGGGTAAAGTCCCTCTTGCAATCATGTCTTGCCCCCATAAAGTGTGACACACACCAAGGCCCCACCCCCCTCCCTCCTTCCCTCTTTCTGCTTCCCCCCATAACCATAATTGTCATTAATTGTTCTCATTATCAAAATTGAGTACATAGGATTCATGCTTCTCCATTCTTGTGATGCTTTACTAAGAATAATGTCTTCCACGTCCATCCAGGTTAATACGAAGGATGTAAAGTCTCCATTTTTTTTAATAGCTGAATAGTATTCCATGGTGTACATATACCACAGCTTGTTAATCCATCACTGGGTTGGTGGGCATTTAGGCTGTTTCCACATTTTGGCGATTGTAAATTGAGCTGCAATAAACGCCATTTTAAGTCTAAGGTAAATAAATGCGTAAGGCATCTGTCTACACTGATGCTCAGAATGAAAGAAATTTTATACCAATGAACAATCGGCAGTATAAACATATCATTTAAGAAAAATTAAAATAAGATTGAATTGTAGTCCTTCTGGATTCCCCATTATGCAGTAGTGGTGAGTCTTCTGATTTTTTTTCTTGTGTTGATGTTTTAGTAAGAAGATTTTATAATCAAGTTTTTACAAAGCATTATGTCGTAATAGTGACTTCCTACGTTTGCTCTCTTTTGTCATGGCTAATTCGTCTTTTCTCTCTCTCCTTTTCCCCCCTTAGGATGGAAGTATGATGTGATGGATGTAATTATGGGATACTGTGTGGCTACACGGCCTCCTCCTTCGTGCCTCATCCTCCTGCTTCTCAAGCTTTTGGCTACTGTCTCCCAGGGGCTGCCAGGGCCTGGAGCCCTGGGATTCCACTTCACACATTCCATTTATAATGCTACAGTGTATGAGAACTCAGCCGCAAGGACTTACGTCAACAGCCAGAGCAGAATGGGCATCACTTTGATAGACCTGTCCTGGGATATCAAATACAGAATCGTATCCGGAGATGAGGAAGGCTTTTTCAAAGCTGAGGAAGTCATCATTGCAGATTTCTGTTTCCTCAGAATAAGAACTAAGGGTGGCAATTCGGCAATATTGAATAGGGAAATTCAGGACAATTATTTATTGATCATAAAAGGTTCTGTCAGAGGAGAAGATTTGGAAGCATGGGCCAAAGTAAATATACAGGTTTTAGATATGAATGACCTGAGGCCTCTGTTTTCCCCCACCACATACTCAGTTACAATCGCAGAGAGCACACCTCTGAGGACTAGTGTCGCCCAGGTGACAGCGACAGATGCAGATATTGGTTCCAATGGAGAATTCTATTACTACTTTAAAAACAAGGTTGATCTCTTTTCAGTTCATCCCACAAGTGGTGTCATCTCTTTAAGTGGAAGATTAAATTATGATGAAAAGAATAGGTACGATCTGGAAATTCTGGCTGTGGACCGGGGAATGAAACTTTATGGAAACAATGGAGTGAGCAGTACTGCAAAGCTTTATGTTCACATTGAACGTGTCAACGAACATGCCCCAATGATCCACGTGGTCACTCATGTTCCCTCCTCATTAGACAAAGAGCCGACATATGCAGTGGTGACAGTTGATGACTCAGACGAAGGGGCCAATGGAGAGATTGAGTCTGTTTCCATTGTGGCTGGGGATCCTCTAGATCAGTTCTTTCTGGCCAAGGAAGGAAAGTGGTTGAACGAATACAAGATTAAGGAAAGAAAGCAGGTTGACTGGGAGAGCTTTTCCTGTGGCTACAATCTCACTCTACAAGCAAAAGACAAGGGGTCTCCTCAAAAGTTTTCAGCATTAAAGGTCATTCACATTGCCAACCCTAAAAGAGACACAGTCCCAGTTAGATTTGAAAAAGAAATGTATGATGTGAGGGTAAGTGAGTTTTCCCCTCCTGGGGTTGTGGTGGTGATAGTAAAGTTAAGTCCTGAACCGCTAGATGTGGAATATAAATTATCTCCTGGTGAGGATGCCGAGTACTTTAAAATTAATCCTCGCTCAGGTCTCATTGTTACAGCACAACCCCTGAATACTGTTAAGAAGGAGGTTTATAAACTGGAGGTGACAAACAAGGAAGGAGATTTAAGAGCACAAGTTGTCATTGGCATAGAAGACGCCAACGACCACACCCCAGAATTTCAGCAGACACAGTACAATACTTACGTCAATGAAAGTGTCCCGGTGGGGACAAGCATTCTGACAGTTTCTGCTTTTGATAAGGATAAAGGAGAAAATGGGTACATCACTTACAGTATTGCCAGCCTGAATCGGTTACCTTTTGCCATTAACCAGTTTACAGGTGTCATTAGCACAACTGAAGAATTGGATTTTGAGTCTTCTCCAGAAACTTATAGATTCATCGTCAGAGCCTCTGACTGGGGTTCACCTTACCGCCATGAAAGCGAAGTGAATGTGACTATTCGAATAGGGAATGTTAACGACAACAGCCCTCTCTTTGAAAAAGTGGCTTGCCAGGGAGTTATTTCATATGACTTTCCAGTCGGCGGTCACATCACAGCTGTCTCCGCGATTGATATCGATGAACTGGAACTTGTAAAGTACAAAATCATTTCTGGAAATGAACTTGGCTTCTTTTACTTAAACCCAGATTCCGGTGTTTTGCAGCTTAAAAAGTCATTGTTGAATTCGGGAGTTAAAAATGGCCATTTTGCCCTCAGAATTACAGCAACCGACGGAGAGAATCTTGCAGACCCCATGTCCATGAACATTTCAGTCCTTCACGGGAAGGTGTCTTCAAAGAGCTTCAGTTGCAGAGAAACTCGGGTTGCTCAAAAGCTGGCAGAGAAACTACTCATTAAGGCGAAAGCAAATGGGAAGCTGAATCTGGAAGATGGATTTCTTGACTACTATTCCATTAATAGGCAGGGACCACATTTTGATAAGTCTTTTCCTTCGGATGTGGCTGTGAAGGAAGACCTACCAGTTGGTGCTAACATCCTCAAGATTAAAGCCTATGACGCCGACTCCGGCTTCAATGGGAAGGTGCTATTTACGATATCTGATGGAAATACAGATAGTTGCTTTAATATCGATATGGAGACTGGGCAGCTGAAAGTTCTCATGCCTATGGATCGAGAACACACAGATCTTTATCTCCTTAATATTACTATCTATGACTTAGGAAATCCACAGAAATCTTCATGGAGGCTGCTGACCGTCAATGTGGAGGATGCTAATGACAACAGCCCAGTGTTTATTCAAGACAGTTACTCTGTTAACATTCTTGAAAGTTCAAGTATTGGTACTGAGATTATTCAAGTAGAAGCCAGGGACAAAGACTTGGGCTCTAATGGTGAAGTCACTTACTCGGTCTTGACAGACACGCGGCAGTTTGCCATCAATAGCTCAACCGGAATCGTTTATGTAGCTGACCAGTTGGACAGAGAATCAAAAGCAAACTACTCTTTGAAAATAGAAGCCAGGGACAAGGCGGAAAGTGGTCGGCAGCTGTTCTCCGTGGTCACTCTCAAAGTGTTCTTAGATGACGTCAACGACTGCTCCCCGGCATTCATCCCCACCAGCTACAGTGTGAAGGTTCTTGAAGATCTTCCCATTGGCACCGTCATTGCTTGGCTGGAGACCCACGATCCGGATCTTGGACTGGGGGGTCAAGTGCGCTATTCTTTGGTCAACGACTATAATGGAAGGTTTGAAATCGATAAGGCAAGTGGCGCCATCCGCTTGAGCAAAGAGCTCGACTATGAAAAGCAGCAGTTCTACAACCTCACGGTTCGGGCCAAAGACAAAGGGCGGCCTGTCTCTCTGTCATCTGTTTCTTTTGTTGAGGTGGAAGTGGTGGATGTCAATGAAAACCTCCACACCCCCTATTTCCCAGACTTTGCTGTTGTTGGATCTGTAAAAGAAAACTCACGTGTTGGAACGAGTGTGCTGCAGGTAATTGCCCGAGATGAAGACTCCGGAAGGGATGGAGAGATCCAGTACTCCATCAGGGATGGCAGTGGTCTCGGAAGGTTCAGTATCGACGATGAGAGCGGTAAGTCTAACATTTTGTGCCAGAAGTGTTGTTTCACTTCTCCTAGATCATCAATATGGGACAAGTAAAGGTCTACTAGGGCACTAGCTCGGAATGACAAATAAGGTTGTATGTGGTGCAGAGACGCCGTAACTAAAAGCTTTTTCTTAGAAGGTGTTGGTTTGTAAGAAGATGTGTTCATGCAGTACTAGCCATAGTTGTGAGAGGGCGTCCCAGTTTTGTTTTGTTTTTTTCCTGCTCGGCATTACTGCTACGGGGGTCATTTTTTGACAAGCATAAGTAATTGTCATCCCTGTTGATTGTACTTCTGACCCTTGGTAAATGAAGGGCCCTGATAAGGTAAATTACATTTGAATTGGCTTTAAAGGAGAAGTGTGAAATGGATTTTCCAATGGATCTTGTACAGGAATCTTTCCCTTTGCAGTAAGGCTTTGCCAACGTGGTAGTGGATGAGCTCATTGGTTGTGTGTGTTCCCTGGGTACGTCTGGCCCTGGAATTGGATGTTTGTGCTGTGTATGCCCCATTAATACAAGGAGATATGTTTCTACAGACGTTTTCATAAAAGAACAGAGGAGACTTCCTATGAATGTTAATCATAAAAATTGTTTTTAAGATTCTATTTGTAAGAATCGATGTTTTACTGAACGTGTTTAAATAAAGGGCAAAATCATCCCAATATTTTCATTGCTCTTGACTTTTTCATTTTCCATCGTAGATACAGACGTAAGTATTTTTGAATATTTGTTATTATCATTATGGTTTTGTTAACGGTTCCTGTGTCTAGACAGATGCCTGTCTGTGTCTGTGTGTGTTTATTAACACTGTGAATTTTTCTAGGCTTTATTGTATCCACCTTAGGATTGGGGCTGTGTCTTTTCTATTCTTGAGTCAGTGGTGGGTAATATTAGGACTGTCCAGTGTTTAGGACACACTTCTCAACATTACATAATTGTCTGCAACACTCAGAGAGAGCTTTGCTTCCTGTCTTAATTAGGTCAGGCTGCTGTAACAAAATACCTGAGTTGCCCCCATAAAGTGTGACACTTTATGGGGGCAAGACATGATTGCAAGAGGGACTTTACCTAACAATTGTAATCAGTGTAACCTGGCTTATTGTACCCTCAATGAATCCCCAACAATAAAACAAACAAACAAAAACAAAACAAAATACCTGAGTTGCTTAAACAGCAGATAATTATTTCTCTTAATGAAATAAAGAGAAATAAATGTTCTCTATTTATTTCTCTTCTGCAGGCTGGAAGGCCAGCAGAGTCAAGGTCAGGGCCTCTGTCTGCCAGCTTCTTACCGTGTTTTCACATGACAGAGAGAAGGCTTTGATCTCTTTCTTCTTAGAAGGGCACTGATCCTATCCCTCTCAGTGCTTCATCAGAACCAGTATTTTTCAACCTTTTTTTTTTTTTAATCTCAGGGCAAACTTAAACCTATCGTTAAACTTCCATGGCACATTTAAATTATGTTGATCCCCAAAAAAAGCATTAAAAAAAGGTGTACCGTGCTTTGAACATCTTTCAAAAATAATTTAATTAATGATCTTTAACAATTTTCGTGGCATACTTGAGATCCTCTGATGGCACGGCAGTGGGCCATGGCATGCCAGGGGAAAATCAGTTATTTCCCCAAAAGCTCCACCTCCAGATGTCATCGCGCTGGGGATGAGGGTTCAGCATGTGCGTTTGGGGACAAGGGACAGAGTCAGCCAGTTCATAATCGTCCTGGCAAGGCTGTTGGCTGGAACACACAGTGGGAAGGTCTCATTATATGGATGCTAACTGTACATCCATAACACTAGAAAAAATACTTGAGAAACTGTATTAAATATTGGATTTAAAAAAAAAAACCCGTACCCTGTCAAATTTCAACTGTCATTTGTATACATGGGCTCTAACTGTGGCCAGTACAAATTGTAAAACTGGTCTCTGTAGCCACAATGAAGGAAAAAGTAAATGTTAGGAAAATTAAGTCCTGATTGGACACGTGCTGTATTTTGTTATATATTCTTTGTAATTTGCTCGGAATATATTTCTACCTTTGAAGTATAAAATGAGAAAGAAAGGGAATGAACCTTTGCGGAGTGGCTACTCCATGCTAATACTTTACTGCTAATACTAATGACATCCTTGAGTGCTCACAGGGCCCAAGTCACTGTATGAAAGATTTGACAGTCAGGCAGTCCTGTTTAATTCTTCCAAGGGCCCCATGAGGAGGGGCTCATAGTTACCAGCTTGTGCCCTGAGGTTTGGAGGAGACATAAACCTTGGAGACAGGTTTCAGACTCAGCTCTGCCTGACTGCCATGCACCATGCTCTCTCCCCTCTGAAGATAAGTACAGGTTACCTTGCACAATCCCACGTACACTTAAGTTTGGTGTTGATTTAAAGCCTGTAAGGGAATAAAGTGTTAAATCATTTCCCAAGTCCTCCCATCCCTGGGCTCATGGACTCAAGGCACTGGCCATGGATTACCCTTCCTTTTTTCTTTACAGACCTATTATTTCTGTGACTTCCCCAATGGCCAAGCTTAGCTTTGTGATTCAGGTAGATGTGAGTGGGTAGGTCAATAGGAAAATGTCAAGCTGAATCACTCACTGCTGTCTAGTTGACTCCATCAAGCCACCCAGAGTTGTCTTTATCAGGACAACTTGCTTGGTGCCGTCAAAAGTAGGGGCAATTTGGTGAAAGTGGCCTGGATTTTCCATAGGTTCCGTGGTTTATCCTTTTTATCTTAGGTGTTATTTTAGAAAATAACACACGTGTGCTTATAATTATAATTCATGTTGTAATTTATGTTATAATTCTCGACTCCAAGAGTTTGATATTCTTTGTCCTTGTCACTGTTCTGTGTTTGTTCTCTTATATTCTGGGTTATACGGAAAATTTTTTTCATTGACCAAGATAACGCCACTTGCATTTTGACCTTGCTCTGTGGTTTAGAAAAGCTGTTTCTTATAGACATTACTTTGTGTTAAAGAGCTGCTGAGTGAGTTGTATCAAACCACATGCCCAGGAGAGGACATAAAGCTGGATCTAGAACCACCTCTCCTCCCTTTCTATTCATTGCATATGTTTCTGATTTATTTTTTGAACTTTAAAACTATAGTACCATTTTCTTTCTCCCTTATAATATCCTTCTGTTCTCTTTAGACTCTTAAGAGATGGATATAAGTTTGTATCTATTGTAAGAAAAATGTTTGGGCTTGTTGTTGAGTTTTTAAATGATGATTAGAGTATCTGCATAATAATTTTTTTTTTTTTGCAGTTTTTGGCCGGGGCTGCGTTTGAACCCACTATCTCTGGTATATGGGACCAGCTCCTTACTCCTTTGAGCTACAGGCGCTGCCCATAAAATCTTAGCTATCTGTCTCTCTCCCCTCTCACCACTTGTAGCTTTTAGCATCCTAGTCCAGAAGCGGATGAGGAATGATTATCTGGACTTGTGCCTGGGGAGGGGAGGGTTGAGGAGAAGTTTGGCAATTTTGTGTCCAATAAGGGAAATCATCCCCAGGGTACTTTTCGGTTCACACTCCTGTTGAATGGCCCGTCAGCTCCTTGTCTCCAAGTGCTAAAAATTCATGGTTTGAGCTGGTAGCATGATGAATAGCTTTTTTTTTTTTTTTTCTCTGAGACAGATCTCACTCTGTCACCCTGGGTAGAGTTCTGTGGCGTCCTAGCTCATAGCAACCTCAAACTCTTGGGCTCAAATTCTCCTGCCTCAGCCTCCAGAGTAGCTAGGACTATAGTCATGTGCCACAACACCCGGCTAGTTTTCCTATTTTCATTATAGACAGGTCTGGCTCTTGCTCTGGCTGGTCTCAAACTCCTGGGCTCAAGCAATCCACCCACCTCAGCCTCCCAGAGTGCTAGGATTACAGGTGTGAGCCACCACCCACATCCTGAATGGCTCTCTAGCCCCATAGCAGTTCCTTAGTCCAGACTCCATTGTCTTCATTTGGTCATTTCTCCACGGATGTGAAATGACCTAAACTTGTTTGGACTTTTGTTTTTTAAAGCCTTTAAAAGTCAACTACCGAAGTTTACTCAATGGCATGCATTGGCTAGTGGTTCTCAGGGTTCACAGGAATCACCTGGAGAGTTCATTAACAATGCAGATTCCCGGGCCAACTTCTCAAAGATAGGAACCCAGGAATTTTCATTTAAACACATCTAACATATGTTTTGGAGACACTACCCTAAATTACGTGGGCTCCTAACAGAGTAGCTACCAGATTATATCTTTTCTGTAGAGCCTTTTTCCTCATTGTTTTGAAAGGCAGAAACTTGAGCTCATGTCTTAGATATATTTCTTTTCTAGTCAAATTTTACAATCTAAATAAATCTTATTATTCATTAGTGGTGATATTTTTCTGAATGCCTTCCCAGTAGATCAGAATTCTATTTCTGTGCTTCAGTAATTGTAGAGCTTATGTTCTGTGAAAGTGTGTATGATGGGATTAGCTGATGCATTAGTAGTTTTATGTTCTTGACTTTTTGGAACTCAGTGAGCAAAACCATACCTTTGAAATTCTTTACCATGCACAGGCTTTTAATAAATGTTTAATAATGTTCACTGAAAATAGATTAACTGGGGGCCTCCTCAGCTTCAGTGGATTTGATCACAATTTAAATCACTAGTCTGGAAGATGCAATTTAATCATTTTTTCCTTCACAAAGAATGCATTCTTATTCTTTGACACAACAGGGATTCATATTCTTGACTACTCAGAGGTTTTAAATGATTTTTGAAAGAGCATAGTGTGTATTATCAAGTGTGATTTTTTTTAGTTGTTTTGTAAGCTAAAAACTTCAGCAATGATTTCATCACTTTACTTATCTGAGGTTAATTAAAGAACTATCAAATTGAGATGAATAATTTATAGTTCAACACTTTAATCATGGATAATTGGGAAGATATTTCGATATCCATTATTATTAATTGTGCTATTTCTTCCATTTATCAAGTATCTATTATGTTTCAGGTGCTGTACAAGGAAGGTACTTTTTAGGTACTACTTCTTTCTTTTTTTAATTTTATTTTTTTATTAAATCATAAACACATAGATCATGTATACATTAATGCATTTGTGGGGTACACTGTGCTGGTTTCATATAGAATTAGGAACCTCACATCACACTGTTTAATATATACCTCATCTCGTTTACTTAGTTATTGGGTTAAGACATTTATACTCTATACTAATAGATCCGACATGTACCCTTGTGCACCACAGGTGTGATCCCACCATTCACCCTCTCACCTTCTGGCCACCCTCCTCCCCTCCCATCCGCCCATTCTCCCTCCTTCATCTTGGGCCATAGTTGTGATCTATTCTTCATATGAAAGTGAGAGTGATTGTTAATTGGTTTCATAATAGTACTGAGTACATTGGATATTTTTTCTTCCATTCTTGAGATACTTTACTAAGTAGAATATGTTCCAGCTCCATCCATGTAAATGTAAAAGAGGTAAAGTCTCCATCTTTTTTAAGGCTGCATAATATTCCATGGTATATGTATACCACAATTTATTAATCCATTCATGGGTCTGTGGGCACTTGGGCTTCTTCCATGACTTGCCTATTATGAATTGAGCCGCAATGAACAATCTGGTGCAAATATCTTTGTTATAAAGTGATTTTTGGTCTTTTGAATATACACCTTGTAGAGGAATTGCAGGATCAAACGGCAGGTCTACTTTTAGATCCCTGAGTGTTCTCCATACTTCTTTACCAAAGGGACGTATCAGCTTACATTCTCACCAGCAGTGTGGAAGTGTTCCCTTCTCTACACATCCATGCCAACATCTGTAGTTGTGGGATTTTGTTATGTGAGCCACTCTTATGGGAGTTAGATGATATCTCAAAGTGCTTTTGATTTGCATTTCTCTGATGATTAAAGATGATGAGCAGTTTTTCATGTGTCTGTAGACCATGCACCTGTCTTCTTCAGAGAAGCTTCTGTTCAAGTCCCTTGCCCACAGTGAAATGGGATTACGTGTTCTTTTCTTATTAATAAGTTTGAGTTCTCTGTGGATTCTGGTTATCAAACCTTTGTCAGAAGCATAACCTGCAAATAGTCTCTCCCATTCTGAGGGCTGTCTGCTTGCTTTACTTACTGTGTTCTTGGCTGTGCAGAAGCTTTTTAGTTTGATCAGATCCAAGTCATGTATTTTTGGTGTTGCTTCAATTGCCCGGGGAGTCCTCCTCATAAAGTATTATCCCAGGTCAATTTCTTCAAGTGTTTCTCCTGTACTCTCTCCAAGAATCTTTATAGTCTCATGTCTTAAGTTTAAATCTTTTATCCAGTGAAAGTCAATTTTTGTTAATGGTGAAAGGTGTGGGTCCAGTTTCCGTCTTCTACAAGTCGCCAGCCAATTCTCCCAGCACCATTTGTTAAATAGGGAGTCGTTCCCCCAATTTATATTTTTGATTGAGGCTTGCCCAATCAGGGTCACTGATCTGTTAGTTGAACTGTTAGTTAGAGTTGCGATTTGAACTCTAGCACAATGGACTTCAAATCCCATGTTTTCCACTCCAGCATGCAATCATAACTTTGCTATACATTAGTCAGATTTTTTCTGCATTATTGATCCATACCAATTTATCACAAAATTTCCACAGCTGATGGACATAAGCATTTTTTTTCTTGCCCTGGAACCTGGAGGAACAGCAGAAACAACACCGTGGCATACTGGACTGACCTCCAATCTGATGGACATGTCCTCCCATTTCTAGGCCCAGGATGAAGGAGGACTCACTGTCTGGGAGGTGAAGCTCTCTGAATGGAGGGCAGGAGTTGAAGAGGGCTGGGGGAAACCTGCAGTGTTCCTAAAGCCGCCACTCAAAACTAGTCCACATGCCACTGGTTAGAACAGATCGAGGGCCACGCCCAACACTGATGGGGGCAGAAAAGAGCCCTCCTTGGGTTACATTCTGAATGTTGGTGCCCTCAACCCCAAATTAATAGATGAGAAACTGATACCAAATGTTAATGTTAACAAGAAGGGCCTTGGGGAAGTAATTAAATCATGAGGGCTTTATGCTCTTAATGGGACTAGTGCCCTATAACAGAAGCTTGAGTGAGTCCCCTTTCCCTCCTGCCTGGTGAGCACACACCGCAGGTGCTATCTGTGAGGAACAAGCCCTCTTCAGACCCTGCTGGTGCCTGGATAGCGGACTGCCCAGCCTCCACAACTGTGGGCAATACATTTCTGTTTTCTACAAATTACTCAGCATAAGGTATGGTGTTCTAGCAGCTGAAACTGACTTACGACATTCTCCAGCATGAGGCTGGGGGAAAGCTTGAACATTTACTGAGTACGAGAACAAGCTGATGTAGCCTGCGACAGCTCTCACTTTGTCTTTATAGTATAACATTAATTGAGCGCTACCTACGTGTAAGTCGCTGGGCCAGGCGCTAGTGACACAAAGAGGCACAGGTGTAAGACCTGGGGTCTCCGTGGTAGCAGTTTTACAGTCTGAGAGGTCAGAAGGCAGCTGCTGGTGATGCTGCCATGGCCGTGGTGGCAGTGGTCAACGTTTACTGAGCACTGTTCCTTTATGTGCCAAGATCTGTGCCAATGCTTCCCATAGACGCTCTCCTTGAGGCATCCTGGAAGGCGGGGACAGTTACTTCAAGAAGAAAAAGTCACGTGGTGTCTATGCGCTTGTCTTTTCCATTCTTTGTGCTGAGACTCTAGGATGCATTTTTCAAGCTTATCTGAGCCTAGAATTCTCCTTTTATTCTAGATGTTTTCATAGACTCAGAAGAGGCTTAGGAGACCTAATGTCCACTGGACTCGGACAGACGCCCCCAAAAGGTGTCTCCGGCGCATTAATCCCTGTGAAACTATTAAATATTAGATTATTCCAACAGTCACTGAAGGTACCTCGCTGTGCTCAGAGCTGCGCTAGTTCTCTCTCATTTGACTCCCCAGAGCTCTTCTGATTCTTCTCTCTGCTCCGTGCCTCATAGGCTGACCTCCTGGGCCAGCAAGGTGTTTGCTCTCTAACATCTGTTGGTTCTGCCAGTGGAAACCAAGAGAAAGAAGAGAGCTGAGTCAGAGTACCCTTCCATTTGACTCTGTTCACACTGGTTACCATGGGCTGGCTGCACCCTCTGATGGGCGGTGACAGTTCCCTGCTGTGACTGGCCCTGGAGTACTGTGTTATTTGTTTGTACACTTTACTTTTCCTAAATTCTATCCACACTTTTGTAAATAGACTATTTATTAAATGTTCCTAACTCAGTTTGGGTATGCCATCTGTTTTCTGCCAGGACCCTGACTGATAAAATATTTTTTTGAGTTAAATATTTCTAAAGCAGATTTTTTAATTAAAAAAAAAAAAATCACTACCTCTTTCATGTTTACATGGATGGAGCTGGAACATATTCTTCTTAGCAAAGTATCTCCAGAATGGAAGGAAAAGTATCCAATGTACTCAGCTCTACTATGAAACCAATTTATAGCTTTCTTATGAACGCTATAACCCAATTATAGCCCAAGAAGAAGGGGAAAGGGGAGAGGGAGGGGAGAGGGGAGGACGGGTGGAGGGAGGGTGATTGGTGGGACCACACCTATGGTGCATCTTGCAAGGGTACATGTGAAATTTACTAGGTGTAGAATATAAATGTCTTAACACAATAACTAAGAAAATACCATAAAGGCTATGTTGACCAGTGTGATGAAAATATTTCAAATTGTATGTAAGACCAGCACATTGTATCCCACGATTGCATTAAGGTACACAGCTATGATTTAATTCAAAAAATATATATTTCAAAGACTTGTGACTGCTGTTTTCTAGTAATTCTTATTAACTTCGGTTTCTGTAATACTGCTCTGATGTGTTGGCACATTATCTTGAAGCCCTGGAGAATCAGTAGAGAGATAATTACCCAGGGCTTCCATTTTTACAATTAAGAAAGTGATACCAGAGGGCCCTATCTCACCATTTAACTTAGCATATCATTTCTACCATGAAAGGACAACCTTTCCTTTGCTAAAGACTCTGTCCAACCAGCATAAGAAAAAGAGGGGTTCAGCTGGATGATAGGGTACTGAGATTTTTTCGGCTCTCAAACAGTGTGGTGCTGGCTTTGATCTTCTGCAGAGAGAAGGATTTATTTTGGCTAGTGGCCAAGGAAACAATAAAGACAAACTACTGAGTGTTTAGTTATTTAGTTCAATTGCAGAACTGTTTGCTACCTGCTGGTGCTGAGTCTAATATTCTTTATCTGCAGTCTCTAATCATCAGATAGTCAAGAGTGGGCAAACAAAAACCAAGAAATGGAGGAGCTGTGTTGTTAGAAAAAATGAAGAGCTTTTTGCCATTGAAGAAACCATTAGCTCCAGCCCAGATATAAAAGGGGATGATTAATTTCCATAGTAGTATACTCTTTTATATTGTAATATAATATGAACTTTCCTTTTCTTTATATTTAGAGCCACCGGAAATTCTATTTTATCTTATGGATGGGTGTTAACATTTCCAGCTGCTTTTCCCCAAATTTACGTGGCAACTTCTCTCTGACAAGTTGAGGAGGAAGACAGATGTTATTTGGCAGCTTTGGTGTAATTCATGACAAATCTGGACTCAATGACATTTTCTGTCCTCTTTCCTTTTTTGAGATAATTCCCGCCCATCTAAATCAAAAAAGGTTCCTTGAATTTTGGCCCGGACTTGCCCTTAAATATTCCCCTTGGGGCCAGAGCAAGGAAAAGGGAGGAATGAAGTTATGATCAGGTGACAGCAAAAACTTTTCTTGGCTCTAGACTTTTTGACCATAATTATTTGAGAGAAAAATAATGTTTCCCGGAGGAGCCCTGAACACTCTACAACATTCTGATGAACTTAGTCATTGTCATGTAACCCAGGTGGGAGAAAGGATTAGAAGCTTCTGGAAAATAATGAACAGCAGGCTTTTATTATTCTTTTCAGCAAGTACCTTCTTCTTGACCTTTTCTTAACTGTTGGCTGAAGGCAATTTAGGTTTTAATAGAGGACTCTTGGTTCCAATCTGCAATTATGTTTGCATTGTGTATCAGACTCGGCCGCTCTTGTCCCTGCGTACCTAGTAAATGATAAAAATAATGACAGCCATAAAGAGGTGATCCAAATAGGGTGGTAAGCCAGCAGCCTGGAAACTTGTGTGGTCTTTTCTCTGCGCACTTGTTTTGTGTATGTACGAGTGAATGTTTTCAATGGCTTTCCTAGCCCTTTCGGCCAGAGTCCTTAATTTCCCCAAGTGCCAAGTGGTATTATATAGTTTTTATTCCTTCAATTAACAAAGAGTGAAATTTCAGAAAGCTAGTAAGCAGAAAGTACAGGCAAAACGACCCACTGATTGCTTCATATATTACTGGCCCTCAAGAAGGCAAATTTAATGCCCTTGATGACTTCAGCTGGCTTGTATCTCATTTCGGGTTTCTAAAAAATGTTTTTTTGCAGGTATTTTATATGCATATTGGAGGATACTTTTATTAATTATTACAGTTGGGGACAGTGCCTGTGGCTCAAAGGAGTAGGGCACCGGCCCCATAGACCAGAGGTAACGGGTTCAAACACTGCTCTGTCTAGAAACTGCAAAAAAAAAAATTATTACAGTTGGAAGAGTTGTAGAACTTGATAAATATTTATGTGATGTCACTATATTCACCCTGTTTCATTGAAAAGAAAATGAAATGAAAATGGGCTGTAGTCTGTATTTTTAGCTTGCCAGTTTTTATGAAAGCATGTCATGTTGACAGACAGAATCTACAAAGAGTTGTTTGTAGGATTCAGTTCCATTTATATTAAATTCTTGGCACTGGTGTATATATTATTGAATAGAACTGGACTCTCCAAATTTTCCCCTTGGATGTTGTAGGATTTAGTGGCTCCTCTGGGCCACTCTTTGTGATTACATTCATGGATTTTCATTTGCATATCATAGTGAATATTCTAGTTGCTTTTAAACACCAACACACAGTGAGAATAATACTGAATAAAATGACATAGTGAAATATCTTGAAGTAAAAGTGAATAAAATTTGAAGGAATTAAGATAAAATTTGGAGATACACGCACACATACACACAAAGATATTATGGCAAAAACATTAAGAGTTTGTAATGTATAAAATAGAGTCGAAGCCATTTTGATGTTTTTTTCCTCTACGTGCCGTAGAAGTAGGCTTTTTCTTTCTTCGTCCTTTCCTTCCTCCTTTTTCTCACCCTCCTCCTCTTCCTTCCTCATTCCCACCCTTGCTGTGCACCTGTGCTCTTGTTGGCATGGAGTGTCACAATGAAGAAGATGTGTCATGATCAAGTCAAGGGCTGCTCCTAGAGGCAGAAGAGCACGTAATTGCAAACCATGTGATACCCAAGTGACACGACATAATGGATGTCTTCTGTTGGCCATTCATCACGTTCCTTGTGACCTCAGCATCACCCCTTGGCATTGCACAATTTTTACAAATTCCAATTGGAGACAAGACAGCATGAGAAATTACTGGAGCACCAAGGTGAGTTGATGATGATGTGTGTATCAGCGAGGCTTAATGGTCAGGGAATTTCTAACCCCAGAAATGAATCTAGGATTTGTGAGGCCAGAATCTTACTCTATTTTGGATGCCTGCTTTGAAAAACAGAGTAGGTGATGACAATAAAATTATGGTATGTATTTAGAACAAGGAAACAAATTGCAGTAACCTGCAAGCTTAAAAGTCAAAAAAATACTATAACTGTCACAAAAGTCAGAAAAGTAGCATAATATTTTTATTGATTAAATGCCCAACACACCTCTTTACTGATTTCTCCTACCTTTTTTTGGTTGTACTTTTTTCTTTCTTTTTTTTTTTTTTTTTTTTGCAGTTTTTGGCCAGGGCTGGGTTTGAACCCGCCACCTCCGACATATGGGGCCAGCACCCTACTCCTTTGAGCCACAGGTGCCGCCCTGGTTGTACTTTTAGTTAGAGTATAATTATTGCTGTAGAAAGTATAGAAAGATTATTTAATCTTTATCCAGTACGGTTTATTGACATTTATTTCTCTTTTTGAGCACGTAGACTCTGCAGAGTCACAGCTTGTATTTTTTAATGCTAGGTGAATTTTTTCATCATTGGTGTCAAATCTGGAAAACCCTCTATCAAGTTTCTGTCTTATAAACTATTACAGATATTCTTGCTAAAGGTCTGTGTTCTATAAATAATAACAACACAATTCTAGAAATAGTTCTATTTTTGTGAATTTAATAAATCAGAGAAAAACATCATAGTGCATTTATAATTTGGAGGCTGTGTCATTCAGGAGGTAACTTCCATTTTGACTGTGTAGGCAAGAACCAGATTGTAGCAGCCCATATAGCCTATGGCTAGGAGGAGTGAGAGTTATCAGAAATACCTGTATAGCTCAATAAGGGAACACTTTGGTGAAAAGGGCATGGAGGGGAATTTAGCTCTCCTCACAAGCATGAGAGCTCACAAGATGAGAGCAGTGGTGAATTGGCAGTCTCCACACCTGTGGTGTTGAAAGGCACGAGATCAGCCTTATATTAGGCTGGAGGAGAAGGCAGTCAGGTGTGTGCATTCTATCACGGACCCGCTTACTCTGACTCTGTCTCCTCTGCTGCCTGCAGAACGCCAGCGTGGCGTCTCTCTGCTGAGGATTACCAAGCTCTACTAAAGACTAAGATCCATGTTTCTAAGAAGACTGCTTTACCCTCTCTAAGACACACTCTCTCCCTCCAGGTAAAGTAGATAGCTCTCAGGCACCTAAGAGACCTGAGCAAGGTAACTTAGTGGTCCGTGTCCAGAACCTAGTGAAGCCGGGCCGAGACCTGGCCAGTCCTGGGCCCTGACTAATGGTGTCAGGAGTGGGATGTGACACCAGATCTTCCAATTACAACTCTACATGTCTAATGATTTAGTCATTTCCCACAGATTAGCTCCTGGCTCTGCACATTCTGAGCCCAGTTTGTCCTCCATCACTGTGTTAATGAAGTGCTGCCTTCCACAGGGTCTGTTCACATGGCGACGTTAAGTTCCAGTCCTTACTTCCAGTCCTTACGGTGCTGGACAGCTCTGCGCAGTTGCCAGGAGGAGTGTTTTCTGAAGCTGTTCTTACACTGGGATGGCTAACAATAGTTTGTATATATGGAACTGAACCATTTAAATAGTTCCACTAAATGCAAAGTAAATGTATCCTCACCTCAGTTCTCTTTTAGACAGATCCCTGAAATGCCTGCAGCCACTCTCCCTGATATGCTATGAGGAGTCACGGAGGGGACGTTGAAGGAGTTAGAAAAAGAAGTTTCGAGTTGTTGTGGTGTATTACTTTTGCAAAATGTATAAAAATACATGACTGTGGGAACCATTGCTGGGGTGCTTCCTCCTTGGGGCTTGGAGGCGTTGGCTATGACAACCTTGTGTTCAACCTGTCTCTGTTGAGTGATGTGAGTGTTAGTTTTTCTGAAAGACATATTCAAGGTCATTGGGGAGGAGCAACTGAGCTGGGCCAGGCCCCAGTCTAGTCCTGATTTTAAGGTGCCAGTGACACCTAGACCAGGTTTAATTTTGGTGCCACCCATGTATATCCTTGAGCTCACAGACAGACTGCAGAGGACATGAGATTAGGTTTGTCTGGGTGGATCTGGCTGCCTGGTGTCTCTGTGTCTGTCACGGAGGAATCTTAGAAACTCTGTAGCTAAGTATCGCTGGAAGAATAAATAACAAATCTTCAAGTTCAAGAAGTATAGAGCTTCTGGCTCACTGTCCATGCAGAGCAGTTGGTTGGTAAGAGAGCTGCACTGTTCCCTGGGCTCACTCGCTCTGGGAATTCACTAGTAACAACGCATCAGCACCCAGGAAACAAGTGAAAGAGCTTCAGAGAGCTGCCCTGTCACTGTCCCAGAGTTCTTAGGCTGTTCATCTATATCCTGAAAAGATGATATGAGGATTTCTCCTAAATTGTAAGGAGAATTACTTTAATAATTTGCACATTATTGTTATAATTTACTAAAAATGATATAATTTATTATAATTTGCATTGTATTAGCACATCTTACCGTCAGCTACTTTCCATCCCTATCAACCGCTGGTTTTGGTAGGACGTTTCTGATTTCATTGCATGGACCCTAAGATAAAGCACATTGATTATTAAAAATAAACATTGTTTTAAATCTTAATATCACTTATAATTTCTTTGTTCACATAGAATCCAGAAGGCATATTAATAGTATGACTCTATTCATACAGAAGACAGTCTTAAAACCTGAGTTATCGAGATTAAAGTAAAATGTGCTTGATGCATCCTTCTGAAGGAGTAAGTAAAGGATTAAATCTATTTTTGAATGGTCAATAGTTGATACTTCTTTTTTTTAAATAAATCAAAATATGAAACATCTACTTAAGGCCCTGTGTTCCCTAGGAATTTTCCATTACAGAGTCTCTACTGAAATTTCATGAAAGAATATAGCCCAACTCAGATCACAGTTGTTCATAATTTTCGTTGTCTCCCAGACTTGCATGTGTTCATCTGCAAAAAGTAGCTTTTGAGTTAATTCTACATATCAGACACTGGAAATAAATTGAACATAAAATGGAAAACAAACAAAAAAACATGGTCTTGAAGTCTGCTTTGATAAGGAATTTTATACTTGGGATATGTGAGTCTGAGGCCCTGGGGCTGTGAAGATGGAAAGTAAGGTTAGTTTTCTTCCGCCCTCCTCATGCACGTCACACATCTCCAGAAACCTCGGTAGAGTTAGGGATTCTGTGTTGCACCTCGAGAATACTTCTAATGGAATCTTCGGTTAAGTAAAGAGTAGTGATTAAACTGAGTGAGGCTTGAAATGAAAGCACAGTGATTAAATAGTGGATAACCGTTTTAAAAATGCAGCTCTGAGATGCTAAAATATCAGGTGTTCTTCCTCTTCTGTCTGGTAATTGATCCTAGATTGATATTTATCCTACAAGGTAAACTTGTAAACTCAGAAATGGAGGGAGTGAGAGCCCCATTTATGGTCATTAAATTCTTGTGTTTCCAGCAGTACAGTGTATGTATTCAAGGGTAATCATGCTAACTCAAAATTCTATATTCTGCAGGGATACGGCATGACTCAAAGATGGGTAATAGTACTTCAGCTAATTTAGAACTTCACAATTTGGTAGAATATGCTTAAGAACTGGAATACAAGCAAACATTGCTGTTGAGGGCTTTTTAAATAGACTTTACAAAGAAATTGCACCAATATACATAAACTCTTATATTCTTATCCAGACCCTATCTCCTTTTATTTTGTACACAATTTTAGTAAGACTGACTTTCTGATATATAAACCTGTGGTATTTTAGAAATTGCAAGGCAGAGATATTTGCTCAGGTAGACATACTTATAACTATGAGAAATTAGCCTGTGATTCAGGCATCAAGAGAAATAACTAACGCCCACCCATTCTGTGTTTATCATGTGCCAGGTATTAAATATACATCAAATCACTTTTTGTAAGGATGGTATGAGATAAGTGCTCTTATAATTCATATCTTATAGATGAGGAAGTAAAAGCTTGATTTTAAATTTCTTGTCCTGGTTTCACAGTTTGTGGTGGAGCTGGGGTTTGAAGGAGGTAGGTCGGCCCCGGGGTCTAAGAGCCCAAGCAGGACAGTCCAGGCACTTTCTGGATAGACAGCCCCAAGTGTTGCCTTGAGGGCTTAAGCCCCAAGGGAGCTCATCACTTCATTACCCCACAATATAGTGGCTGATCACTGTAATGAAGAGTCGAAATCCCTGTCGTGGCCCTGGTTCCCTAGAAAACAGAGCCAAAGGGAAAAGCTACAGAACGTTTTCTTAAGGGTGTAATTCTAGGGGAGCAGGAGTGAAGAAACAGGAAAGCCATACTTATGGAAGGGAGACCAGATATGAGTTGGTGTGTAGTCAAGTTGGTCGCAGCCCCTTACAATGCCCCTGCATTGTTCAGGCAACCTTCCTGTCTCCAGGGAGGGCAGTGAGGACCACAGCACCTTGAACCAGGCAGCCTGGAGTTGGAAGGAAGGGTGAGGAATTTCTCCTTCTGGCTTCTTCCCATGTCTGGCCTCTTATCAGCCAGATCTATAAGTAGGAAGGTGGACCTTAACCTTATTGGGACCAGGGACTGCCTGGGGGAGACAGCACCGACATTGGGGTGGGGGATGGAGGGGAGAAGACAAGAGGTGCAGCTCAGGCGTGATGGTTCCTAACAGGCATCAGACCAGTCCTGGGCCGTGGACCAGGGATGGGCTGCAGCCCAGGGGTTGGGAACCACAGACACAGGACGTTAAGTCACAGAACCCCTGGGTTTGTTGGGGGTGCCTGGTCAGCAGATAGAGAAGCAGGTGCTTTCTTGCGTACGGTCTGGTCAGTGTTCAGTGATCACCTAGCACGTCTCGTCATCAGGGAGCACCCCGAGGGGCCTCCTTACTCTGTTGCAGCAGCGGGGAGCTGTCGGGAAGTGGGGTGAATGCTGAGTTGGGGCAGCTGTGGAGAAGGCTACGCTGAGTGGGTCTTGGTGCACAGACTGAGTTTAGGTAGAGACTTGCAGTGCACTTTGGAAGGATTATTTTATCCCACCCCCCCCCAAAAAAAAAAAAAAAAAAACCTAAGCAAAACAAAACTCCACAAATCATGATGCCTACCTGGCCGGTATTCAGATATACAAAATAACACATTTCCCAAGGGTTCTGGTTTTCAAGGTTTTGTGATCCCTATTTCTGTGGACCGTGGACTGCTAAGAACTACAGGGGAAAAGTAGTGGCACTTTGTATTCTTTGATTGATGTGGCAAAACGTCTTTTATTAATACCCCTCCTTTATTATGAGCATCCGGAGTCAACTGTAGGTGCAGGAGCTCATGGGCTGGAAGTGGGGAGGGAGCGCGAAGCGGAGCTAAAGGGGGAGGAGTTGGAGAGTTTCTTTTCTCCGGCTTATTTGCCCATATTCCTTCCTGGTCACAATATAATATTGTTACTCCATCTTCTCTGCTTCCTTTTTTTTTTTTTTTTTTTTTTTACTTTGAAATAGTTATATTTGAGTTTTAATTCTTTAGATCAAGGGCTGACAAACTTTTCTGTAAAGGGCCAGATAGTAAATATTTTAGGGTTTGCAGACCATATGGTCTCTATCACAAATACTCTGCCATGGCAGGACCAGTCCATGAATGCATAAGTGTGACTATGTGCCAATAAAACTCTTTAGAAACCCTGCCGCAGGCCTTGCCTAACAAGGTGTGCCTGACCTCCCATCTTGTCATGGCCAGGAACTCAGTTTTTTTGAGACAGAGCCTCAAGCTGTTACCTGTCACCCTGGGTAGACATCATGTTGCAGGAAGACAAGGCCTCTTCCTCCTTCACACCGTCACCCCCATCACCCCGCACTTCACACTGTCTGTTAGACACTCTGTGAGTTTTTCATGTTCTTGAACTCATCCATGCCTCTGGTAAAAATCATGAAAAAATTTGTAAACTGTTTGATTTTTTTCAGTAAGGCAAAAATGGGACATGAGTTTGGTTGATTGCCACAAACTCCGATCACTACTCTTTGTGATTTAAAAAAAATCACTGTGAATTGTAGAAGAATATAATTTGAAAGACATGATTGTAAGTGCATAGTTTTTAGGCACACAGGTATCCTGTTTCAAAGTATTTTCCAGTGAATTGAGTCTTGACATGAACGGACCCTTCCTCAAATTTCCCTCATCTCTGCCACGTCTGTTCCGTAAGGGGACAGATGTTTTCACTACTTCACCCCCACTCTTAATTGTATACATCTATCCCATCTTCCTTATGGAGGAATTTTTCTGAATACTATTTTATAGCAGTTGCACTTTCGCTGTTGTGAAATGTGTTGTCTTTAAGCATATTGGATTGAACAGCTAACATGTCACATGTGTTGTCTGAGTTGGTGGCCCTGGAGCTCGGTCCTGCAGTCAGAGGACTTCCATTCTGGCTGAGAAGATAAAGCCTACATGCAGGGAAGTCGACGTATGTTCACCTGTTTAGTAAACACACATACACATGCACCATACCTAAATTATGAATTTTCAAACAATTAGAGTAATTTAATATTTTCCCTAGTAAAATTATAATCACATTGCATTTTAAAGAAAAATATTTAAGGGCTCTTTGGAGCCTGTTGAACCCAGGACCCAGGGTTGACATTTGAGGAAGCTGTGACTTATTGGGTCCTAGAGGCCCTAGGGCTGGTCAGGGGCACTAGGTTCAAGTTGAGCCTTGAACCCAGGACTTGAACGCCTGGGTGCTATTTTGTTCAAGATTGTCCCGATAATTTAGAAGATGAATTTGGTGTCTTAGGTTGTCATTATTAGCTGTATTTATTACTGAGATGCTGAGTTACTGACATGGCTATTAATAATGACCACCTTTTACTCAAATGCCAATGGCAGAGTTGACCGTGTGTGTACTGATGTTTGAAACAAAGGTGAAAGCACATTTTTTTTTTTATCATATGTCTTCAGCTTTTGCTCACAGAACTCTTTAAATTAAGTCATTAACATATGCAAACATTTCTTTTCCCAAAGTGTTTTTCTACTTTGCAATTATTACTTTGTTTTGGTAAGATAAATAAGCCCAGCATTAAAACACCAGACATTAAATTGAGAAACTGTAGTACCGTTATAAAATATTAGAGTACTACGAAAATCACAAACAATTATAAACTGTTCCCTGGTGGCTCCAGGCAATACCTGTTAAACAAAGAGTGGCCTTCCGCACTCCATCTTTCCTGGCTGAGATATTTCCTGGGATATTACAAATTCTCCGCAGGAATTGACCAGCCAAGGCCACTTGGCTGGGGGGTGGATGGGAAAAGAGACACTCCTGTCTTCTTTTTGTTCTGCTGAAACCAAAGCTGTTTCTCAGCTACAAGGTCGAGTTCCCACCCCGTTAGTAAAATTCAGTTGTTTGCTTTGTCTAACATCAGTTCTGGTTTCAGGCAGAGGGAGATGAAGTGGGAAAGTAACCCGGTGGGAACAGGAACAAATGGCCCCTCAGTCACATAGTTAATGGTCCTGGGGACCGCGTGCTCACGTAACAAGCAGGGCTTGGGAGCCAGCTTTGGGTAGATGGCCTGTCACTCTCTAACAGATATCTCTGTGTTGCAGGGGAATATTTCCTAGTTGGCTCATGGGATTCTTAATAAAGACATTAGAAACAGCAGCCCTGCTGTGTTTTGGCGTCTGACCAGATGCTGAGTGAATAATGGTCGAAAGGTCCCTGTCCCTCTCAAACGGATCCCAGAATTTCTCATTTGGGATAGCGAGTGTGGTTTTGTGTGCGTGGGTATGTGCTGTTATTGTTTTCTGTCTTCTTCGCGTTTCTGAATTGCTCTGATTCGGCAAGTCTCGCCTAGACATATGAGCCCCAAATAATTGTACTGAGAAATGCAGAAAATATCGAGCACACGGCTATGGGATTCCTATAAGTAAGCAAATATATTCTAAGAGCTCATGGGTGAAAATTGCTTTTTATTTAATGAGTCATTTTTATTGGAAGGTAATGATTATGTCCAGGCCATAAATATGGTGTAAATTCTCTTCCATGGACATTAAAAAGATGACTTTCAATTGGAAGCAGCTTTTTAAAGGCCTTTAAGGATACTGAGGTATAAATTTTCAAACCTGCGCTTTCTGCACATGTGTAACTACGAAGAGATGAGTGAAACCAGCAAGGGCTCATGGATGGGAACAGTGTGTATAACCATAAAGTAGGGTTTCATGCAGCAACTGGAAAAGGACATATGATAGACGCACATGGCTGGGTTTTTATAGCATTACTACGTGGGTTCTTTTATTGTCACAAGTACCCCATGGGTTATTAGTATCTTGCAGATGTGGAAACTGAGGTTCAGGAAGAATTCTTGACGCGCTCAGATATTTAATTTTTCAACATGTCACTCAGCTTCTCTTTGTATTGAACGAATGTGTAATGTTAACAGCTAACAATGTGGACAGGAATATCCTCAAAGTCTGACCTTGTCTTTCATAAACACTCCCTAAGAGTAGGAGTTATTGCTTGTGGTTGAAATGTTTTTTAGGCATTTTTTTTTTGTTGTTGTTGTTTTTGTTTTGTTGTTGCAGTTTGGCCGGGGCTGGGTTTGAACTGGCCACCCTTGTCATATGGGGCCGGCGCCCTACTCACTGAGCCACAGGTGCCACCCAAAGGGTGAGGGTTTTTTTTTTTTTGTCACACTGTGCCCCAAATATACCTAGGAAATAAAAACGGTGGTCTAATCACTGTTATTTTCTTTTTCCTTTTCTAAAACCTTCAGATTAATATGCAGGCACAAACGATTGGATTATGATGTTTGTGTTTGTTAGATATGGTCTCTGTAGGAGTTGTGCCCCTCACCCAGGAAGGGGGCCATATACCCCTACGTTGGGCCCATGGGGTGGGAGCACCCCAATTCTTCCCTTCTCCCCCTCCTTCCAACGTGAGTTAAATTGAGTGTTTCTCTGGTGTACTAAGTTATTTTCTGATTCTCAGTGTGGTATTCAGTGCTCAGTTGTCCCGATAGTGAGTGATAAAACGATTCCAGCCGAGGTTCCCACTACTGAGATATTGTACTGCCTGTTTCTAGATAGCTCTGCTAAGTCAGCTGGTTTTGCCAAGACTACTGAGCAAGCCCAGGAGGTGGCCGTCTACGCAGGCTTGTACAACCCCTATCAGCAATGCTTCCCTTGGCTCAGCCTCAGTTGCATATTTCTTTTTTTCTTCCTGCTTGATTAGAAGCTCCTTAAAGGCAGGATTTATTTCTCTTGCACTGTCATGTCTGTGCCTGGGTTGGTTGGAACCTGGTGCATAGTCACTGAGATTTTTGGAAGAGAAGGAAGGGAAGGAATGACTGGGTATAAAGATGCAAGATCAGCACAGTGTCCAAGCCAAATTCCTTTTTGAAGATTGAATTACCTGAGGAAGATGCATTTCTGGACATCAGCTTTACCTCTGAGCATGTAGCGGCTCCGGGCCAAAGCCTTTGCTCGTTTGTGGTTCAAAGCTTTCAATAATGTATGTGGTGATGAAAAAAATGGAGATGCTAAGGCTCTGTGAAGAATACTGCAAATACTGGAGTTTGTGTCCTTCCCCCCCCAGCCATTTAAGGTGGTGACAAAAATAATAATAGCTTACATTTGTTAAATATCTGACTTTTTTTTTTTTATTGTTGGGGATTCATTGAGGGTACAATAAGCCAGGTTACACTGATTGCAATTGTTAGGTAAAGTCCCTCCTGCAATCATGTCTTGCCCCCATAAAGTGTGACACACACCAAGGCCCCACCCCCTCCCTCCGTCCCTCTTTCTGCTTTTCCTCCCCCCCCCATAACCTTAATTGTCATTAATTGTCTTCATATCAAAATTGAGTACATAGGATTCATGCTTCTCCATTCTTGTGATGCTTTACTAAGAACAATGTCTTCCACGTCCATCCAGGTTAATACGAAGGATGTAAAGTCTCCATTTTTTTTAATGGCTGAATAGTATTCCATGGTAGACATATACCACAGCTTGTTAATCCATTCCTGGGTTGGTGGGCATTTAGGCTGTTTCCACATTTTGGCGATTGTAAATTGAGCTGCAATAAACAGTCTAGTACAAGTGTCCTTATGATAAAAGGATTTTTTTCCTTCTGGGTAGGTGCCCAGTAATGGGATTGCAGGATCAAATGGGAGGTCTAGCTTGAATGCTTTGAGGTTTCTCCATACTTCCTTCCAGAAAGGTTGTACTAGTTTGCAGTCCCACCAGCAGTGTAAAAGTGTTCCCTTCTCTCCACATCCACGCCAGCATCTGCAGTTTTGAGATTTTGTGATGTGGGCCATTCTCACTGGGGTTAGATGATATCTCAGGGTTGTTTTGATTTGCATTTCTCTAATATATAGAGATAACTAGGATCTATAGAGAACTCAAATTAATCCACATGAAAAAAGCCAACAATCCCATATATCAATGGGCAAGAGACATGAATAGAACTTTCTCTAAAGATGACAGACGAATGGCTAACAAACACATGAAAAAATGTTCATCATCTCTATATATTAGAGAAATGCAAATCAAAATATCTGACTTTTAAATACTTTTTGCTATGTCTCATTGAACCCAGCAGGGATTTCAGCTTGCATAAGGGCTTATTTCTCCTTACTCCAACAGAGCAAAGGAAACGGTACAGAGCCGACTGTCACTCTCTTACACTGCATCCCCTCTGATTTCCAGCGCTCTCTGGCCTTCTGGCTCATGCTTTCCTTGCGATGTGTTACTGCTGTCTCTGCCAGTTCTTAGGCTGATATTTTCTTTCTTTTTTTTTTTTTTTTAATTAAATCATAGCTGTGTACATCAATATGATCATGGGGCACCATACACTTGTTTCATGGAATATTTGACACATTTTCATCTCATTAGTTGACATAGCCCTCCTGGCATTTTCCTAGGCTGCTATTTTCTACGTTTCTATTTTCCAGGAGAGTTTAATCCTCAAGACATTTATTTTATTATCTTTTTTCTCTCTAGTTTTCGTTAAAGCCTCATAAACCTATTACTGGTGACTATGGCTTGCTAAGACCTTACGCCCGTACCGTCCCGTTAGCAGGTGCCCCCTTTCCTCCCTAGTTGGAACTTCATGTTCATTTCAGCCAGCAGTTTTTATATGAGACATCCATACTATTTCAGGGACACCAAGGGCCCTGATTTTACCACCCTCTCAAAGATTTTTTTTTAAATAACTTCTTCCTTGAGTTCTTGAGATTTTATTTTATAGGCATTGACATCCTTTGGTGTTTCTTTGCAAAATTCTTTGGTGTTTGTCTTGGTCCATGTGGGCTGCTGTAACAGAATAAACAGAGCAACAGGAATGGATCGCGCACAGTTCGGGAGGCTGAGGAGTCCAAGGTCAAGGAGCTGGCAGGAGAGCACCTGCTTTCTGGTTCACAGAGGACGACTTCTAGTGGCATGAGGTGGGAGGGATGAGGGGTTGTTCTTGGGCTCTTGTTATAAGGCACTAATTGCATGAATGAGAACTTCATCCTCATGACCCGATCACCTCTCAAAAGCCCTGCATCCTGTTACCATCACCTTGAGGGCTGGATTCAACCTATAAAATCTGGCAGGGGGGGAAATAAACATTCAGAAGACAGCGATGTACGTCCAGTTTGGGTCTTTGACCTTGTCACCCCCAGCCCCGGTCCCTGTCTGCTTTCTGTAGGCAACACTTTTTTCTGACATCTTTAAGACTATTCTGTCTTCTCTTGTGAGAGCAGAGGTTTAGCTTGCTGCACAACCGATGTCGTGCTATATACGAAAAGAGTTATTTTATTTTATATACAGCACAATTATATACAGATTCCTTATATATTTATTTCAGCCTTTCATTCTAAAAGACACTTGTAAATTTAAAACACAAACTCATTAAATTGGGAAACAGTTCTGCCTTTGCCAAGCTATAGCTCCATCTCTCTTCTGGTGGGTAGCATAAGTTACTTTTGATGGAGTTACCCTGTTTGATGGGATAAGAAAAAAGGTCCCGGGCAGTGCCTGTGGCTCAGTGAGTAGGGCACTGGCCCCATATGGAAACCTGTCCCGGGCTGAACTACAACAACAACAACAACAACAACAACAAAATAGCCGGGCATTGTGGCGGGCGCCTGTGGTCCCAGCTACTTGGGAGGCTGAGTCAAGAGAATCGCCTAAGCCCAGGAGCTGGAGGTTGCAGTGAGCTGTGTGACGCCACGGCACTCTACCAACGGCGATAAAGTGAGACTCTGTGTCTACCAAAAAAAAAAAAGGTCCCAAGAAGATAAGCAGGAAGTCATTTATTTTGTATATACTAGGACATTCTGAGGCCATTTGGTAGTCAGTGAGACCAGGGAAGACTTTTCTGTCTTTGCTTTCACCAAAATCTCTTGGCTGTGTTGTAGATGAAAAAAAAAAAATCCTAAAACTCAGCCGAGGATAGTTCATTTTCTGAGAGCCAGGGGGCTCTTGTCAACACATGAGAAAATGTTTTTCAAATCATCTCTTGGCTCCTGCTCCTCTGTCACTTCATGGTCAGCCAGAATCTTCACAGGTGTAATGCACAACATCCTGTACTAGAAAAAAACAATCCATCTTTTAAAATTTCGCTTTCACCTCTGTGTTTGTCACTGTCTTGGAATTGCTGAAATGACTGGAATAGGGTCTTTGGAGAAGAAGTAATTGGTCTTCTTAGTTCCATCCATATGAATAAGGAAGAAGTTCAACAAAGAATCAGAGGAGGGCTGGGAAGACTGATGTCCCCGAGTAGGGCTGTGAGGCTTGGGGAGGTGAAGATCAGCCTCGAGGAGCTGGTTAGGTCATGAGCAAGAACATTCAGTGGAAGTAGCCACAAAAGAAAAGACGGAGGAGGCTGCTGCTTGATGCTGGAGTTGGGATGGAAGGCCCTCAGGTAGTCTGACTCCTATGAGGGTGTCTGTATGTGGGTTTTCAAGGATGGTTCTGTTCTCAGTGTAACGTGTTAAATTTTATAACAGGGATTTGGTGGGGGTAAGGTTCAATTTGACAACAAATGTGAATACACTTGTCACATAGAGCGAGTGTCCCTTAATACGTTCAAAATTTTCATCGGCAGTTGACCTTGACAGCTCCCGCGCCTCTTGCTGATGCTGGGAGTGAACAGTTGAGACCTGCTGCACGAAATTCCACTTGCTCTGTGGCTCTCCGTGTTTTGTGGTCTTTGATCAGTTCTGCATAACCCTCCCCCAGCCCCATCTTCCTTTTCCAAGACAGCAAGACTTGGCGATTTGCTTGCTCCATCAACTGTAGCTTATACAGTTGTTTCTTTTCTTTTTCTTTTTCCTTTGAGCACCCCAACAAGAGCAGGTTGGCTCTGCTCCATATTGCGAGGTAGTGCCCATGCGGCCCTCCCAGTAACCCTGTAAGGCGTAATTATCCACACTTCAGACATGAGAATACACAGCTAGCATAATTTAGCCTGGCAGAGGCAAAACCCAGCTTCCCTCACCCTCAGGCCAACTCTCTCTTGAGAGGTTACGGCACTTCTCTCTGTCTCTGGTGCAGCAGCTGGAGTTGATTCATAGTTTGGTCAATACACAGGATTCTGTGTCCAAGAGTGGGTGCTGGAATACAGACTCCGCACTCTCAAGTCCCTGTTGCTTCCGTTTATTATTGAGCTGCTGATGGTATAACATCCTTAGAGAAGCCTTAGAATTTCTCAGGTTTTTTTTTGGGCGGCGCCTGTGGCTCAGTGAGTAGGGCGCCGGCCCCATATGCCGAGGGTGGCGGGTTCAAACCCAGCCCCGGCCAAACTGCAACAAAAAAAAAAAATAGCCAGGTGCTGTGGCGGGCGCCTGTAGTCCCAGCTACTCGGGAGGCTGAGGCAAGAGAATCGCTTAAGCCCAGGAGCTGGAGGTTGCTGTGAGCTGTGTGAGGCCACGGCACTCTACCAAGGGCCATAAAGTGAGACTCTGTCTCTACAAAAAAAAAAAAAAAAGAATTTCTCAGGTTTTTATTTTGTTCTTTTGATGCCAAACTCAAGTATCATAAAATCCACCATTTTAAAGTGTACACTTCAGATGCATTTAGTATGTTCACAATGTGGTACCACCCCTACCTCTGTTTAGTCCCCAAATATTTTCAACACCATAAAAGCAAATCCTATACTCATTAAGTACCACTCCCACCTGCTGCTTCTCCCCACACCCCCTGGCAACCACCAGTCTTTTCTCTATCGTCTGCTTTTGTTTTTTATCGTAATAGATTAATAGCCCTAGTAAAGAATGGGGTGCAGCGTGTTAAGTGAGAGGATAAGCTCTTAGGGACCAGAGTATCTTTTATATTATTATAAATCCAGGATTTGGGTTTTAAAGAGTAAAACTTTAGTAATTCCCTTTAGTAATGAAAAATAATTCGGTTTTTAAAGTACTTTTGACCCGACTGTCAAGAAATAAATAGGCGGCTAAGATAGAATTAACTGATGAACTTTTAAAATTTTAAACTTTGATTTTATTTATTTATTTGTGTATTTCTTTTTCTTTCTTTATTTTTGGTGAATCATAGCAACAGTTTGGGAAAACATTGGAAAATTCATGAATGGCTGCCTCCTCTTGAGTATATGATTCCATTTCTTAAAGGGAAATATTTTTGAAGCATTGATTAAATCTTTATTATGGGAAGATGAGTGTAGCAGGCATTAAAAAGAGAATGAAGGAAATATGAGGTGTCATCTTTTTTTGAACATTGGAGGGTAGATTTTGGTTTTTTTAGCAGGATTTTTTGCTTCGCGAGTTTCGTTGGTTCTTTGTTACAGTATTAAAGTTACTTTCCGAGGGCTAGATCTCTTCAAATGCCAGGATATCAAGGAGAGAATTGAACTCCTTGCCTCAAATCAATTGCATAGTATGTTAGAAGACAAGAACTTGGTGAAAATGTTTCTTATAAAGGGGCAGGAGCTGGCTTTTCCTTTGATTTTAGCTTTTAAAATCCATTGCCAGCGCTTACTAGTAAAAAGACACGGCTTCACATGTATTTTTAATTTCCTCAAGTTTCAAAGTTGCATGAGTCTTAAACTGCCCTTTAGAAGTGGATTTCCATGTTGGCATTTAAAATATAAAAATCATAGAAACTGTCACATCGGAGTTCAACTGGAGTATCGTTTTCAGGAACCAGCAATATTTACATTGTTCTTTGTTCCATATTTTATACAGTTTTCAATTGGTAAATCTGATTGTTACTAAAGTGACAGAGTTAATGGGATCAGGTACTGAGATGCTCTGGGACGAAACTTTCATCTGCTGAGGGGAGACCATCCCCAAGTCCTGCGTTTAAGAAGGACCCCCAGGGGTTGAACTGGGACAGTCCTTCATCGAGCTTAGTGGTCCCCAACCTTCCTAATTGTTGCGTTGTTGCAAATGGAACAAAAGAGTCACAACCCACAGGTAGAGAATGCTGATCTAGCTGAATATTGCGTGGCTTTCATCCTCTGCCCCATCTGGATGCCTGTCAGCCTATAGCTTGGTTCCTTTTAAGAGATATTCCTTTACTTTTCCCCGAGTTAAGAAAAAAAAAGCCCAGAAGTGGTGGCTCATGTTCGTAATCCAGGCATTCTGGGAGGTGGCCGCAGGAGGATCGTTTGAGAATAGAGTTCAAGACCAGCTGGAGAAAGCACAAGAACCATCTTTACCAAAAACTAGGAAGAAACATTAGCTGGGTATGGTGGGCCAGATGTGTGCTCCCAGCCACGTGGAGGCTGAGGCAGGAAGATGGCCTGGGCCCAGGAGTCAGAGGTTGCAGTGAGTGGCTGTGTGTGGTGGGGCAGACGTGTGCTCCCAGCCACGTGGAGGCTGAGGTAGGAAGATGGCCTGGGCCCAGGAGTCAGAGGTTGCAGTGAGTGGCTGGGTATGGTGGGGCAGACGTGTGCTCCCAGCCATTTGGAGGCTGAGGCAGGAAGATGGCCTGGGCCCAGGAGTCAGAGGTTGCAGTGAGTGGCTGGGTATGGTGGGGCAGACGTGTGCTCCCAGCCATTTGGAGGCTGAGGCAGGAAGATGGCCTGGGCCCAGGAGTCAGAGGTTGCAGTGAGTGGCTGTGTATGTGGGGCAGACGTGTGCTCCCAGCCACGTGGAGGCTGAGGCAGGAAGATGGCCTGGGCCCAGGAGTTGCGGTGAGTGGTGATGACCCTGGTACAGGATCCCCCCTGCCCTGTTCAAGGCTGGACAGGGGACCCCAGTTTTCCTAGGCTTGGGCAAGTTTGTGAAGGGAACATCCTGACCTTTGCCCTGAGCTGGAGGGACAGCATTCATTCCTTTGTCATTAACACTCATTAATGACGAAAACGTGTTTCTATTTGCCAAGTCCTGGGCAAGTGTAATTCTCCGGTCCTTATACCTCTAGATAAAGAGCCCACGTAGAGACTCCCCAGTTAGTTCTTTTCCCCCACCAGAAGCTCTGGTGCCTTTTATTTCTTTTGTATTACTTTCTAACTTCTAATAAAAATCCTGTCTTGCCACTGATCTGTGGTCTGTGAGTTCAATCCTCAAACCCCCAGGAACAAGGACCTACTGAGGAAGAAATTCCAGTATCAATACCACAGTACTCTAGCTAGGGCAGCGGAGCAAGACTCTCTCTCCAAAAACAAAACAAAACAAAAATAAACCCAACTTTCTGGAAGTTTTTTCCTCCTGGTTGTGCTAAGCTTGAACTAGTGACAGACTGATAGCCTTTTCCACATGTGCGTGGACAGGGGAGTTCACATATACACGAAGTTACAGGTTAGAATCTACCATTTTCCACTGAATCTCTCGTTGGGGTCCTTAGTCTCAGAAATCTGAAGTATGTAAGGTCTGTGTTCAGCTGCAGGTGGGGGGGCCTGCATCCCTCTGACCACTGTGAGGATGTTTTGGTTCAGGGTATCTTAGAGTGCTTGGCCTGGAGGCAGCAGGTGTGGGGAGGGCTGGGCATCGCCCTTGTAAACCAGCATTTCAGATGATTCCCATGTGAATAGATAGTGTGCAGACGCACTCTGAGAAACACTGTCCTGGCCTTTTGATGTCATCTGGGCCTGATTTTGCCACCTGGTGTATTTCTTGTCCCACCCAGTTTTGAATCATGCCACTATTTGGTGAGATGGCTATAATCCCAGTATTAGGAAAGATGTTGACAGCGAGGAGATGGGATTCAGAGCCTGAGGCAGGCCACTGGAGACTTCTCTCTAGGGTGACACTCCGCCTGTGATCCCTGGAATTCCATCTGTTTTAAACCCCTTTCTGTAGCTTATCATTTGGCCATATTTTCCCTGTCTTGCCCTCTAGGATCTCATGAGAGATTTTGTGAAATGCCTTGCTGACATCTAGCTAGGCCAGCTCGACAGAATTACCCCGATCCACCAGTTCAGCAAACACATTTTAAGAAACAGTAACAAATTTAAAGAGAGAAGAGGGTAAGGAGGGAAAATAAAATGAAAAGAAGAGAAAGAAAAATTAGATTTAATTTGGCATGGTAATCCTTTTCCTGCTAATCCAAACATATAAATTTGGACCAGCATATTTCTTTGGTTATTTCATCTGGAACTCTCAGATACTCCGCAGTAGTCAGTAAAGCTTGACAAAGAAACCCAGGTACATTTCACAGAGACATTGTCACAGGAACATGTATGATCAGTAATTAATACCAGTCTCCTTTTTTATGCAATGGGAAGGGGGGCAGGTATTAACCCCGAAGCAGGGCTTTGGGGGAAGGATGCAGAGAGAGTGTTTCCCTGTAAAAATCTTGGAAGACTTCACACTGGTCATTCCTCATTTTCTGGACTTGAGTCAGACGACCCTGGGGGCGTGTTCCATGCTGCTGTCACTGCTAAGACGGTCCCTGATGAATTTGTCTGTTTCTCTTGTGCATTTGGGAAGAAATAGGTACAGGGTTGTAACGCTGAAGAGAAAGGAAAATCTTTGAATCACTTTTGAATGATCAGACAATGTTTCTCATCCCATTTATTTTTAGAAAAAGGGAAGCAAATAGCAGGAAGATGGCTACCTTAGAATTCTGACCGTGAAACCTGAGAAGATCTTTGACTTATAACTCACTCGCGCTAATTCTTCCCGCAGCGCTCTGCCCCGTGTGGTCATCCGGTGGTGAAATCTAAAGCAAACCGAATTTCAGGGTGGACAGAAATCCGAGTACTTGGCATCTGGGAGGTCATGCGCTGCAATCACCCCGGGGAGAGTGATAGTGCAATGGCTCAGTGGCTGTTCAGGCTGAAAAAGTGGGGGAAGCAAATTAATTATATTCAAAAATAATTTAAAGGAAACTAGTGCAGTGGAAGAGACCGGGAGCTGTTTACAGATGTGCCCAGATGTAGAAAAACCAGTATTGGCTTTTGTCTGGAAGAAGGAGCTGGGCTCCTCTCCTCTGGCTAATTAATACAGGCTTATGTGTGAATTTGGTTACTCATAAAGATTGCTTCCACTGAGTTGCTGTTTTTCTAATAGGATGGGAAGGCTGGGTTTCTGTAAATGTGGGTTAGCCATGTGATGAAGTGACCCAGATTTCTGCAGCCAGCCAGAAGAAAGAGCAGAGAGAGGAACCGCCAGCTCCTGGCCACACATGGGTGACCGTGGTGCCTGCTCACTTGCTGACGGTGGAGCTTGAATGTGGGTGTTTTCACTTGGAAACCACATTGTAGTATTCCCTCTAAAACAAGCAGCTCCAGCTACTAGGTCTTTCTGTTTATTCTCAATTATTTATTTTCTAAAGAGACCTTTTAAGCATTTGAATTACAGTACACTTTTTTTTATTATTATTAGATCATAGCTGTGTACCTTAATGCGATCATGGGGCACCATACACTGGTTTTATAGACCGTTTGACACATTTTCATCACACTGGTTAACATAGCCTTCCTGGCATTTTCTTAGTTATTGTGCTAAGACATTTACATTCTACATTTACTAAGTTTCACATGTACCTTGTAAGATGCCCCGCAGGTGTAATTACCCTCCCTCCATCCACCTCCCCCCTCCCTCCCCTCCCTTTCCCCCTTCCCCCTATTCTTAGGTTATAACTGGGTTATAGTTTTCATGTGAAAGCCCTAAATTAGTTTCATAGTAGGGCTGAGTACATTGGATACTTTTTCTTCCATTCTTGGGATACTTTATTAAGAATATGTTCCAGCCCCATCCGTGTAAACATGAAAGAGGTAAAGTCTCCATCTTTCTTTAAGGCTGCATAATATTAAGGCTGTGGCTATGGTTGGGATAGCCCACAGCTCACCAATGGTCATGAGCTGGTGTCCCCACATGACCATTGGTGGAGAGCCTGGAAGTGGAGTCAGGCTGACTCTAGACCCCTCATCTCTTTAACATTTTATTGTCTCTTTGCAACATTTTCTCTCTAGTGTAGCAACTACAGTACAGAGTTTTTTTCTGTTATTAATTCTATTCAAGATTACATGATTTGCTATGGAAAAACTAGACAACAGGAATAAGCAAAACGTAAAAGAAAAATACAATTGTAAAGTAAGAAAAGAAAACTCATCCTTTCCACTCCCATTCAGAAAAGTCCATTCTTGTTGTTCTGAGGCAATAAACAAGAGGCAGTTTTGCTACCTGGTTGGAAATCCCAGCTCTGTCACTTCCTCGCTGGGGGATTTGGGCAACTTATTTAATCTCTTTGTATCTCAGTTTCCTTGTTGGTAAAAATATGGGTGTCTGCCTCAAGAAAATGTATTGAAACACTTAAAAGACTTTGAACCGAGTGAACATTCAATGAATGTTGGAAAAGACATTGAATGAATGCTCAGATGAAATGTTTACTGTGTGGTATAAAGCTGTTCACGTATCTAGTCCCAAATTCATTGCCTCCAGCAACAATAAAAACATAATGGACTTTCTTCACCCCGTGTGTGGGCAGTAAGTATCGTCTAAGTGTTAGTTACTATTACGGCCTTCTGCATTATTCCTTACATGTGTGTGGAATGAATGGATGTCAGGCCCTGCCCTTGGGTACCTTAAACTTGACAGAAGACAAGAGAAGATTCATGGAATAATAAATAAGTTGCGAGCCACATGGTACCCAATTTGAGGGGAGAAGTCCCAAGGGGCTGTTTTATTTGGGGGCTTCCTCGGAGTGTTCGATTGATTAACCACCTTGAATGTTACTGGGGCCAGATCCGAGATCATTCTGCCACAGAGCAGATTATGTCACGGATTCATTCATTCATCTTTTTCCTATTTTATTCTTTTCTTTTTTTTTTTTTTAAAGCAAGTGTTTCCTGAGTGCTTATGGAGTGACAAGAATAGCTCTTTCTCCTGCAGTTTTAAACTAGATAAAAGGTCTCACCATCCGAGGAACACCATGATAAGCCAGGAACTGGAGAACCATCATTCATTCTGTCTTAGTCATGTAAGTTTCCCCCGACCCCGCACAAGCCACAGAGTCCACAGACACACCCCCTGGTCGCCAAACTCTGTGAACTGTCACTCCTTAACATCTTGATTTGGTGCCTTCCCCTCATCCCTGCTGCCCCACCCTTACTCCAGTCTCTTGTTTCTGAATTTCCTACAATTGCCCCTCTCCCCACCCACTCCCCACCCCACAGCTTTGGGCTAGTTTTCCAAAATGAGGTTCTGATGATGTCGCTACCGGCTTAAAAACCATTTAATAGCATCCACCCCCATTTATCATTCAACTCAGACTGCGGGTCATGCTGAACTTACCTGCCTGGCTTTCTGCCTCCTCAGGCCTCCAAAATGCTGCTCCTGTGGCCTCGCTTTGCCGTGAGCCCCACCCAGCCTTGGAGGCTTGTACCTGCTCCCCCACTGGCACTTGGTTCCAACTTGTCCTCTGGGTGGAAGGCTGCTCTGACAACATACACACACACACCAGCACACACAGTCCCTGGCACTGCTGGCTCCTTCTGTTCATCACAGTACATTACGATTCTCTTTTGATGCACAGGTCCCCCTAACCGGAGAGTGACCTCAGCAGATGTGTTTGGATCTCTAGACCCTGATGCGGAGCCCCAGACACACGCACTGCTGCTGAATTCCCTGCACTGTCCCTCCTTAACATCTCGAATTGGTCCCTTTGCTTCCTCCCTGGCATCCTTCCCACAAAGCTGGAACCAGGCGCCAGTGGGGAGCAGGTATTAGCCTCCAACGCTGGGTGAGGCTCATGGCAACGCGAGGCCACAGGAGCTGTGTTGTTGAGGACTGAGGAGGCGGAAAGCCAGGCAGGTGAGTTCAGCATGACCAGCAGTCTGGTAAAGGAGGGGAGAAAGGTCCTTTCTTTAAGTTGAATGCTAAATGGAGGTGGTTGTATTAAATGGTTTTTAAGCCGGTAGTGACATCATCAGAACCTCATTTTGGAAAACTAGCCCAAAGCTGTGGGGTAGGGTGGGGAGGGGGAGAGGGGCAATTGTAGGAAATTCAGAAACAAGAGACTGGAGTAAGGGTGGGGCAGCAGGGACGAAGTGAAGGCACCAATTCAAGACGTTAAGGAGGGACAGTTCACAGAATTTGGCAAACAGTGGGTGTGTCTGTGGACTCTGTAACTTGTGCAGGGTTGGGGGGACTTACATGACTAAGACAGAATGAATGATGGTTCTCAGGATCCTTGCTTGTGATGGTGTTCCTTGGATGGTGAACCTTTTATCTAGATTAAACTGGAGGAGAAAGAGGAGCAAGGTTAAGGTGGGAAGATGATGTGTAAGTGGATCTTGATGACTCACTGACACATCGGACAGCTTCTGAGTCAGGTTGGCACTAAAGGGGAACCTCTGTGGGGCACTGGAAGGCCTGGATCTGTCCATGTGGGGCGTCCTCTGCGGGGCACTGGAAGGCCTGGATCTGTTCCGTGTGGGGCGTCCTCTGTGGGGCAGTGGAAGGCCTGGATCTGTTCCGTGTGGGGCATCCTCGATGGGGCACTGGAAGGCCTGGATCTGTTCCGTGTGGGGGTGTCCTCTGCGGGGCACTGGAAGGCCTGGATCTGTTCCGTGTGGGGCGTCCTCTGTGGGGCAGTGGAAGGCCTGGATCTGTTCCATGTGGGGCATCCTCTGCGGGGCACTGGAAGGCCTGGATCTGTTCCGTGTGGGACGTCCTCGATGGGGCACTGGAAGTCCTCGATTTGTTCCTTGTAGGGCGTCCTCGGTGGAGCACTGGAAGTCCTTGATCTTCCAGGGGCATCTTCTAGTTGGATCAATATGTATCTCTTGATTTTTCCTCATTAAGGAGCTTCAGGAGTTAAGTTCTATCTTCTTAGAGTAATTGTCCTGTCAATAGGGAACCATGTTATGCTGTCATTTTAAATACAGTACAAAGATCTCATCTGGCCAAGGGACTTCATCTGAACTACTAATTTCCATTTTGGGGCTTTTTGCCAGGCTATTTGAGGTAGCACTTAGAAGCAGAGAGAAGTCCATTAGCACTGACTACAGTTTTTGAAGTTCTCGCTGCAAGCTGGCATAGTCATGAAATTTTTATGATTTCAACATGGCATGTGGACATGTCACAATTATTTATCTTTTTTTTTTTCAAGTAAAGGCAGTGAAATTCTCTGAGGAGCTGTGCTCTCACCTGGAGGCTGAATCTGACGGCTGCGCCTCTTCTCTCCCTTCCCCGCTCCCCACCTCTTACTTGGTCGAGTCATTTTAAATAGATCCACCCGCCATCCGTGCGGGGAGCTTTCTGGTCTCCCGACATCACTCAGCTGGAAGGAAATACTCAGCGCTCACTTGTTTTACAGTGGTCAGTGCCTCAGGTCGAGGTATTTCCTGGCAGAGAAACGGTAAGGGAGCAGTATACAGAAACATGAAGACATGGCGGTAATTTATTTTGTGATTGTTCTAAAGTTACATATTTCAGACATGGAAGGATAAAGAATTGGATTTGTTGGCTCGGCGCCTGTGGCTCAAGCGGCTAAGGCGCCAGCCACATACACTTGAGTTGGTGGGTTGGAATCCAGCCCGGGGCCCACCAAACAACAATGACGGCTGCAACCAAAAAATAGCCGGGTGTTGTGGCGGGCGCCTGTAGTCCCAGCTACTTGGGAGGCGGAGGCAGGAGAATCGCTTGAGCCCAGGAGTTGGAGGTTGCTGTGAGCTGTGATGATGTCACAGTACTCTACCCAGGGTGACAGCTTGAGGCTCTGTTTAAAAAAAAAAAAAGAAAAAGCATTTATTGAGGACTTATCATTGTGTACGTGAGGGCGAGTTTCCTGGAGGAGGGATAAGGGATGATCGCATACAGAGATAAACAACAGGGCGTAGCATTTGTTCAGGAACAAGCTTATTAACTTCCAGGGGAAGACGGGCTTCAAACAAGTTCATGCAAAGTGGTGAGGAAAGTACAGTAATAGAGGGGTGTCCCGAATAGCATGGAAGTTCAGAGCACAACGCCCTGGAGAGAGCTGAGACATTCTTTGCAGAGGAATGCTTTGCGAGCAGTCTCCACGCTCGTCTACCTTGTTTGGACCAGACGGCATATTTGTTGAAGGTTATGCCCCTTTCCCTCAGCTGGATTTTCATTCCATTTTATCTGTGCTTCTTTGGATGCTTTTTCTGCCTTGGCTTTGTATGCCAGATTCTTAGGTAGGAGGCTTTCTTTGCTACATTCCTCTGGAGCACCTTCGGGGCAAGACCCCTGTCTGTTTAACTCTGTCCCCCGCCATGCCCAGCAAGTGCCATAGTGACACATGAAATCTTATATTGTATTTTCAGAACAGCCCTATAACACTGATGATATTATTAGCACCATGATTCAAGATAAGAAAAGTAATATCCAGAGCACTGAAAACTTTCCTCAAGGTGTCTTAGTTGGTTTGGGCAACTTTAATAAAATGCCGTGGACTGTGCGGCTTAAACAACAGAAATTTCTTGCACACAGTTCTGGAGGCTGGGAAATCAGATATCAGAATGCCAGAATGGTTGGGCTATGGTGAGAGTCCTCTTCCTGGTTCATAGATGACTGTCTGGTCTCTGTTCTCACATGGATTGGAGAAAGAGACAGGGAAGTCAGCTAGATCCTCCTGACCTAACTACTTCTGAAAGGCTCCATCTCCTAACGCGACACATTTGGGATGAGGGTTTCCCTGAGGATTTTGGGGGGACGCAAACATTCATTCCATAGCACAAGGTTGCACAGCTGGTGAAAATGGAGCCAAGACCAGATTCAGGTCTTTGAACTTGAGCTCTTAAACTCTTGTCATTAAACCATCTTATTCGGTAGCATTCACAGGAGGTACGTGTTGCACCTCTGTGGACGCTGTGACAAGCGGACCAGTACATAAAGATGCTTACTCTCCTAGTTTGGGATTCCCAAAATCTGAATGTAGGGAAGCTGCTCAGCGGAGCACTTGTGGAGTGGTGAAGAAGAAAGTGAAGAAAGGAAGGCAGCCAGTAAAGGGTTTGTTATTATTTATTTACCCAGCGAGTAATGGGGCCTTCATCCAGAGGGGAGAGTCTGGGAACTGCAGTAAGATACAGTTTAGGTCATTCCCTTCAAGGGCCGAGGGAGCTGAAGAATGGGGGTGCCAGGCCCACGCAGTCGTGGGTTGGGGCCTGCTGGGGAGTGCAGGGATGAATCCTCTGGCGTATTCAGCCTGCTGTGAAGTAGCAGAGTGGCTTTAATTAGTTCCATTAAAAGTCCTCAGACTCAAAGTCCTAGAAGTGGCGTAGTCCAGTGCATCCTGAAATAGTAAGCCATGTCAGCGAGACCTCGCCAGTGTCTCCAAGGCCTTCTCCTTGCATGGATCCAAGCTCAAAGATGAGTTTTTGGGCACCTGGCCTTTGTCCATCATGGATATCACAGCGGGGACTAACCGTTTTCTGTCCCAGCTTTAGGCTGAGGACTCAAGAATACCTCAACTGGATGCTTACAACTTCATGCAGAAGATTATTCTTATTTTATAGGCAAGAAAATGGTGCATAGATTTAAAATCAAGTTGGGGAGAGAAGACTTACATGTAAGAAAAGTCAAATAAGGGTGGCGCCTGTGGCTCAGTCGGTAGGGCGCCGGCCCCATATGCCGAGGGTGGCGGGTTCAAACCCGGCCCTGGCCAAACTGCAACCAAAAAAATAGCCGGATGTTGTGGCAGGCGCCTGTAGTCCCAGCTACTCGGGAGGCTGAAGCAAGAGAATCGCCTAAGCCCAGGAGTTGGAGGTTGCTGTGAGCTGTGTGAGGCCACGGCACTCTACCGAGGGCCATAAAGTGAAACTCTGTCTCTACAAAAACAAAAAAAAAAGAAAAGTCAAATAAAAATGGGTTCAGACAGTAAAGACTAATAGTATTAGAAATATAGAAAGGCAGAACAGACTCAGTTGCCAAATGCATGGTGTGTAATAATGACCATTTATCGTGGGGTGTGGAGGCGACATATTCTTAAAGTGCTTTTTAATCATTTAACCTTCACAGTAGCAGTTAGAAGTGAGGACGATTATAATACTTTTTTCCTTTGCTGATAACCAACCAAAGGCACGGGGACGTGAAGTGCTGAAGATGGCAAGATGGCGTGTGAGAGGCAGAGCAGGTGTCAGGTCTCTCTGTCCCTGGGCCGCTCCTGTTAAGTACTGTGGGAGTAGCACTGTGACAGGTAGCCCGTTAGGCTTTGAGCTTTTCTTTTCCACACTGTCTACATGTGTTCTTTCTCATCAGCAGCGTCTTCATGTCACCTTGTAGAAAATGACAGGCCTTCCAGACAGGGCACAGAGTAAGCAGGGGGCACGTTCCCAGGAAGAGAAAGCAGCTTCCAGAACAGGTTTTTGAAGTCCCCACCAAAAATGACAGTATTTAAAGGAAAGTTTTTGATCTTAGAGCTAAGTTTTGTTGAAGCAAAGGTTCCTGAGATTTAAAAAAATAATAATAAATGAAGCTCTCCTAAAAAGCCAAGAATAGATTGGAAAGAGACTGGAGGATCTGAAAGCGTTCCGCTCCCGAGACAGTCTTCCCTAGGTGAGGAAGGAGGAGAGTTAGATGGGCTTGAGCAGGGAGCAGAGCTCTAGGGCTGGCGTGGTGGGACCGGGTCTGGGCTGAGCCTCGCGGAGAAAAGCAAAGCTGTGTACAGAAAGTTGGCCAAGGGCAGGCACGGGCATCCCTGAGAGCCCAGCCCATGTCCACTCTGTCTCCTGTGTGAAGGCTCCATGGTGTGTGCTTAGCATGGCTCACTGGTCCTTCCATGGAAGACATCTGCCTGCGGCTTGTGGGTCATCCAGCAGCATCCAGACTGTCTATTGCCCTGAGACTACGCTGAGCCTTGATATGAACTGCCCAGGTTGGACAGTCTCCTTTATGAAAAAGGGAAATGAGACCCAGGATCCTCAAAGCCTGAGTCATGAGATCCAGGGTCCTGAAGGCCGGCAAGCCCAGTGCTTGCCTGGGTGTGTGTGTGTGTTTCAGGAGAAAAGACTGGTGTGTGTGTGTGTGTGTGTGTGTGTGTGTGAATATATTTCAGGAGAAAAGACCGGTGCTCCCAGATGGCTTCCTGGAGCAGGCAGAACTGAAGCAGGGCCTTGCAGGAGGGGTGGGAGCCTGGAGGACAGAGGGCGAGGGAGCCTTCCAGGTTAGGGGAGCAGAGGGTGAGGGAGCCTTCTAGGTTAGGGGAATGGAGGGTGAGGGAGCCTTCCATTTAGGGGAGCGGAGGGCGAGGGAGCCTTCCAGGTTAGGGGGGTGGAGGGCGAGGGAGCCTTCCAGGTTAGGGGGGTGGAGGGCGAGGGAGCCTTCCAGGTTAGGGGGGCGGAGGGCGAGGGAGCCTTCCAGGTTAGGGGAGCGGAGGGTGAGGGAGCCTTCCAGGTTAGGGGGGCGGAGGGCGAGGGAGCCTTCCAGGTTAGGGGGGCGGAGGGCGAGGGAGCCTTCCAGGTTAGGGGGGCGGAGGGCGAGGGAGCCTTCCAGGTTAGGGGGGCGGAGGGCGAGGGAGCCTTCCAGGTTAGGGGCGCGGAGGGCGAGGGAGCCTTCCAGGTTAGGGGAGCAGAGCGAGCACAGGTGAGGTCCAGGAAAGGCACAGCGAGTGTTCTCCAATGCTTTGTTCTTGCCTTTTGAATGCCAGATTGGGGTTTAGATATCAACTCAGCTTGTGGTATTGGGAAGTCAGCGACGTTATCATTTGTTTGCTCCCTTGCTGATTTTTATAATGCCTTGACAAAAGCCTCTATTAAGCATTTCACTTAGTCCTCACTTGATGTTCAAAAACAGCTCCTGAGAGGCTGACAACTCCCTGGAGCCTAAGGCTACACAACTGAGCAAAGGTAGAACTCAGCAGATGTGATTTTACCTTCTGAGGAACAAATCTTGTGCTCGTCTGACTACCGGGCTGTGGGCGAGACCTCCCCCACCCGTGAGAGTGCTGGAATCCTGAATAGCCAGAGTGCAGCTGGTATCTGGGGGACAGGCTGTTTAAGAACCAGACTGTTCCTGCAGCCTTGCAAATAAGGATATGTACCCAACACCTCCACGCCCCCAAAAGGTTTTCTAGCTTGGTTATTCTCCGACCCGTGGCTTCTTGTTCTCCCCGTGTCTACCTTGATTGGAAAGTGAAACCCACGTCCATCACCAGTGGGCTTTGGCCTCCAGGCCGTAGGCAAACACTCCTTCATCTCACGCCTTTGTTCCTAGATGTGCACTTTGTGAAAAATCAGTGGGTGTAAACTTTTATTCTGACTTCTCCAGAGTAACCGCATCCCTGCCGGAAGGGAGGGAGGACCATGTGTAATCTTTACTGTGGGTCCTTCTGTATCCGTCATTTGGATCTGTATTTGTCAGCTCATTAATTTGTCTGCTTTTCATTCAGTTAATGACAAATGTGGACATTCAAAACAAGACAGCTCAGCCCTTTCTTGCTTTTAGATCATTTACTCGTTCCATCCCACGGATTTGTCTACATTAGTACGACAGTGGCCGTGTTTCGTCGTATCTGTGACCGTCCTTTCTGGAGTTATTATTTGGCCCCTCAGAGTTAGGAACGGGATCTGTCAACGTCCACAGTCCTTTGCAGTCTTTTGAGGTGGACAGGACAAGTGCCCTGCTGCTCTTCATCCCGGGGGATCCACAGTACACAGACGTTACATCACTGCCCGGTGAAGTGGTCTGAGATGTTCACTGTGCCCCTTCCATTGTGCCTCAGCGTCGTGGCTCTGGGCGGAAGTAACTCAGACTTTACCATCAGAATGCCCAGCCCTCCCACACACACACAGTATTATCGCCACACTGAACCGGGTTCCTTTCCCAGAATATCCCATATGTTTTCTTTCCTCCAGCTGTCTTCAGGTGGTCTTATTGTTACTAATATCGCTGTAATAAGGCCAGTAGGAGGGGTCAATTATTACATGCTGAGGTCTGCACCCAGATTTTCTAACCTACTGTTACCATTTTCTCCCCTTCAGAGGTGAAGCACTAAGACGTGGAGTGTTCCGTATGCCAGGGCTCTTTTCTGTCTACTCTAAGGTCGCTCTTCCGCCTGGGCTGCGCTCCCTCCCAGGCCACCTGGCTGACCACAGTTTCCCCTGCAGTCTCAGAGTATTGTGGTCACTTGCTGTCCACACCTCCAGAGCCCCCAGGCTCCACTGAGCGCTGCCTCTGTAGGTGTCTGCAGCACCCTGTACCAAGCTGTCTCGCAGTACACTCTGCACTGTGCTGGTTTCTTTGTCTGGATGCTTCCTATGTTACAGAGATGGCCACGCCTATCAGGCTGAGTGCAGTGCTGGACTGTTATTATTCAGTCAACATGAAGTGAGTGGCTGAATGACGTGGCAGTTGTGATAGGAGAAGAGCCCCCAGCACCACTCAGCTGTTTTGAGGTTGTCACCTGTACTGTCAAAGTCCCTCCTCTTCTACTCCATATTTGGCCATGAAAAAATGTTCATTGAGTGATTGAAGGAGTCTGGTGAAGACGACTTTCAGTAATTTGTGATCGGCAACTTCTGGGCCCTGACAGTGCCTCTGGCGGGGGTCGAGGGAGAGAGAGGAGGCAGAGAAGTGGTTGGTAGGGATGGGGGTGTCTGATCCCATCTCTAAGTTGCTCACAGGCCATCTTTGCTCTGGTCTTTGTTCCTATTTTCTAAGTGGATCCTAAACGTTAGAGTTATGCAGAAGAAGAACCAAATCCTTCTCTAGTTGCTGTTTCTTGTCCAGCTGACTTTTTACCATTCAAGGCTTAGGAACCACACCTCACCTGATTTTGCGTGCATAGGTGCCTGTGTGTACGTTCCTGTACGTCTCTCTGGGGATTGGAGAGCAGTTCTGTTTTGCCACCAGCCTCTCTTTGAAAGGTATTGCTGTCATCACAGTGAAACATGTGGCATCAAAGCAGCCGTGGTAATTATGCTACCATTTGGATGTCTGCGCTGTGGCAGCATCTGCTGATGCTTTGAGATGCTTCTGCCAGGATCTCGCCTGCCAAACCGTCTGAACCATATGTTCTCATCGGCAGGAATACCTACATCCCAAGCCTTTCGGGGGTGAGGCATCGCAGATCAACGACCGACATCTCGATCTGGAGAGAAACAGCTTGTGTTTGGCTCTGATAGCTGAGCGGAGGGGACGGGATGCTTTGCAATTTTGATTTCAGAAACAATAAGTATTAGAAATAATGTTGAATGTACTTCTGATCCACAATAACCGACGGTGTAATTAATGGATTAATTAATTACAGCAAATGTGCAGTCTTTTTCCAAGGCCTAATCTACTGGCTCGTGTTAGTGAGAAGCGCCATTAAACAGAATAGCGTGAAGGGCCTCGCGCTGAAGCACTTGTTTTCTAAGTGGCAGCAGAGTTTCTTAACTTCTGGTGGGGAAGGATCTCACTTTCTCTGGACACAAACAGAGACGTTTTATATGCTGCTGACTTGTTATCTTGTGATATCTCAGAATTGCTCTGGATTGCTTTCTGGTTGTCACAGATACATGTGTCCAATTCTCCAGCCCTCTTCTCCTTAAAGAAGGGATGTGCCTGTCAAGGTTATGGACTGATTGTTTTATTTCTTTCCGCTCCAAGGAACCCACAACAGCATCAGACACAGAGGAGGTGCTCAATAAATCACTCAATGAAAGAATTGCGCTGGCAAAAAAGATTTACTTAGGAAGCATTATGGCATGGTGAAATCACTGATAGATTATAAAATTCAAACTTTTATCAAACAAAATCTTTCTCTTTTTTACTCGTCTAATGAGAATTAAGCAGAAAACATTTTCATTTTCAAATTGGATCCACGGTCTTTCCAGTTTCTTGGAAAGTCCATGATTAATAGGAAAAATGGAATTTTTTCCTAAATATAGATGCCATTGAGTATTTATTTGTACCTCCCTATACAGATAAAGGCCAATGAGATCTTTAAAAGAGGTGCAGGGTTTTAATTAAAACACATTAAATACATATAACCCCCCAGAATTGAACTCCCAGAGTTAAGGTAGGGATGTCTGCTTTGTTTTCTGCTGTGCCCGTTGGCTAGGAGAGCACCAGCTACGTAGATGTTGGATATTTGCTGAATGAATGAATGAACCCCAAATCCTTTTCACCCAGTCGAAAGCGGTATGCAGTAACCATTGTCCTGCCCAATACTATTAGTTAAAATAGTTTCAGGATTACTAAAGACTTTTCCCACAGTTTTCCTGGATTCATTTCTTTTGGTTCTTTATTGACTTTTCTTTTGTCTTTTTGTAAAACTAAAAGATTTGGGGGTTAAACAGGCCCTTGAATTAACTGACAATATTGATATTATTCAGCACTCGGAATGTATTTTCACACACCCCCCTCCGCCCCATAGTGGGTGCACAGTAAGTGTGTGTTGAAACGTTGCAAGCTGTCTGATTGTCTGCTCTCTCCTACGCCTGGGCCCCTTTTTTGTCCTGTACTGTTTATAAACAGGACTGTCTGCGAGGAGGCCCAGGTCTTCCCTAGCAGCTTCATTTCTTGCTGCTGTCTGCCCAGAGTCCCGCGCCCCAGTCTCACCAGAGTTCTCCCTGTTTCACAGAGACGCTCCCTTCTTTCCATATCTTTTTTCCCGCCCTGCTTGGCGTCCTCAGGACCCAGATTCACAATCACCTTTCCTGGTCTCTTCCTTGGGCCACCTTGGCTCCTGGCTTCTCCTTCTGAGTTAGCCTCAGGGAGTTGTGCTGCAGTTAATGCTCACGGAGGGGTCTCTCCCCTGAGGGAAGTCGTGCAGCTTTTTCACCTCTCCCCTGTAGCTGTCCCACCCGGCACAGAGCCAGTCAGCCGCACCTTTAAGACACTGTGAGTGTTTATAGCTTCCCTCCCGTTCAAGAGTAGGTTTACATAGGAGTTGCATCTGATAAATCTAAGGGATTGGCACACTTTCATGAGCCAGGCATTTAACACTTTCAATCCTGGGAAACGCAGAGATGAGGATGGTCGTGAATCTACTTTATTCTGAGGAACCAGAGGTGCGAGTTGCTGATTACAGCGTTTAAGTGGGATCAGGTGCAAAGCAGGATTTGTTTTCTCATGTGAACCTTTGTCCCTCCCCCCACGAGCTCTGCTGATTCACTGTTCCATGCAGGTATTTATGTTGGCCGGAGAATTTGAAAGCCCTTACACTTGCTCCAGCCTGGCAATGGGGAGATCCCATTTGTATGCCTGGAGAGCACCAGTGGAGTGGTTTACTGCCTGCAGGAGTTGGGCACTGAGGTGTGGTATGAATCCCCTGCCTCTCCTAGCCCCAACCTGGAGAACAGCCAGGGGACCCCGGGAGATGCTGGGCTGATGTGACATGGCAGCTTCTAGGTCAGTTGTGCTGGGTCTCCTGGTCTCCCCCATTCTTGGGGACAACCCAGCATTAGGTTTTGTGGTTCCTTTGATACCTTTATGAGCTCAATGTCTTTATAAATACATGAGATTTGGCAATAATGCACTTTTTCTCAGTCACTGATAAGATAATCTTTTATCATAGGAATTTTGCGCCACCCACGTGCACTAGACTATAGCAAGGCCCGAAATGTCCACAAAGTGCTTTTTAGGTTGGTCTTTATTAAAACAAAAACTAACCTGGGATTTTTTAAAATTTGGGCATTAAGAAATACATTTGCCCAGATGTTAACATTTAATTTCCAAGGGATGGGGAGATCTTGTTTGCGGTATGTGAAGACAGCTTAAAGGGAATTAGTTTCATCGTGTCAGAATACTCAGCAGTCTCTGCCGTCTGCCATCAGCAGCACATGGGCCCTTATGCTCCACTTTGCCATCACTCTGACCTTCTCCCGGTCTAAACGGGCTTCCTGAGATCATTAACAGGGCTCACATCGTTGCTTTTGAAGCTTTGGCTGGGTTAAATCATTTCTACGGATGCAAAATGGATTGCCTATATCCATTTCTCCAAATGCCTGCCCAAACCAGCTGCTTCTGTTTCCTCTTGCAAGGCGCACGCAGCCAGAAGTTCTCCAGTACTTTGGAGTTGGAGACTAGTCTGAGCTAGAGTGAGGCACCATCTCAGCAGCTACCCTATTTGATCATGCCGCCCTTGTCACCCATCTTCCTGAAGAGCTCACTTTTTTCAGGAACCACCCTGCACCTCTACCCTGCACCCCCACGCTGCACACACTTGACCTCTTGTTCTTCCTCACCTTCTTTTCTTTTTGTCTGCCTCCTGTCTGAAGGGGATTGTTCAGGTAGGTATCAGCCGTAGTCCAGGTGCACATGTTGTAGAAGGCTGCTTTACAGACTTGTTTTGGCCACAGTCTACAGTATGAATTCAATGTTACGCTGTGACCCAGAACACACACACAGGTGCCCACAGGCAGGACATGCTGTTAAGTGCAGGGACACACGCACGTGCCTCACAGAGCTTTTGCAAACCAATATTGTGTTCATTCCCTAGGACTAAACACAATGGTGTACCTGTAACTGGGCAGCTTAAACAACAGAAACTTACCGACTTATAGTTCTAAGGCCAAAGTCTGCGATGGAGGTGCCCACAGGGCCATGCTTTCTCTGGCAGCTCTTTCTGTGGGGAGAACCTTCCTTGCCGTGTCCAGCTGTTGGTGGTCACTAGCGACCCTGTGGTTCCTGGGCTTGTAGCAGCGTCATGCCGGTTATGGGCCACCCTCCTCCCTCTGTGCCTGTCTGTGCCTGTGTCCAAGTTACTCCTCCTTTAGAGGACACCAATTGCACTGGACTAGGGTCCACCCAGCAACTTCATTCCTTCTGCACAGACCCTGTTTCTACATAAAGTCACATCTGAGCTGTACTTCGGTAGGAGATGCTCGGTTAGGACCCCAGCATAATCTTTTATTGGGTGGAGACACAATTTAACCCATAAGAACCTTCAAAAACACCTTAATATTTATTTTGTCTCTGTCTCTCTCTCTTTTTTAATCTTTCTGCCTTAGCATCCCAAGTAGCTGGGACTACAGGTACCTGCCACCACACTGGGCTAATTTTTCTATTATAATTTCTGTAGAGATGGGGTCTCACTCTTGCTCAGGCTAGTCTTGAACTCCTCAAGTCTTCCTGCCTCAGACTCCCAAAGTATTAGGATTATAGGCATGAGCCACTGCACCTGGCCTTATTCTCTCTCTCTCTCTCTCTTCTCCGCCCCTCCTCTTCCCTTCTCTTCCCTCCCAGACCAGGTCTTGCTCTGCTGTCTGGGCTAGAGCGCATGATATAGCTCATTGCAACCCTGAACTCCTGGGCTCAAGCCATCCTCCTGCCTCAGTCTCCCTGACAGCTGTAACTCTACAGGCAACACTGTGCCAGCTCATTTTTTATTTTGTGTACAGGTGGTATCTCACTACGTTTTGTCAGCTGATCTCAAATCCCTGGCCTTAAACAGTTTCTCCACCTCAGCCTCCCAAAGTGCTGAGATTACAGGTGTGAACCACCACACCTGGCCTATTAGGTTTTATTCTATTGGGTTCTTTCTCTTTCATTTAGAAAATGTTAGCTGCTTCTCACTGAATTGATTCATATCAGTTTGAAAACACTGTTCAGGACATGCTCAGAGTTTCAGTTCTGGCTTTTCTACTCATCAGTTTCCTCCTTAAAAAAAAAGAGAATCATGGGGCGGCACCTGTGGCTCAAGGAGTAGGGCACCGGCCCCATATACCAGAGGTGGCGGGTTCAAGCCCTGCCCCAGCCAAAACTGCAAAATAAATAAATGAATAAATAAATAAATAATAATAATAATAATAACAAGAAAATATGAGACAGTACTTGGGGAGTTAAATACAGTAAAGATGAAGTAAAAAAATGACCAGAAAAATTATCAACATTAATCTGCTCAATTAAACTATATGGAAATCTTCATATCCAGTGCAACCAGGACCTGAAGTTGTATTTTAACTAAAAAATTTCATGACTGCATGGGATGATAAACAATTACATACACATATACACACATACCTTAAATACGTTATACATTTATTCTCTAATCCAACGGCTCTCAACCTGTGGGTTGCGACCCCTTTGTAACAGTGAAAATAGATCCTGCCTATCAGTATTTACATGACAATTCATAACTGTAGCAAAATTACAGTTATGAAGTAGCAGTGAAAATCATTTTATGGTTGGGGGTCAGCACACCAGGGAGAGGAACTGTATTAAAGGGTTGCGGCATTAGGGGGCATTAGGAAGGTTGAGAACCACTGCTCTAATCCTTTAATATAGGGGTAAGAGTTTTGTTTCTATTTTGTGAGTGCCTTATCAAGAGTCCCACGATTGACATTTCACACCATCTTTCTTAGATAAAGCCCATCTCGTCTCATCTATAATCTTCTTTTGGAGTTTCTTTATAATGGAGTGAAAATTAAAAACACAAAAGTATTTAAGTGTAGCATTCTGAAGAGACCTTTCTATACCGATATAGGAAATAGTTAACTATTTTTCTGTATCGTTTTACAACTGTCTTGTCCACATCTAATTTGAAGGATGATTCTTGCCAGGTGTAGTAGCTCACGACAGGCATCCCAGCACTTTGTGAGGCTCAGGGCAAGAGCGTCTCTTGAGGCTGGGAGTTGTAGATCAGCCTGTGCCATGAAGCAAGATCCTGTCTCTGCAAAAAATGGAGCTAGGCACGGTGGTGCACACCTGTAATCCCAGCTACTCAGGAGACTGAGGAGTTTAATTAAAATTATCAGCTGTCGTTAACAAGTAAAGGTAGCATGTCTAGTTATGGCCACAGACACGGCTGATTGTTGATAGGCATAGTTGGTGGAGCAGAAGAGGAGATATCCTGGGGAGATGCCTACTGGCTAAGACCCTTCACTTCAGCCATGGCACGGCTTCATAGTCTACAGAGGGCATGGTGAGCAGTGGTGCATTTGCCAAGCTGGTGAAGTGGCAGTGGATTAAGGGAGCTTTTACATTTTAACAATCATTCCCAGCCACAGACAGCCTATCAGCGTTCCTCAAACTTTTTAAACGGGGGGCCAATTCACTGTCCCTCAGACCATTGGAGGGCCAGACTACAGTTTAAGAAAAAAAAAACTATGAACAAATTCCTATGCACACTGCACATATCTTATTTTGAAGTAAAAAAAAAACAAAACAAAAAACAAAACGGGAACAAATATAATCACACCGCCTCATGTGGCCCGCAGGCTGCAGTTTGAGGACCCCTGGATAGTTGAAGAGACTCTTGTGCAAATCTGCGGTATCACCCATCCGAGATGCAGAGACTGTGATCAGGAAGGCACATCCAGCCAGCAGAAGGGACATTAATCCTGAAATGACAAGGAAAAAGAAGGGAGTTTGATGAAGTGTTTCTTGGGGGCCTGCTGTGCTTCAAGGGTGCTGATGGTACAGATGTGGGATATGTATATTCTTGCCTAAGTGCGGAGATTACTGGCCAGTCTGGCTCTTGCCCAGCTCCTCTAACATTGTCAGGACAAGAATTCACACCTTACCGTGGAAGGTAAGTGAACTTTCTCCTCTGATATAGAAGACTTTGCCTGGGTCAGTATTTTTATCTACCACAATAGGCTTAAGGTGAACTCTTAAAAAGACAGATGTATAACTTTGCTAAGTATTTATTGTGAGATGTCTAATGGTGATTTATTAACTTGGGGAGATAATGCCAAAGAAATCCAGACGAGTCCTGCAGTCTGACTCGAGACAACAGAGAGCCGTTTTCTTTGTAACTGTCTCAGACTCGGATCACGTATCCACAGAAGGAATACCCTGTTGACGTGTGTTTTTTTCAGCGTTTTCCCTACAGATCACATACTTCAACAAATAGGTCTAATATTTAGAAGATAACGTTCCTGAGAAATGGCAAGTATTGTACATAAGCCAGATTCTGAAAGAATCCAAAATAAAGACGTCTGAAATTAAAAGTATTATTAGCTGGCAGTAAATGGTCACATCATCTTACATTGATGCGTTACTTATTTTTGGTCAGATGTGTATTTTTTTACAAATAACCCTATAAAGAAGGTCCTTCCTATGTAGTTTTATCTGCCAAGGAAACTGAGGTTTGGATATTTAAATGCCACATAAATAACAACAGTGTAAACCACCCAAATAGAAGAAAGATAAATATAGAAATTAAGTACAAGATATCATAGAATAATGAAATAACTCAATGTATGTTATCTACAAAGCACAAATCAGTAATATTCAAAAGGGTACATAATTTCAGGTTTAGTATTCATTATGGGATTTACATGGGTATGTGCATACACTTCCCAAGAGAATAATTAATGAAAATTAATGTGTAATAATTTTGAAAACCTAAGTGAAATGGAAAAATTATAGAAACTAGACAGATTTGACTTATTTATTTTTGTGACAGGGTCTTGTTCTGTTGCCCCAGATAGAGCAATGGGAGCTGATCTCAAATAGCCATGAGCTACTGCTCCTGACCAATCATACAGGTTTTGTACGTGGACTTAGAAGAACACTAGGTCTTTAAATCTGAAATCTGATTTTGAATCAAAAGTTTAGTTTATTATATCTCAAGCAGGAAGCAGTGCAGTTGATCAAAGTATGGGCCTACGTAATAGACACAGTTTTTTTTTATCTTAATGGTAGCTTGTTTATGGCATAAAGAACAAGTAGCCATGAAATCATAAAAAACATTTCCCCCAGCTTGTTGATAATTGACGTTTTTCCTTGCAAAGAGTGGTCCAAAGCCTGGAAGAAGTGGTAGTCAGTTGGTTCAAGGTCTGGTGAATACAATAGATCATGGAGTTTCCAAGTCCGGCTTCTGTCGTCTGAGCGTTGTTTGTGGAACATCATTGTCTTGAGAGAGGATTGGTCTGTCTTCATTGACTAATCTTGATTGCTTGATTATAAGCATCCTGATCATTTTGTCTAACCGTGCAGGGGACGTCCACTGTAACCAGTGGTCCAGGTTTCATGAAGCTATAGCGGACAGTACCAGCGCTGGACCACCACCAAACTGATACCATTAGCTTTTTATTGATGAATGTTGGTTTTGGACTGTGTTTTGGCTTGGAATTGTCCGAATCCATTTTTCATCACACATAATAATACTTTGTAGAAATGGTTCTTCCTTATGCAGTGACAGCAAAGAAAAGCAGTTGAGAAGATTTCTTGCTCTAGTTTAATTCATGCAGAACTCATTTGCTCTCCAAGGGTCTAATAGTGTTGGAATAAAAGCATAAAACTTTGCAGCTAATTCATGAGTAGGTTGGGATGGATTCACTTCTACTACAGCTTTCAGAGCATTATTATCCAAGTTGGTCTGAGGTTGTCCACATGGCTCATTTTCATGATTAAAATCACCACAATGGACCTTCTCCAATCTTGGCACTCTCTAGCCACATCCTTCCTAAATACCTTTTTTTAATATATTTATTTTTTATTTTACATATACATGTGTTCATTAGGCTTCTACGTTTTGCCTTCACAAAATTAAAAAGGCTTAAAATTTAACAACAATAACAATGTTTAAGATAGGGGCCAGAAACAAAAACCTTGCAAAGAACAAACAAAGACAAATACATTCAGAAAAGGAATCAGATGATGGCTGCAGTGAAGTATTAAGCAATAATAATAATAGTAATGATAAATAATGATAAGTAATGATAAATAAATAATGATAAATAAACAACAATACTTTGTTGATGTTTGACGATGCCTACACTGCACTGGTTCCATGAAAGAACTCAAAACTAATATGAATTTTTGAGGTATCTGTGATTTCACAAAAATTGATCTGAAAAAATCGAAAGATCAGTGAAAGGCAAAACTTGCCTTTGAAAGAATGAGGTTGTGCCTTCATAATTAAAAAAAAAAAAATTAGCCATCTGTAGAAGACTGAAACTTTACCTGCCACTCTCAACACTTACAAAAATTGACTCTCTTGGATAAAAGATTTAAGTTTAAGGCATGAAATGATAAAAACTCTAGAAGAAAGTGTGGGGAAAACTCTTGACAATAGCATCCTGGGAAAATATTTCATGAAGAAGAATCCTTTGACAGTAGAAGCACCACAAAAAATAAATAAATGGGACACGATCAAGCTAAAAAACAACTTCACAGCCAAGAGCATGACTAAACGGATGGCCGTCAGAATGGGAGAAGATATTTTCATGCTATGAATCTGACAAAGGGCTGATAACTAGAATTTACAGAGAACACACACTAACAACAGGAAAAGAGCAGACAATCACATTTATAAATGGGCAAGAGACATAACAGAATCTTCTCTGAAGAAGACCCATGAATGGTCAACAAACACATGAAAAAATGCTTGTCATCCCTAATCATCAGAGAAATGCAGTGAGAATGGCCCACATCACAAAGTCCCAAAGTTGGAGATCTTGGGTTGGATGTGGAGAGAAGGGAACACTTTTACAGTGTTGGGGAAAATGCAATTTAATACAACGCTTTGGAAAGAAGTATGGAGAACCCTCAAAGAGCTAAATGTAGATTGGATCCCACAATCCCATTACTAGGTATCTACCCAGAATAAAAAGAATCATTTGACCAAAAGGACATTTGAACTAGAATGTTTATTGCAGCTCCATTCACAATCACCAAGACGTGAAATCAACCCAAATGCCCATCAACTTATGAATGGAGTGATAAACTGTGGTATGTGTATACCATGGAATACTATTCAGCCATAAAGAATATGGTGCCTTTACATTTTTTGTATTAACCTGGAGGGAGTTGAAGAACATTGTCCTTAGTAAAGTATCACAAGAATGGAAAAGCAAGTATCCAATATATCCAGTACTAATATGAAACCAATAGAAAAACAACTACATGCCCACACAAAGAAAAACACAATTGAATTCAAATGGCGGGGGAAGGAAAGGGAGAAGAGAGGGGAGGGAGGATGATTGGCAGGCTCTCACCTAAGGTGCACAACTTAGGGGTACACAGCACACCCCCCAGTGCTAGGTTCGACCACAACTTAGACTTTGGTCGACAAATCCAAACAATGTACCCTAATTATTTGTACCCTCTTATTAATCTGAAATTAAAAAAATAACAATAACCACACCTACGGTGCCTCTTACAAGGGTACGTGTGAAATTTACTAAATGTAGAATATAAATGTCTTAGCACAATAACTAACAGGGTGCCGTGAAGGCTATGTTAACTAGTTTGATGAAAATATTTCAGATTGTATATAAAACCAGCACATGGTGCCCCATGATTGTCTTAATGTACACAGCTATGATTTAATAAAAAATAATAATAAAAGGGAAAAAATAACAGAAAACAAAAAGTGTCACAGTGAAATGTCAGAGATATCAACTGTCAAACTTAGTACTTAAGAAAATCAGACATTCCCTCCTTAATAACCTAATAGGATATATGAAAAGGTTAAAGCCATTTAAAGAGGGAGATATCTAGCTTCAGTTCTAACCTGAGTTATAAAAAGTTTGGAAGTTGCTATCCCCAAAAAGAAAAAAAAAAATGGACAAAAGAGAAATGGACTTTTCTTGAGATTTGGTTACCTGGGGCAAACAACCAGATGCCATTAGCTGGTAGGAACATTTTTCTTTAGAGACAGGGTCTTGCTCTGTTGCCCAGGGCAGAGTGCAGTGACCTCCTTTTAGCTCACTGCAACCTCAAAGGTGGCTCAAGTGATCTTCCTGCCTCAGCCTCCCAAATGTTTGGTATTACAGGTGTGCACCACCATGTCCAGGTGAATTTTTCCTTTTTTAAATTTCTTGTAGAGACTAAGTATCGCTATGTTGAACTCTTGGAAGATCACTCATGTGATCTTCCCACATTGGCCTCCCAAAGTGCTGGGATTACAGGTCTAAGCCACCACACCCAGCTAGTACCTATTATCCAATACAACATGCCCTGGCTTTCAACAAAAATTAAAAGGCACGCCCAAAGGCAAGGAAAAAAATGATACCCCCCCAGTCTAAAGACAGAAATCAAGCCTTAGAACTAGACTCAGATACGACACTGATTTCAGAATTACCAGAGGAAAGAAAATTGTACAACATCCAAGGACATATGAGTAATGTAAGCAGAGATATGGAAACTCTGAAAAATAACCAAAAGGAAATGATAAAAATAAAAACACCGTAACAGAAGTAGAGATTGTCTTCGGTAGTTTTATAGGCAGACATGACGTATAGCTAAGGGGGCCAATTGGTGAATGTGAAGATAATAAATAGAAAAATAAAGAGAAGAAAGGATGAGAGCAAAAAACCAGATAGCACATCCATGAACTATGAGGAACTGTTAAAAAGGTAATATATGCATAATTGGAACACCAGACGGAAAAGAGCAGGGCAGAAATGGTCTAACTAATACTAGCCCAGAACTTTCCAAAATGAATGGTAGACACAAAACCACAGGTCCAGGAAACTTAGGAAACATCCAGCGGGATAGAGAACCCCAAAACGAAACAAAGGAAAACCCATGCCAAGAGACCCCTATGTCGGTACGTCCTGTTTAAGCTGTAGAACATCAACGACAGAGAAAATCTTAACAGCAACTGGGGGTAAGAGAAATCAAGAGGTGAGATCAAAAGTCAAAATCTCTCTCTCTCTACCTCCACCCGACCATGCCTCCTTGACTAATGAGGGATGTGTACCAAGTCCTTCCGTTATAGTGAGTTTCATCTAACCGTCCAGAGGTACGCAATCTCTGGTTTATGCAAAGTCTTCCAGGAAATTAAAAAAAGATGGGAGAGGCATTGAAGGGAACTATGCCATTTCAGCTTGTACACGCAGAGCTTGAGCTCTGGCTATCATTCGGTCTCTGAAGAAGAGAAATAGAGACATTGAACACAAGGAGACAAGCAAGTCAAACGTTCTCTGGGCCTGACCAGATGCGTGCTTCTGTTGCTCTTCTAGTTGGGTTTTTCTTTCTTTCTTCTTTTGATTTTGCCAAATCTTCTGAGTTTCCACTTTTGCTGTCTTCTTAAATTGTTTAATCAGTAGGTTTCCCACTGCTTTGGTGTGTTTTTCGGAACTAGTCTTAGCCCCTCTTATGCTGTGGAAAGGAATGTTTTCTTCTGTAACATAAAAAAGCCCCAGAAACAAAGAGTTCAGTACAAAGCGTCATAACATGTGCTTAAGTGCCAAGTGGAGATTGCAGACCATAAATATAGTAGGAGTTTAGAAATGAGGGTACGATGTAGGAAGATAAAAGTTACATTTGAACTAGGCCTTAAAATTAGGCCATGGAAATAATAGAGGTTTTTTTTTTCTTTTGCAGTTTTTGGCCAGGGCTGGGTTTGCACGCGTCACCTCCAGCATATGGGGCCGGCGCCCTACTCCTCTGAGCCACAGGCACCACCCAATAATAGAGTTTTTAAAGGCCCAGAGGCAAGAATGTATAGGACACTATACTGGCCAGGCTGGTCAATCAGAAGGGAAAGTTTGTATTGAATAGTAGTAGAAAATAGTATAGAAAAGTTTGTTGTGGATTCTATGCTGAAAAGAAACACAAGTGAAGGTCTTAGAACTTTCATCCATGAATTCATTCATTAATTCCTTCATGAAATATCGAGCAACTGTTTGATGCCCGTCCCTCCACTACCATGCACACTACAAATATTAAAAGGATGTGATTCCTTCTTTGAAGGAGCTTCACAGCTAGAAAGACAGCTGTGTCTCTAATTAAAATGCACCACATCAGCTGCTATGCCAGCAGAACGTATGCCTGGGTTTGGGAGGTCCAGAAGAAGGCATGATTAATTCTGTCAGGTGGGAGAAAGAATAACAAATACCTGGGAGGACGGATTCTCAAATAGACTACCTTGGATAGCTCAGAGTAAGTAAGGTGCCTTGGATACCTCAGAGTAAGTAAGGTGCCTTGGATACCTCAGAGTAAGTAAGGTGCCTTGGATAGCTCAGAGTAAGTAAGGTGCCTTGGATAGCTCAGAGTAAGTAAGGTGCCTTGGATAGCTCAGAGTAAGTAAGGTGCCTTGGATAGCTCAGAGTAAGTAAGGTGCCTTGGATAGCTCAGAGTAAGTAAGGTGCCTTGGATACCTCAGAGTAAGTAAGGTGCCTTGGATACCTCAGAGTAAGTAAGGTGCCTTGGATACCTCAGAGTAAGTAAGGTGCCTTGGATAGCTCAGAGTAAGTAAGGTGCCTTGGATACCTCAGAGTAAGTAAGGTGCCTTGGATAGCTCAGAGTAAGTAAGGTGCCTTGGATAGCTCAGAGTAAGTAAGGTGCCTTGGATAGCTCAGAGTAAGTAAGGTGCCTTGGATAGCTCAGAGTAAGTAAGGTGTCTTGGATAGCTCAGAGTAAGTAAGGTGTCTTGGATAGCTCAGAGTAAGTAAGGTGTCTTGGATAGCTCAGAGTAAGTAAGGTGTCTTGGATAGCTCAGAGTAAGTAAGGTGTCTTGGATAGCTCAGAGTAAGTAAGGTGTCTTGGATACCTCAGAGTAAGTAAGGTGTCTTGGATACCTCAGAGTAAGTAAGGTGCCTTGGATACCTCAGAGTAAGTAAGGTGTCTTGGATACCTCAGAGTAAGTAAGGTGCCTTGGATACCTCAGAGTAAGTAAGGTGTCTTGGATACCTCAGAGTAAGTAAGGTGCCTTGGATAGCTCAGAGTAAGTAAGGTGCCTTGGATAGCTCAGAGTAAGTAAGGTGCCTTGGATAGCTCAGAGTAAGTAAGGTGCCTTGGATAGCTCAGAGTAAGTAAGGTGCCTTGGATACCTCAGAGTAAGTAAGGTGCCTTGGATACCTCAGAGTAGATGATCTGTCTTTGTCAGACACCCAGCACTATTTCTCGCTGAGCATTTGGGGGACCTTGGGTGTCTTCTGTTTGCAGTGATCACAGTGATCTGTTTGCGGTGTGTGAAGGTCACGGTACCGTGACCCAGTACGGCTGGTGGGTGAAGCTGGCCCACTGGCAACTGCTCGCAGAAACCTATTTTTTTATACCCCCTGTGGTGGTTAACTTTATGTGTCAAAGTATGTAAGCCAAGGGATGCCAAGATAGCTGGTAAAACAGTATTTTTAGCTGTGTCCGTGAGGGTGTTTCTGGAAAAGATTAGCATTTGAGTCAGGGAATGGAGTAGAAAATATTGCCTTCACCAGTGTGGTTGGACATCACCCCATCCATCAAGAGCCCCAGTAGAACAAAAAAGCAAAGAAAGGACAGATTTGCTTTCTCCGTGTGAGCTGGTGCATCTGTTTTCTGCCTTTGGATGTGGGTGCTCCTGGTTCTCCGGCCCTCGAGTGCAGACAGGGACCTATGCCGTTGGCTTCTCCGGTTCTCAGACCTTTAGGGACTAGCGTGGAACTACACACCACTGGCGTTCCAGGCTTTTCAACTTCCCTAATGCTGTGAGCCCACCCTTACAGTGAATCTCTTTCTGAATAGACTGTACTGCTGCTTTATTTCTGGAGAAGCTGACCAGTCCACTGCCTCTTCCTGACTTCTTCCCCCTGCCGTTCCTCCCCAAGCAGAGCTCTCTGTTTGACGGTGTTTCATTGCTTGGCGTAGAGGTTGCTTCCTCTCCCCGGGTGTGTGCGCATGGCTCTGGTGATGCAGCGTGCCTTTTCATTGCCTTCCTCTCTGTGTGTACCAGGGAGTCGCATTATCCCAGCCCCTGCTGCCCTGTGAAATTCCTCATGGCACAGCCTCCCTCTGGCCTTTCTCCAAAGAGGTTTATTGTTTGGCAAGACCTTGCCGTAACATGATCTCATCTAATACTCTTTCCAATGGCTTCTGAGGAGAGCACTGGAAGTTCTAGTTTATACATTAAGATTCACTAATTGCTTTAAACATTTTTAGAAAAGTATATATGTAGGGAAGGGGTTGGGGGGTGCAGAATGAGACAGCTAGAAATGTATTTCCTTAGGGAATTTGCAGAAACTTAAAATTTTCAATGGCAATGGCTCTTATAGCTCAATTGTTTTGTTTTTTAAGCTCTTTCCCAGCTTCTTAGTCAAACCTGTGAACATTTTGAAACCTTGACTATTTCTATACATAGTCTTGAAATCTGAAATATGTCTTATTATTATAAAACCTAAAATGTTTCCTTTCTTGGCTTAGGAGTACCTGTTGTTTTATTTCTACAATGCTTCTTGTGTTTCTTTTATAGTCTCTACTAAGTTCAATTTTTGTTTTTTAATCTGGCAGCAGCAGCAGTTTTAAAGGGAGGCTTTTTCACCATTGAAGTCATACTTCCTATAATGTTGTCTTAATCTTCCTACGGAGATTGCCTTGTTCTCCAAGAAATAAGCTGTGTTAGGAGTTCGTGGTCTAGAGAACTGGATCTGTTTTATTTCTGATTCCTTGTGTTACTCCGGGCCCTGATAAAACCACATTTTATTATAGTAGCAGTTTAGACACTTCCTCTCCAATTATAATTTTAGCACATAAGGGGTCCTTAAAAATTCCTTCATAACTAAGTGTTCCTTTCCTAAATAAATACCTCAGTGCCTCCTAAATTTGAGTAACCAAGGGAACTAAAGTGTTCTCATTTCCCTGAACCCATCTGATGTCTTTGCTTTGTGATCATTATTAATCTGCTTGGGGGAAAGCTGTGCAGGCTGCAGTTGACTCCAGAATGGCTTCAAAAGGGAGAGAAAACTTACATGGATTCTTCCCATAAGGTGTGTGTGAACCTGACCCGGAGAAGCATTTTTATCTCTTTTCCAGGGATGAGTGAGAGCAAATCACAGTCTTTCCCCATGCACAGATTCCTGCTACCCCTGAAATCCAGGTGATAGGGGCTGGATGATGGGTCAGTTGAAGGCAGACCCTGCTCGGATGCAGGTCTGCACTCTGTCCTGGGCAGAGGAGGAAGCCTTCTACAGAACCTAGAGGGGCCTCTGTTTTTTTCATGATCCTGTCAAGTCAGTGCCTTTTAAAGTTTGTCTTCTTAATGTCTTTGGAGGCTTCCCCCATGAAGACCACCGCAAAAGTGGGGGAGACTAACCTGATCTAAAGGTGAAAAATTCAATTATTCTAGCTGTAAGGTACCAATCTTTTTGATACTATTTCTGCTCAGCTTAAACCAGGTGATTTTATTTGATTAAAAAAAAAATATATATATATATATATATATGTTGAGACAGAATCTCACTCTGTCTCCCTCCGTGGGGTGCCAGGGCATCCTCATAGCTCACAGTAACCTCAAACTCTTGGGCTCAAGTGATCCTCCTGCCACAGGCTTCTGAATAGCTGAGACTACAGGCTCCCCCCATGATGCCAAACTAGTTGTTCTATTTTTTGTAGAGACAGAATCTCCCTCTTGCTCAGGCTGGTCTCAAAGTCCTCAGCTCAAGCCACCATCCACCTGCCTCAACCTCCCAGAGTGCTAGGATTATAGGTGTGAGCCACTGTGCCCAGCCAGAAAAAAGAGAATAAGGGCAGACGATGTGTTTAAGAGAGAAGGACAAGGGGATAGGGATTCACTAGTAACACTTAGGGGATATTTTTGAGTCAATGTGTTTATTTTATTCCCCATGTGACCGAGCAAATACCAGGTGCCAGGCTCCAGTAAGCCAGGACTTGGGCTGCAGTAGGAGTGGGGAAGTGAGGCCTAGTTCCCCAACAGCTTCTTAAGAGTTGTGTTTTTTCACCTCGTACGTCTTTAAGACACCTAGGATGCTGCCTGCCACATGGTAAGTGCACACTAAATACTTGTTGAAGGATACTGTGAATAGACAGAATGAATTCATCTGGTATCAGTGATGTGTTCTCTAAGGCTATATAGTGGTTAAACCTAAGCTCTGGTTCATACATTTACTGCGGTTTGCCTGTGTTAACTTTGACTGGAGAGGAAATGCCCTTGATTACAGAAATATAACTAGTCAAGACTGATCAGATTGAAATCTAATGTAGACGCCTCGTTTAATGAGGAGAAAAAAATTACCCAAACAAGAGCATGTGTAATTATGCTAAATTTCATGACTTCAGGGTCATAAATGGATTTTTCTTGCTGTTCCTCTGACACGAATTAATTCCAGTTGTTGCCGACTGTTATGCCGTGGCTGATAGGGTCCTTTATAATAAAAGAACATTAATTCCTGTTAAATTACGATGAGTCTCCGGTAGAATCATATATTTCACTCATATGCATGCCCCTAATACGGGGACAATAAAAGACCAGGAGGGTCAGAAGGAAGCTTTTGCTCTAGAAATTGATGGGGAAGGAACCTTCTCATCCCAGGAGGCAGAAGGGTGGGCAAGAGCTGCAGGTGGCCGTGCCCATGTGTGGGCTGCCGTAACACACTCTACGGACCCGTCGGCTCAGAAGACAGATGTTTATTGTCCCACAGTTCCAGAGGTTGGATAGTTCAAGATCCGAGGTAGCAGCGAGATTCAATGTCTGGTGAGGGCTCTCCTCCCAGCTGCTCTGTCCCCACGGGGTCTTTCTACTGATTACGTGCAGAGCGAGCAGGAGGGCTCTCTGGGGTCTCTCCTTTTGAGGACACTGATCCTGTTGGATGCAGGCCTCACCCTCACGACCTCACAGTCACCTCGTAGAGCCCCTCACTGCAAATACAGTAAGTGGGAGTTAGGGCTTCAATGTTAGAACTTTGTGGTGGGGGGCAGAGTGGCTGGGCAAGTTCATTACGTAGCAGTGAGGTGGCTTCAGATTTGAATGCCCCTTCTTCTTTTGGCCAGTTCCTCTGTGCTCATTGGAGCAGTAAACACAGCTGAGCTGGGAAATGACAGTGATTGAAAAAGCGTATGAAGGACTTCTCTGAGGGCAGGGCCCAGAGTGGATACCAGCCCAAGGCCAGCCCTGCACCACACTCGGATTTTGTCCAGGCTGGGTTCCAGGTTTCAGGGGATATTTTTGATGCTGATGCCTCTCTTAGTAATTAGTGGGTCCTACACTGGGAAGGCAGAAAAATCATCAGAAGCGTGGATCAAATATGGAACATGTGACTATATGAATAGGGGGTGATGTCGGGAAAATGAGAGGATTAGAAGCACATTAACTCCTGTGGAAATGATGGCACGGTGGTGCTAAGGAAGGCATTTTTAATGATTTGAATAAAAGAGAGTGACCTTCATCTATTCTTTCAAATTATGGGATTAGGTGAAGGGCTTGGTGTGATGAGAAAATAAAGCAGAATAATTTTCAGCAGAAGTCTGTTTTAAAATTATGCCCATCTTTAAATATTTTCCCTTAATAATCCTGTCAACTGTTAATGAATTAAACATTATGTGCAGAAGTGTTGTTTTTATTTCCTGTGCTGCAAATAAGTCTCATGAGAAAAGATTCTGCATCTTTTCTGGGCTTTCTTGTCCTGGTATTTGAAATTAAGTTCCTCTGGCCAAGTGTTCTATATAATTCTTATTCATGATTTTAGCACAGATGTTAATAAATGTCACCACCATCCCTTTTCTTTATTAACCTGAATTAAGGAAGCTTTCATATATATGTGTGTCTGCGTGTGTATGTATATATATATATATATAAATACGTAAACACATCAACGTAGCCTGAATAGCAACTCTTTTAAAGCAATAAGCATATTTTTTCTCTCGTTGTACCTAAGAATAAAATGTTATTTTGGGTCCTCCCCTCTGCAGCCTACAACCGTGGTGGCTTTTCCTGAAGTTTGCTGCTGGTGTCCTGCGAATTAAGCCCTCTCATGATCTAATGCAAGTCCTCAGCTGCAGTTTATCTGTGGAATTTCTTTGGCTTAGCAAACCCATCTTCTTTCATTCATTCAACCTGTGGAACAGTTGTCACAGGGTGCCACTCAGTGTGACAGGAAGGTAGAAAAAAGCCGTGCTTTAAACCGCTGTCAAATTATTACCTTTATTTATTTATTTGCTTTTTTGCTTTCCAGTCCTTGTATTTGGTATTCAAAAGAAACCTTTTATTTTAGGGCGTTGAGTACAAAATTAAATCAGTTCCAATGGTAATGATGGTATTTCAGTCACGAGCCAGTGTGGTTGCAGGGCAGCGCTTACAGCGTCGAGTTGCTTCTTGTCGTGGTTCCCAGATGAAGTGAGCTTGTGTGTTTTCACTTGCTCTTGTGTTTTGCCAGCCTCAGACAGGGTTGTCTACCAGCAGTTGGGGTAACAGAACTTTAATTTTCCTGACTAGAGTGTGGTGGAGGGGACCTACTCTTTCTGATTACTGAATTGTACTGGCTCCGTGGTTTATCTACTTGTTTGTACAAAAGGTAAACAGGAGCCTGGGCAGTGTTTGATCCTGGGAAGAGAAAAAAATTGCACAAAACAAACAGGGTCAAAATATAAGAAATAAAAAAGAATGTTCACTTTCTGGATTTTTTTTTAACCCGAGGGTGTTATTAGGATTATGAGTATACCTTTTCTTTTTTCTTTCTTTTTTTTTTTTAATTAAATCATAGCTGCGTACATTAATGCAATTGTGGGGTACAATGTGCTGGTTTTATATACAATTTGAAATATTTTCCTCTAACTGGTTAACACAGCCTTCATGGTATTTTCTTACTTATTGTGTTAAGACATTTATATTCTACATTTAGTAAGTTTCACCTGTACCCATGTAAGATGCACCGTAGGTGTAATCCCACCAAGCACCCTCCCTCCACCCATCCTCCCCTGTCCTCTCCCCATCCCCTTTCCCCATATTCTTGGGCTATAACTGGGTTATAACTTTCATAGGAAACTTGATTTCATAGTAGGGCTGAGTACCCTGGATACTTTTTCTTCCATTCTTGAGTACTTTGCTAAGAAGAATATGTTCCAGCTCCATCCATGTAAACATGAAAGAGGTAAAGTCTCCATCTTTCTTTAAGGCTGCATAATATTCCATGGTGTACATGTACCACAATTTATTGATCCATTTGTGGGTCAATGGGCACCTGGGCTTCTTCCATGACTTAGCAATTATGAATTGGGCTGCAGTAAACATTCTGGTACAAAGGTCTTTGTTATAATGTGATTTTTGGTCTTCTAGTATTGGAATTGTAGGATCGAATGTACCTTTTCTGCACATGGCGGCTGGTGATTTTCTCTGTCATCAGATGACTGTGGCCGTGGGATTCCATGAAGGCAGAATCCTGTGTGCTGTGCTCTTCCCTGGCTCCTGTTCCTCCTTGCTGATTCCAGTATGTGGCCATTTAAATGTTCACCCTACTTTAATTATTGAAAAATTTGGTATATGAGAGAGAGAGAATGAATAAATTACTCTGGACTAATTGGAGGGATGGTGGAGCTTTGACTATGCTACTTCCTGAGACAGCTAAGATATCGTGATGTCACAACCCAGGGTGTACGAACTGATAAATATTTTTGTTGGATTAACTTGAAACCCAAGAAACATTCCTCAGTTTTTCTATTAAGGGGTCCTTGTTTTTATTGCTAGAGATTCTTGCATCATTGTTTGGTTGTCCTTTCTTCTTTATCATTTTTTTATTGCCATTCTTTATTTTTATTTCAAATTAATATGAGGGTACAAATTGTTAGGTTGTATTGTTTTCACTTCCAAGGTAAAGTTCAAGTTGTAGAAGAGCCCCCTCCCTCAGAGGGCGTGCTGAACACCCTCACATGTGCACGCTCGCTCAGTGAGATCTGGCCAAATGCCCTCCTGCCTCCCACCAATTGCCCTCACCCCTCCCCACTTCACCAATATAAACAATTATACTCTCATATGAACGATAAAACACAAATATAGTCCTTTTTTTTTTTGTTTTTGCTTTTCATTTTTAGCCAATGAGTAAGCTTAGTAGCTGTTGGGAAAAGGGGGTGAGTTTACTGAATGATTTTTCTGGCCCAGTCTTCAGTTGTAACCAGCACAACTTCAGATAAGCCAGGTCCTTATTTTCTCATTGACCTTCCTGCCAGAACCAAGCACAATAAACAACAAATAAGAAATATGGCTCCTTTCCTGCCCTGTTCTTGGAATTTGGTCTCAGGGATGGAAGCCAAAACTCTAATGAGGAAAAATAAGCCTTATGGGATGGACATTTTCATATATCATGCTAGATTTTATTTTTGTTTTGAACATTACATATAGTTGTTATATGGGACGATTTCAAATGTGTAGAACTGAAGGTCTTAAAGGTATGGAGTCACTTAGGCAAGGAAATAGGGCAAAGAAATCCATAAGAAAAGATAAAATCAGTGAAGACCTCCAGACCAAAAGTTAGATTGACCCTACTTTTTTAGGGAAAAGCTTAAGGCATTGATTGTCGAGTCTGGCACATTAGGGGTACTGTGCTAGGCACTGTTGAAATTTCAAAGTCTGATCAGACCAAAGCCTAGTTGAAAAGTATGAGGCCTGACAATTAAATTCATTAACTCATTCTAGAAAAAGTACTACTTACCTCATCAGGGATATCACTACAGTCACTTGGACATCCTCCCCTGGGGAAGCTGCGCACCCGCACCAGCACCTAGTCCAGCCTTCAGAGCAATCTTGGAACTGTTTTTCTGGAACGGCCATCAAAGTTGTCATCGTATTACCTTTGATGTTCTGAATGTCATCAAAATGTCTTCCTTTTAACATTTCCTTTATTTTTATGCAAAGAAAAAAAGCCATTGGGGGCTAGATCAGGTAAGATGCGAGGGTGTTCCAATACAGTTATTTGTTTACTAAAATCTCATTCATAGTGCTGTGTAAGCAGGAGCATGCATTGTCGAGGTGCAAGAGCAGGAGTTGTTGGCCACGGTTTGCCGTTAAGATTTTCCTTTTATCATAAGGACACTTGTACTAGACTGTTTATTGCAGCTCAATTTACAATCGCCAAAATGTGGAAACAGCCTAAATGCCCACCAACCCAGGAATGGATTGACAAGCTGTGGTATATGTATACCATGGAATACTATACAGCTATTAAAAAAAATGGAGACTTTACATCCTTCATATTAACCTGGATGGAAGTGGAAGACATTATTCTTAGTAAAGCATCACAAGAATGGAGAAGCATGAATCCTATGTACTCAATTTTGATATGAGGACAATTAATGACAATTAAGGTCATGGGGGGGGGAAGCAGAAAGAGGGATGGAGGGAGAGGGGTGGGGCCTTGGTGTGTGTCACACTTTATGGGGGCAAGACATGATTGCAAGAAGGACTTTGCCTAACAATTGCAATCAATGTAACCTGGCTTATTGTACCCTCGATGAATCCCCAACAATAAAAAAAAAAAAAAAAAGATTTCCATTACTGCTTCTCCATTAATGTTTACTTGGTCTGCTATGCTTCTTACAGTCAGCTGATGATTTTGACACACAGTGCAACAAATTTTTGCAATGTTTTCATCAGTTCTGCTCATTACTGGTCACCCCAGCCTTTATCCGTGACCCTTTCTTTCCCTTTAGAAAAGCATTTAATCCATTTGCACTGCCACTTTCTTCATGGCATTATTCCCATAAACTTGGACTAACCTATCCATGATTTCACTTCCATTCTCATCCAGTTTAATAAGAAATTTATAAATGTTTGTTCATTGTCTAATTTAAGCTCTCATATTGTATGACAATAATGAATGCTACTCATCAAGACACCTCCACACATTGACACAAACACAACTGGGAGACCCTGACATACCAAGGTTCCAAGGTTAGAGAAAACCTCACCAAGTTGTTCTGCACAGTGCTGCCACCATAGGCATGCAGTGGCGAGTTTGTGGACTTACTTACCAGACCTCGTATATAAACTGCTATAATATAAGGATGCCTGAAGTACAGTGGATTTTTCTGAGAGCTAACCGTAGTGAGTGACTGTAGTTCCTCGCTTCTGGAAGTATATGTGCACACCTGTTACCAAAGAGAAATGCAGTCTCTTTCTTTTTCTTTTTTTTTTTTAATAGGGACAGAGTCTCATTTTATCACCCTCGGTAGAGTGCCATGGCATCACACTGCTCACAGCAACCTCCAACTCCTGGGCTTAGGTGATTCTCTTGCCTCAGCCTCCCCAGTAGCTGGGACTACAGGCGCCCACCACAATGCCAGGATATTTTTTTGTTGCAGTTTTGCTGGGGCCAGGTTTGAACCCACCACCTTCAGTATATGGGACCGGTACCCTACCCACTGAGCCACAGGTGCTGCCCAGAAATGCAGTTTCATGGGCTCCACTTGAACCTCCTCTGGGATGGGGCCCAGGAATTGGTGTGTTGACAAGCTCTGCCGGTGATACTGAGAAATGCTGGCTCTGTGTAATGTAGGACAGAGGTGTTAAAGCTGGGCAGGAGGGGCCAGCAGAATACAAGTAGGCCCAGTAGATAGCAAAGTTTGCAAACTCCTTAAGAAGCCACGTCTTTTAGTGCCTCTAACTCTTAGAAAGATTTATTTTCTATTTAATCTTTGTTCATAGTGCTTCTTCCTAAGCCAGTTTCCTCTGTTTCCGTTCTCAGTGGAATTGTGAATCATCGGGATCATATTTCGTGTAATAGCCTTTGCTATATTTCAAGGAGGCTATTATGTTCCCCATAGTTTTTTTCTTCCCCAGGCTAATTAATCCTCATTCGCCAGCCTTTGCACTTACATTCCAATGCTTTCATCATTTTCATTGCTCTTGTCTGGGCTTTCCCCAAATTTTCCATATTTCTCCAAAGCTACAAAGACCCAAACTAAACGTGGTGCTGCATTGAGTTCTTCGCTTCTGCAGGAGCAGTAGATGGACATCGTAGCCCCCACATGTTGTCCTTTATGTGAGTTTACCTAGGACATAGTAGAGTCTGGGTCAGGGAGGTGGGGTGTGGTGGTGGTAGATTTTTCAGATGGGTCTCTCTCTGTTGCCATACTAGAGAGCAGAGGCATGATCATAGCTCACTGTGACCTCAAATTTCTGGGCTCAAGTGATTCCCTTGTCTTGGCCTCTCTGAGGACTACAGATACGTGCCACCATGTCTCGCTAATTTTTTAATTTTTTGTAGAGACAGGATCTTGCTAGGTTTTGCTCAGGAAGCTCTCAAACTCATGGCCTGAAGTGATTCTTCTGCCTCGGCCTCCCAAATTGCTCAGATTATACGAATGAACCACTTCATGGCTCATTATATCAATGAACCAACTGCCCTGGCCTAGGGCAGGTCACATTTGCAGCTCCATGTCTTTGGCCTCCTAGAGGACTGGAGGTTGTTCTAGGTATCAATTTTCTGGAAACTGGATAACTATCGTGATTTTCACATAGATGCCTTACTTTTTTTTCTAACCTAGCTACAATAGAGGTTACTAAAATTAAAAATCTTATTATTAATTCTTTTTGTATTTTCTTTTCTTTTTTTTTAATTAAATCACAGCTGTGTACCATAATGCAGTCTTGAGGTACAATGTGCTGGTTTTATATACAGTTTGAAATATTTTCATAGAACTGGTTGACATAGCCTTCATGGCATTTTCTTAGTTATTGTGTTCAGACTTGTATATTCTACATTTAGTAAAAATTTTGTATTTTCTTAACAAAGAGTAAAGCCCGATCATCATGGTTTAGGAATATATACAATTAAAATTTTTTTTTCTAAGACTTTTTTTTTTTATTTCAGCGCAGTTTCAGATTCACAGTGAGATTGAGAGGAAAGCAGAGATTTCCTATATCCCTTTTGACTTCAGTCAATCATGGCCTTTCCTATTATCAACAACCCCTCCAGAGTGGTATGAACCTACACAGACAAATACTAGCCCACCTTCCATTCCTCACAGTAGGGCCGACTTTTTAGATGAATGCACAATATCGTGTATCCACCCTTGTAATGTCTTAAAGAGTAATTTCACTGCCCTGGAAATCCTCTGTGTTCCCTTTATCCATGCCTTTTCTCTCTTCCAGCTTCTGGTAACCACCAATCTTTTTATTATCTTCATAATTTTGCCTCTTCCCTAATGTCGTATGGATGGACTCCTACCTTGTGGATTATGGCAAGGCAAGGTTAAGGGTACATGTGAAACTTACCGGATGTAGAATGTAAATGTCTCAACACAATAACGAAGAAAATGCCAGGAAGGCTATGTTAACCAGTGTGATGAAAATATGTCAAATGGTCTATAAAACCAGTGTAGGGTGCCCCCTGATTGCATTAATAGACACAGCTATAATTTAATAATAAATAAATCAATAAAAATAAAATAAAAAATTATAACAATGTTCTAAATAAAGTTTTAGAGTACTTTTAGACTTACACAAAAATTATAGATAAGTCATAGAGATTTCCCAAGTGGCTCTGACCTAGTTTCCCCTCTTATTAATGTCTTCTATTTGTATATGGTACATATCCTACACGATTTTTATGTTAACAAAGGAGCCCTTCTATGTTTGAGGACACAGACCTGACAGAGGCGTCATGCCCAGGTTGGCCTCACGCGTACAGTAGGGAGACTAATATCCATCTTCCATGAAACGAATTGAGATGGTGAAGGACATAGTAGGCGCTGAGCAGATGGTAGCTGGTATTCATGGCTCTCGACTCTCCTGTCTCTTCTGGGGCATAATGCCTCTCCATCTTCACCTCTCTGTCCTATCACTTTCTTGCTTTTATGATTCTGTGGGTGGGACAGGAAGACAAGTTTTAGTTTCAAGACCTTCCTCCCTCGAACTTGGCCTTCCCTGTGCCCGATCTTGCCACAAAGAGGCCCCTTCATACTCTACTAGGAGTCTAGCGTTTCAGCTTTTCCTGCTTGAACTAAAAGCGATGAAAAAGGAAATAGTATGAGGAAACTTGAATATTTAAGACCCGTTTTTGTATCATCATTGGAGTTTGCACCAAAGATGTTATTTGTAGGCAGGAGGGGAAAATTTCTGATCCAGGGATTGTCAACGGATTCAAGACTAAATAAACATTCTCAGCAGAACTGAGGTGGAGCTGTGGCTGGTCTCGATGGTTCCTCTTGGGAAGCACATGCCCTGGGATCTGGGCACACGTGTTGGTGACGTTGTCACAGGTTGCTTTCAGAGGTTGCTATAGAAATGGGTGACCGCTGTACCCGCCTTCTCTGCCTGCTTTGGACTTCGTGCCAGGAAGTCCGAGAGTACTGTACGTTGCCTGTTCCCTGTTTGATGGGTTGCTGCTCTGTTAGTGATGCGCCGTCGTCACCATTTCTTCCTGTTCTGCGAGCTGGAGTATCCTGTATCTTTTTATATCTGCTTGTCTTCTATCCTTAGGCTTTGCTGTGAGTTCTCTTCCTTACAACAAAATTCACCTCTCTAAAAAGAGGGTGGGAGAGACCATTGACTCCCTCTCCCCACCCACTCCCAATTTGTGAGCAGAGGACTAGAAGCTCTTGTAAAATCAAGACTGCGCCAGAAACTAGAGCACAAGGGGGAGCTGCAGGGGTTGCATGCTGATTTTGTGAGGACGTTTTTTTTGGCTAATCTGTGGTGTCGAATTCTTGAGAAGTATGCACAGACCTTTTGTTGCTTATCAGCTTTCCTTGGGGGTTGTGTATTTAATGTGTGGCCCAAGACAGCTCCTCTTATTCTAATGTCCAGCACAGCAAAAAAAAAAAAGAAAAAAAAAGATTGGACGTCCCTGGTTTAAAGTATATGCAGAGAACCAGAAAAACCCTCCATGAATGTGGTGATCTGCTTAATAAAGGAACGTGGAGTGGATTAGAAAATTAGATCCCCTAGGTAATTTCCCTTTTGTCAATCCCAGGCAAAATTACACATGCTTACTTTCATTACATTTTATTTTAAGTTCAGCTTGTTATTTCTCATTTTACTTTTTTAAAGTGTTGTATCGGTTTTGTATTTTCTCTGCTACCTCTTGGTCTAAGAAAAATACAACTCATGGGCTTGGATGACCTTCTCACTTGGAAATGTGCTTGACAAAGCTGTATATAATAAAAGGATAATTTTCTCAGCAGGAGAATAAAATATACTACCCTCTCACAACTAGGCTTTTTAAAAAATCTGAAGAACACACTTACTTAGATAAATTTGGCTTGTCTTGTAATATCTTTGCAGTGACATTTTGGCTTCAGAACATTCTGAATCAAAAAATACAAAACTTTCTAATCCTGGTGTGCTGGGGGGTGGGAGGAGGAATAGATTTTCTTGCCAATTTCAACGTGAGTAGCTGCGCTGCCTGTTTAACTTGTTCTCTTTATGAGTTGCAAGTCTGGAATAATCCTGCTGTTTCACAATTTAAAACGTGGTCTCATTTGATCTGGTTTATTCCACAGTGAGCACTGATGGCGCCCTAGACTGATCAGCCTTGTCCTTTGTCACATGTCTTGGGGGTTCTGTTCCTAGAGGTTTGTGTGTTCTTGGTATGTCTTGGTCAGGATGGGCACGGGATCAGAATCTTTGGAGTGGGTACAGATGCCTTGGCCATTTGCTAATCTGCCCTCCTGCGTCACTGGAGCAGCAGCCTTGCACTTGATGCACCTTACGTTGGCCACAGTTTCAAGAGTGGGGCCTCACGAGACCATACTCTACCTCCGTGCTTAAGATGCCAACAGCTATGCCATAGGGAGACATTACATTGTCATAGTTGAAAAAAGAACCTTCCTAGTCTTAGAAAGGATACTGTATAAATCTGTGCTCTGGCAGGTGGTCTAAGGCATCTGACATGGAGGACTAATTTGGGGGGAGGGGGATTTCCCTGGTACTGCTGGCTTGGCAAGGTCCAAATTGGACTCTGAAATATGTGTTATTATAGCCTTTACTATTTTGAAGGTGATAAAGTACGTGAATAATTGTACTGAAAAAAGTAGCAGCCTTTTGGTATAAGAATCTTTGCTTTAATTTTTCTTTTTTTTTGTAGAGACAGAGTATCACTTTATGGCCCTCGGTAGAGTGCCGTGGCTTCACACAGCTCACAGCAACCTCCAACTCCTGGGCTTAAGCAATTCTCTTGCCTCAGCCTCCCGAGTAGCTGGGACTACAGGCGCCCACCACAATGCCCGGCTATTTTTTGGTTGCAGTTTGGCTGGGGCCGGGCCTGAACCCGCCACGCTCTGTATATGGGGCTGGCGCCCTACCGACTGAGCCACGGGCGCCGCCCTACTTTAATTTTTTAAGAGATGAAGTATCAGTATGTAGCCCAGGCTGGCCTCAAGATCTTGGGCTCAGGCAGTGTTCCTACCTGAGCCTGCTGAGTAGCTAGGACTATCACAAGCCTGGCTGATGGCTGATTTTTGCTTTGTTTTAAATCCTCTTTCTTGCAATTCAAAACCAGCTGTGTCCACTCAGGCAGGACTTCTAGGAGACTTTAAAAAAACAACAACTTTTATCTTAACATCAATGATAATTTGTATGACACTCAAGTTATTGTATTTTATGAGTTTTTCTCTAATTGAGAAAATGAGTAGGATCTTTTCTTAAGTGCATATAAGAAACCCCTGGAAGAGCCACTTGGTTCAGATTTTTACAGACTTTGTTGGTGGTTTATCTGCCACACAGCACTGACTTGCTTTGAGATGTAAAACAGTTTAAATAGAAAGCCAGTCCCCAGAAAGTAGTTAACATCTTAGATTTTAGTTGGGTGTGTGGTCACCTGTGAGAAGTGCTTGTTTACTAGTACTTTCCAATTAAGGGTCTAACACACAGAGAAATTGACAAGCCCCTCTCCTGATGACTCCTCCAGCATCCTTTACAGGTGCAGATGTGTCCACCTCCTGCTGAGAAAGATTGATGTGTTTGACGTTTGCTTGGAGCCGAGGATGGGTGCCCAGACACATGCGGGAGGTTAGGCGGTGTGCTGGGGCGTCTGGCTGATGCAGTGTGGATGTGTGCCTTGCAAAATACCAGCTAGGCAGGACAAAATTTGGGCTGGGGCAGGGAAATGAAGAATAAAGAGGGTACTGTGGCAATTGTTTGCTCCGTAGGCTCTCATTTTGGGTTTAGAACAGTGTTCTCAACTGTCCTGATGCTGTGGCCCTTTAATACAGTTCCTGGTTCAGAAGTACATTTCAGAAGTATATTTCTGCACAACCTACTGTTTTGTTAGTTCTTAAGAATTCATTGTGATTTTGTTGTTTAGCGCCTACTTTAAAAATGCTAACATATGGGGGTTGAGAGCAAGATGGCAGCTGAGTAACAGCTTCCTTGCATCTGGGCACTGTGAGTCTGGGGAGATAGGACTCCAGACATCTCTGGCTGGTGGGATCTACCTATCATCACCCCTGTGAGGATACAGGAAGTCAGCGAGAGACTTCTGGACCCCAAGAGGAGGACTAAAACAGTGGAAAAACGGCACGAGAAATTAAACAGCAAGAGGAAGTGAAAGGAAAATTAGGGCAAGGAAACAGATAACAGAAATCACTCATGAGGAAGAATCAGCAGAAAACTCCAGGTAACATGAAGAACCAGTCCAGAACAACCCCACCAAGGGACCATGAGGTAGCTACTGCAGAGGATTCCACCTATAAAGAAATGTTAGGAATGACAGAAAGGGAATTTAGAATACACATGTTGAAAACAATGAAAGAAATGATGGAAACAATGAAGGAAACTGATAATAAAGTGGAAAATAACCAAAATGAAATCCAAAAACAGAATCAAATAAGAGATGAATGATATGAAACATATAAAAAGGATGTAGCAGAGCTAAAGGAACTGAAACCGTCAATTAGGAAACTTAAAGATGCAATGGAAAGTATCAGCAACAGGTTAGACCATGCAGAAGAAAGAATTTCAGAGGTAGAAGACAAAGTTCTTGAGATAACTCAGATAGTAAAAGAGGAAGAAAAGAAGAGAGAGAAAGCAGAACGTTCACTGTCAGAATTATGGGACTTTATGAAGCGTTCTAACATACGAGTTATAGGAATCCCAGAAGGGGATGAAGAATGCCCCAGAGGAATGGAAGCCATACTAGAGAATATTATAAAAGAAAATTTCCCAAATATCACCAAAGATTCTGACACACTGCTTTCAGAGGGCTATCGGACCCCAGGTCGCCTCAACTCTAACCGAGCTTCTCCAAGACACATTGTGATGAACCTGTCCAAAGTCAAGACAAAAGAAAAGATTCTGCAAGCTGCCAAGAGTAAGCGCCAGTTGACCTATAGGGGCAAATCCATCAGAGTGACCACAGACTTCTCTAATGAAACTTTCCAATCAAGAAGACAATGGTCATCTACCTTTAATCTACTTAAACAGAACAATTTTCAGCCCAGAATTCTGTACCCTGCTAAGCTAAGCTTAAAAATTGACGGAGAAATTAAATGATTTACGGATATACAAACATTGAGGAAATTCGCCACAACAAGACCAGCTCTACAGGAAATACTTCAACCTGTTCTGCACACTGACCACCACAATGGATCAGCATCAAAGTAAGAACTCAGAAATTAAAGGACAGAACCTAACCGCCACACTGATGCAAAAGATAAAACTAAGCAATGGACTCTCAAAAATAAGATGAAAAGAATACTACAACACTTATAAATTATCTCAATAAATGTTAATGGCTTGAATTCCCCACTGAAGAGACACAGATTGGCTGACAGGATTAAAAAACACAAGCCATCCATTTGCTGTCTACAAGAAACACACCTGGCTTCAAAAGACAAATTAAAGCTCCGAGTCAAGGGTTGGAAGACAATTTTTCAGGCAAATAGAATTCAGAAGAAAAGAGGAGTTGCAATCTTATTTTCAGATACATGTGGATTTAAAGCAACTAAAGTCAAAAAAGACAAAGATGGTCACTTTATATTGGTCAAGGGAAAAATACAACAAGAAGATGTTTCAATTCTAAATATTTATGCACCCAATTTAAATGCTCCCAGATTCTTGAAACGGACCTTACTCAGTCTGAGCAATATGATATCTGATAACACCATAATGACAGGGGACTTTAACACTCCTCTTACAGAGCTGGACAGATCCTCTAAACAGAAATTAAACAAAGATATAAGAGATTTAAATGAGACCCTAGAACAACTGTGCTTGATAGACGCATATGGAACACTCCATCCGAAAGATAAAGAATATACATTCTTCTCAACAACCCATGGAACATTCTCCAAAACTGATCATATCCTGGGACACAAAACAAATATCGACAGAATCAAAAAGAATTGAAATTTTACCTTGTATCTTCTCAGACCATAAGGCACTAAAGGTGGAACCCAACTCTAACAAAAATGCTCGACCCCACCCAAAGGCATGAAAATTAAACAATCTTCTGTTGGATAACAGATGGGTGCAGGAAGAAATAAAACAGAAAATCATTAACTTCTTTGAGCATAACAACAATGAAGACACAAGCTACCAAAACCCGTGGGATACTACAAAAGCAGTTTTGAGAGGAAAATTCATCGCTTTAGATGCCTACATTTGAAAAACAGAAAGGGAGCGCATCAACAATCTCACAAGCCATCTTATGGAATTGGAAAAAGAAGAACAATCTAAGCCTAAACTCAATAGAAGAAAAGAAATATCCAAAATCAAATCAGAGATCAATGAAATTGAAAACAAAAGAATCATTGAGAAAATTAATGAAACAAGGAGTTGGTTTTTTGAAAAAATAAATAAAATAGATAAACCATTGGCCAGACTAATGAGGAATAGAAAAGTAAAATCTCTAGTAACCTCAATCAGAAATGATAAAGGGGAAATAACAACTGCTCCCACAGAGAAACGAGAGATCATCTCTGAATACTACCAGAAACTCTATGCCCAGAAATTTGACAATGTGAAGGAAATGGATCAATATTTGGAATCACACCCTCTCCCTAGACTTAGCCAGGAAGAAATAGAGCTCCTGAACAGACCAATTTCAAGCACTGAGATCAAAGGAACAATAAAAAAGCTTCCAACCAAAAAATGCCCTGGTTCAGATGGCTTCACACCAGAATTCTATCAAACTTTCAAGGAAGAGATTATTCCTGTTGCAGAAATTATTCCAAAAAATTGAGGAAGAAGGAATCTTCCCCAACACATTGTATGAAGCAAACATCACCCTGATACCAAAACCAGGAAAAGACCCAACCAAAAAGGAGAATTTCAGACCAATCTCCACACATGAATATAGATGCAAAAATTCTCAACAAAATCCTAGCCAATAGATTACAGCTTATCATCAAAAAAGTCATTCATCATGATCAAGTAGGCTTCATTCCAGGGATGCAAGGCTGGTTTAACATACGCAAGTCCATAAACGTTATCCACCATATTAACAGAGGTAAAAATAAAGATCACATGATCCTCTCAATAGATGCAGAAAAAGCATTTGATAAAATCCAGCATCCTTTTCTAATTAGAACACTGAAGAATATAGGCATAGGTGGCACATTTCTAAAACTGATTGAAGCTATCTATGACAAACCCACAGCCAATATTTTACTGAATGGAGTAAAACTGAAAACTTTTCCTCTTAGAACTGGAACCAGACAAGGTTGTCCTCTGTCACCTTTACTATTCAACATAGTGCTGGAAGTTCTAGCCAATACAATTTGGCAAGACAAGGAAATAAAGGGAATCCAAATGGGTGCAGAGGAGGTCAAACTCTCCCTCTTTGCTGACGACATGATCTTATACTTAGAGAACCCCAAAGACTCAACCACAAGACTCCTAGAAGTCATCAAAAAATACAGTAATGTTTCAGGATATAAAATCAATGTCCACGAGTCAGTAGCCTTTGTATACACCAATAACAGTCAAGATGAGAAGCTAATTAAGGACACAGCTCCATTCACCATAGTTTCAAAGAAAATGAAATACCTAGGAATATACCTAATGAAGGAGGTGAAGGACCTCTATAAAGAAAACTATGAAATCCTCAGAAAGGAAATAGCAGAGGATATTAACAAATGGAAGAACATACCATGCTTATGGATGGGAAGAATCAACATTGTTAAAATGTCTATACTTCCCAAAGCAATCTATCTATTCAATGCCATTCCTATCCAAATACCAACATCGTACTTTCAAGATTTGGAGAAAATGATTCTGCGTTTTTATGGAACTGGAAAAAACCCTGTATAGCTAAGGCAGTTCTTAGTAGTAAAAATAAAACTGGGGGCATCAGCATACCAGATCTTAGTCTGTACTACAAAGTCATAGTGGTCAAGACAGCATGGTACTGGCACAGAAACAGAGACATAGACACTTGGAATCGAATTGAAAACCAAGAAATGAAATTAACATCTTACAACTACCTAATTTTCGATAAACCAAACAAGAACATACCTTGGGGGAAAGACTCCCTATTCAATAAATGGTTGGGAGAACTGGATGTCTACATGAAAAAGACTGAAACTGGACCCACACCTTTCCCCACTCACAAAAATTGACTCAAGATGGGTAAAGTACTTAAATTTAAGGCATGAAACAATAAAAATCCTCAAAGAAAGCATAGGAAAAACACTGGAAGATATTGGCCTGGGGAAAGACTTCATGAAGAAGACTGCCATGGCAATTGCAACAACAAAAATAAAGAAATGGGACTTCGTTAAACTGAAAAGCTTCTGTACAGCTAAGGAGACAATAACCAAAGCAAAGAGACAACCTACACAATGGGAAAGGATATTTGCATATTTTCAATCAGACAAAAGCTTGATAACTAGGATCTATAGAGAACTCAAATTAATCCACATGAAAAAAGCCAACAATCCCATATATCAATGGGCAAGAGACATGAATAGAACCTTCTCTAAAGATGACTGACGAATGGCTAACAAACACATGAAAAAATGTTCATCATCTCTATGTATTAGAGAAATTCAAATCAAAACACCCCTGAGATATCATCTAACCCCAGTGAGAATGGCCCACATCACAAAATCTCAAAACTGCAGATGCTGGCGTGGATGTGGAGAGAAGGGAACACTTTTACACTGCTGGTGGGACTGCAAACTAGTACAACCTTTCTGGAAGGAAGTATGGAGAAACCTCAAAGAACTCAAGCTAGACCTCCCATTTGATCCTGCAATCCCATTACTGGGCACCTACCCAGAAGGAAAAAAATCCTTTTATCATAAGGACACTTGTACTAGACTGTTTATTGCAGCTCAATTTACAATCGCCAAAATGTGGAAACAGCCTAAATGCCCACCAACCCAGGAATGGATTAACAAGCTGTGGTATATGTATACCATGGAATACTATTCAGCCATTAAAAAAAACGGAGACTTTACATCCTTCGTATTAACCTGGATGGACGTGGAAGACATTTTCTTAGTAAAGCATCACAAGAATGGAGAAGCATGAATCCTATGTACTCAATTTTGATATGAGGACAATTAATGACAATTATGGTTATTGGGGGGGAAGCAGAAAGAGGGATGGAGGGAGGTGGGTGGGGCCTTGGTGTGTGTCACACTTTATGGGGGCAAGACACGATTGCAGGAGGGACTTTACCTAACAATTGCAATCAGTGTAACCTGGCTTATTGTACCCTCAATGAATCCCCAACAATAAAAAAAAAAAAAAAGGAAAAAAAAAGTAACATGGGCAGCGCCTGTGGCTGGCTGAAAGGAGTAGGCTGCAGGACCCATGTGCTGGAGGTGACAGGTTCAAGCCCATTCCCAGCCAAAACTGCAAAAGAAAAAAAAAATAAGCTAACATATTATGTGATTTATTCCTAAATCACAGCTCTGGGAAGGAGTGAGTTCACTGTCAGTTGGTAACAGGGTTGTCTTTCTCATTAGATAATTAAACTTATCCCAGGCACTGGATTTTAAAAGTTGTACACAGTGTCAAATTCAGCATAAAAATATATCTTGTGGACCTGTTGGGTATATTGGGAACACTAAGATGAGAATTGATGGGCTCTGATCTACTAAAATACATAACCCATTAGGAAGACAGATAAGTAACCCAGTAATTACGAAGGAGGGCAAGAAGTGGGTGTAGCTGCAGAAATATGTGTATGGTAAGGAAGTAATGGGGAGAGGTCATGGTTATGTTTCTGGGAAGAGTATGTGGACCAGGAAGTCGTCAGACAGGAGTTCCACGTGACGTCATCTGACGAGGGGATGGAAACTCGTGGAAAGGGGAAAAGTGCAGGGTGAGAAAGGGCTCCCTGGGAAAGCTGTGCAGGTGGGGTTTTAATGGACCTTGATCTTAAATCACTCTTGGTAGGAGAGACTTGACTAACGAATATATAAAAACAAAACCAAACACCTAAAAAAACAGGCTCTTGACTTTATTAATAGTGACACCATGCAGCCCCATTGCTGCTGTCTGTGGATTTCAACTAATGGTTGTTCTTAAACTCAGTTCAGAATGATTCTCCTTAAATTTAGGAGAAAGAAAATAGCCATGGGTATAGAAGGTGCTTACGTGAGAAGTGCTCAGTAACTTCCTGTTGAATCCATCCCGGGAGTTCTGAGGCGGGAATTCCAGTCTCCCTGCATTGGCCACTGATTTGGGGTGTCACCTGAAGCAAGTCACTTCATGGAGTCTCATGGGCCTCTTGATCAAAATGAGCTGTCTGTATGTATTCTTTTACAACTCTGACTCTATCCTCTATAAAGCATCTTTTATTAATTAACAAGTAAAGGAGATTAATTCTACTAGGCATGGTGGCTCAAGCCTGTAATTCTAACACTTTCTGGGAGGCCCTGTGGGAGGATTGCTTAAGCTTAGGAGTTTGAGACCAGCCTGAGAAGAGCAAGACTAAAAGTAGAAAAATTAGCTCAGCATTGTGGTGGTCGCCTATAGTCTCAGCTACTCAGGAGGCTGAGGCACAAGGCGTAAGGATCACTTGAACTCAGGAGTTTGAGGTTGCTGTTTGCTAGGCCGATGCCATAGCACTCTAGCCTGGGCAGCAGAGACCATGTCTGTAACAAAAAACAGAAGAAGAAGAAGAAGAATTCATGTATCTGGAAAACCCTCTCACCCTGGCTAACTGGGGTATTCCTTGTCACTTAGCAAATGTGTCACCTGGTAAATGTATTTTATGAAATGGTAACCTCATACTTTGAAGAAGACAGCTTTTAGGAGGCTAGAAAAGAAATTACTTTTAAAAAAAGCTTATAAATCATTATAACAACACACTTTAGTGACAACAGTTAAACAACCTCCTTTTCTCCCTAACAAGAGAAAACAAAGATCTCATGGTAACACCTCCAGGCATCTATTAGCCTCTAAGCCTTGCTAAGGTCCTGGGTGTCACCCCCACGTGTTACCCTGCAGGCCACATCATCAGAAGGTGGTGCCACCTTTGGAAGACACCCTGCTGTTGGCAGGTCTGCCTCACAGTGCCAGCAGGTCCTCAGGACCCATCTCTGCTGCTTTAGGGAGCGTGTCAGAGTGCACGTTCCTGTCTGGAGTGGCAGAAGCATCATGTAGCTTGCCTAAGGAATTTGCTCCCTCTCTTTCTTGAATCAAAGTTCTGTTTCTCCAAGCTGTCTTTTTTGTGGACACACCTTGCCAGGAACTGCCTCAGGTGATGTGGGTAAATAACAGAGAGAGCTTTGTAAAACATGTCTGTGCCTATTGTAGCTTTCAGGAAAGCCTGGTGCCTAGGGAGGAAACATTTTTCTAATATCTGGATCTCTGATCTGAACATCAATCGATCTTTAAAAAATTACGGACAAAGGAGAGGAGTTTTCAGAAGAGGTGTTGGCCATTCCCTGGCCCTCACTCCCCCAGACTTTTGACTCTTCACAAGCTCCTGGATTTCCTAGGCCCAATTTATAGTCTATCTTAATGTTTTAGATTCTGTGGTGTTCTCTATGGAAACTTTTTTGGGTACCAGAACTACTATTGTGAACTCTGGATTTTCTTTTTATTTATTTATATTTATTGTTTTTATTTATATATTTTTTTCTTTTTCTTTATATTTATTTATTTATTTATTGACACAGAGTCTCACTGTGTCACTCTCGGTAGAATACCGTGGTGTCACAGCTCACAGCAACCTCAAACTCTTGGGCTCAAGAGATTCTCTTGCCTCAGCCTCCCAAGTAGCTGGGACTACAGGTGCCTGCCACAGTGCCCGTCTATTTTTAGAGATGGAGTCTTGCTCTTGTTCAGGCTGGTCTCAAACCTGTGAGCTCAGGCAATCCACCCACCTTGGCCTCCTGGAGTGGTAGGATTAAAGGCATGAACCACCACGTTGAGCCCCTGAATTTTATTTTTCTTATGTAAGTGTGCTAATAAGAAAGTAGCTTTCATATATATATATATATAAAGAGGTTAATGTTGCTGTTAACTTTTCTTCTGCTCCATGGAAGTGTGCTCTGGTAATACTTTCATCTTTGAGTAGCGATCTTCTTTTTCTTCCCCTCCTCCTTCTCTTCCTTCCTTTTTTAAAAAAATAGCATTTGTTAGCATTTAATGAACCTCCCTGCATGTGGCTTCAAGCCCCCTTTCTCTCCCCAACACCTTTGATCTTCTCCTGGGTTCTCCTGATGATGAACTTGGCCTTCACAATGACCTACGACTGGGTGCTTTGGGAGCCTTCCCTTCCCCAGAACTTTGCAGTAGCCGGATCCCCCCTCAGCAGCGAGGGTAGCACCTCCGCTCCTGTTTATGGCACTATTTCTCCAAGTCTACTCTCTGACTAATGCCCACAATTTATCAAGGATGACAGTTGGACAAAAGCTCCGGATCCTATTTATGTGGTAACGCTTTATACCAACTTTCCCATAGTAACCTGGGTGGTATTTGTCAGTTGATCCTGTGGTGACGCCTGCCACCAGCTTTCCCGGCCTCCCGGTGCTTCTGGTGCTCACTGGTGCAGCTGTGGCCCCCGTGGCCATGAAGCTTCCAGGTCACCCTCAGTCTGAGTGGCATGCAGGTGGCCGAGAGCAAAGCCATTCTTCTTTTTCTAATGAAGAAGTTGAACCTGTTATTATTATATTGTGGCAATGCTGTTGCTTCATTGTATAAAAATAGCACCAGCAGATGCAGTGCAGGGGGTGTTGTTTGTCATCTGACACCACACAGCCAGCACGGTTCTCCACTCCTGGTATTTCTTTTTTTTTTTTTTTTTTTTTTTTTTTTTTTTTTATTGTTGGGGATTCATTGAGGGTACAATAAGCCAGTTACACTGATTGCAATTGTTACGTAAAGTCCCTCTTGCAATCATGTCTTGCCCCCATAAAGTGTGACACACACTAAGGCCCCACCCTCCTCCCTCCATCCCTCTTTCTGCTTCCCCCCCCCATAAACTTAATTGTCATTAATTGTCCTCATATCAAGATTGAGTACATAGGATTCATGCTGGTATTTCTACTGGAAAGCACATTAACTGTTTCCACCCAAATCCAGGTCTGCATGTGAGAAAGTCAGGATATTATTATAAGCCTTTAGATAACAATGTTATCCTCGACTTATATAATTCTTATAACTAGTTTCTACCATAGATAATTTCATAAATTCTGAATATTAGAGCCTAGTCTAGAAACCACAGGGTATCATGAAAAAGATGCATGGTGTGGGATGGCGCCTGTGGCTCAAAGGAGTGGGACGGCGGCCCCGTATGCCAGAGGTGGTGGGTTCAAACCCAGCTCCAGCCAAAAACTGCAAAAAAAAAAAAAAAAAAAAATGCCTGGTGTGTGTCTGCGATCAGGGGCAGGTACAGGTTTGTTCCTTCATCAGCAGTGTTGAGAGTAGTTGCTGTTTTAGTTTTCTGTTCACCACCAAGTTACGACACGTACACTGGATTGTTATTTGATGCCAGTCTATTTGGGGGTTCCATTTTCACTCCCCAAGAGATTTTGGGTATTTCTCAGATGCTTCTTCACTTGTTCGTCCGCCTGGTTCTGAAGGGTTCCTCGGTGCCACCTCAACCAGCCAACCATCTTCCAAACAAGATTTATTGTCAAGTCCTGCCTTTTCTGCAAGAGCTTTGTTTGTTTCAGTCCGTTCTCTTGGTACGGGGGAGTGGGGTTCACTAGCAGCTTTCATACTTCCAAAGCCCCAGATGCATCTTGTTTGTTTATTTCTTTCCCGACTGCAGGCAGACTACAGTGAACAATGTCTTCCAAATCCTCCTGTGCAAAATTGCTGATTCCTGCTGTTCCCACACCATTTTCTGCTGTTATGTGTTAATGTTTCTCCGTGAATTTACACATTGTGAGCAGAGTGGGTCCTGTGCACAGCCGCGGGCCGTGACAGGGAGGCCCCAGCCAGCACTGAGGCCAAGTGCAGGTGGCAGGCCGTGCACAGCCCGCAGGGTCCTCTCCGTTAGCAGGAGCACAGCTCAAGGCTTCTGAATTCCTAAACCATCGTGACTTCCAGGAAACCTTGAAAGAGGCTGCAGGTGCCAGGCATCTGATAAACCTGTACAGATCCAGCACAATTCACGGGGCTCCAGTGTTTGTTAGTCATCTTATAGGATGCCTAGAGCAGAGAGTCAAGCGCTTAAAAAAACTGAAGATTCCCATGAGGATTAAGTGGGAGATTCAAAATAGAGATAGGAGTCTGTTCTCTTTTTGCCGGACCACAGAATTCTGTAATCCTTACGTGTGTTGAGATGGTGCTTATTTCCATGACTGCATTAGCAAGGTGATGGAGGAATTTTAAATTTCCACTTTCTGCCTTTCCCACGCTCTGTATTTACTGCTAGTCTTACTGTTGTGTAGTTGTTAATCCCCGGCTGTGTACCTACCTGTCAGCTAAAGGCCGAGCCCCTGACCAGCCTTCAAGGAGGTGAGTGCGAATCTGGAACTAGTGAATCAGTCTCAGTTGGACTCTTTTCACCGTATCCAAGAGTCCCCATGCCTTCTCTCAGGCTGAATGACACTATCCCGGTCTGTTGCCTTATCAGGCACTTGCCCTCTTTTGAGGGTAACCTTTTAGGTCCCTAAGAGAGGTAGGAAACTCTCTTTACATGAAAGATCATTTCCTTAAGGATGGCCAAGGCGGGAGGAACACAGACAGTCCATTTAGATTTTAAGCCTTTTCTTATTTCCGTAGGTGAGTGTAAGAGCAGAGGTCGACAAAGTACAACCTGCAGGCCGGCCGCATGCGTCTGTAAATAAAGTTTGAACGGGACACAACTTCTGTCATTCAAGGGCAGAGTTCAGTAGTTGCTGCAGAGACCATCTGACCCACAGAGCCTAACCCTTTACAGAAGAAGGGTCCTAACCTCTGCCTCAGAGCATGACTGGTGCCTTATATTTATTAGGATCACTTAGATGCTGGTCGTAAATCATACGAGGAAGTGATCTTGTTGATAAGTCCATGCATCATGGATTCTGCTCTCCCCAAAGTGGCTGAACGTTTTTTTGAGCTTTCGAGAAAAGTCTGAGCCAAAATTGCATGGGAGAGCCCTGGTGATTCTTCCTGCAGGGTGACCACCTAGAGCCCCACTGCCCGTCTCTTCACCAACTGAATATCGGGTGGCCTGTCACCTCGAAGTTCCAGTCCAGAAGGATTCCTATTTCCGGAGTGCATGGCTCTCAGTCAGCTTTTCAACCCTTAGATGGAGGCGGGGAGTAGAGAGAACTGTCCATCAAAACTAAATCTTTACTAATCATTTAAATTCTACAAATTCCAGGACTATGGAATCTTGGCTCAGTCAATCTTTCCTGCCTTTCCTTTTTCTAAACAAGGGAAAAATACACAAGCAGAGTAAGGCACACTTACAAACCCAGCTGGCTCGTATTAAGCTCCCAAAGGGGCACTTGATTCCCAATTACACTATTTTTCCTTTTTGTCAAATTGCTAAGAAACAGTAACTCAATTGATTTAAATGATTTCTATCACACGTAGCCTTTAGTAATCGGTTGATTATGTTCAGTCGTAACGATGGTACTTTACTTCTATGAATTGTATTTTTAGCAGTGCTCATAAAATACCCAGTTTGACATCATTTATTAACTTTCTCATTTTCCATTAACTGATGTTTTCCTGTCTCAGATAATTCTCCTGCCTGTTGACACTGTATAGCTCAGTGGAAACGTGTCTTTCAAAAGAACAAACAAAACACTCTCTGAGGTTTGGATTGGATGATTTTATTTGAATACATTTCAAAGAACATTTCTTCAGTTTTATTTCAGTCACATTTCACTTTCAATGTTCTAACTTGAACATCACTTTGAATTTAATTTTATTAATCCTGGTAGCTAGGAATTTAGTACGTGCCCTTTTTTCTTCATTTTGTTTTGTTTTAACCCAAACCAGAGCTTACAAAGTAGTTTCTTATTGCTGAAAGCCTAGGTATTTTATTTCTATTTTTTGATAAGAAAATATGATTCAGTTTTCAATTAGTCAGCTCTTATTATCTGCAAAATTAGTTAGATGTCTGGTCCTGTATTAATAGGCTTCAGTTTGGTGTTTCAACTTCTGTTGAATCTGTCTCAGTCTGCTTGTGAAGCCATCTAGAGCTGCATAAGGCATCGGCATTATTTTTTTAGCTTCCTCCTGTTTTATTGGCAAGTGACCATGTGTATGGTAATTGAGCGATTGTGTGCTTACATGAGCTCATGAAATTTGCCTGAGCAAGTTTTGCAGGTCTTACATTTTTGTCTCTAAACAGACTTGAAGAAGAAGCTTTCTGAAATATTGTCTTTTGGTTAAAACTGTAGTTTGCATTTTATTGAGTGACAATCTACCTCCCAACATTGAGGATTTGTTTCCCTTCCCTCCTGGCCGTGTCTCTTGTTTCTTTCTCTTGAAGACTGAGGCACATCTCCATTTGCACGGGGGCGAGTGAGATGCAAGGAAGATTGGAATCGTGGCCTGAACCCCAGGCAGAGTGCCAGGCAGCCGGCTCAGCCCCCGTGGCTTCCAGCCCCAAGCTGCTGGTTCCGCCCCCCCATAGTTGACACGTGCAGATACTGAGACAGAGTCACTCAGCCACGGTGACAGCGCAGAGTTTGGAATGCAGGTGTGAGCTATGCCTTGCACGCCTGTGCTCATCTGTAAGCAAAAGTGTGTGTCCTGTTTTAATGGGCTCTCTGGCCCAATGTGACTGAATGTGCCATCAAGGGAGGCCAGTCAGAACAGTTTCCTCCCTCCCTCCCTCCCTCTCTCTCTCTTTCCTGTCCTTTCTTTCATAACCTCTTCCCACAGCACTTTTTCTCCTTTTTAGAATTCCGACTCACTTATTCTTGAACTGGGGTATCCTGGCTCCTGGACCTCTTACCTGCCACTACAGACCCTGTGTTTACCCCTGTTACTTGCTCGTCCTTCATGCGCTTACACTAACATCGCTCCGTTCATATTTAGGAGAAAGAATGGCAGACTCTATGCAGCGTAGGTGAAGTCAGAGCTCCAGGCATGTGCCTCTGTCTCCCTGTCTGTAGTGTGTCCTGAGACAATAATTATAAGTTGGTGCTTTTCAAACTGAGTTATGACCCATCCACAGATCAGGCCATGAAGTTAGTGGGTTGCAAAGAGCATTTGAAATGACACGTCATAAAACAGCTGATTGCATTGCACATCAGAAAGGTCAGTTTTATTTTGTGGCATAAAATGTGTGTCTATTGTGAGTTACCAAGAAGTCTGAAAAGTAGCATCTTAAGTTAAAGGATCTCGTTACTTTGGAATACCATAAATCTATCTTCAGTTCTGCATGTAAGGTGGTCATATAATTTATCATCCAAAGCAGGGCATGTTTCAGAGGAAAGAGATAGCTCTTAGTAATTATGTCACAACAACTGGTATAACCAGCCTGCTTCAAGCTAATGAGGAAATACAGACACTCTGCCTGTATTATTGAAGTTTTCCCCAGAGAATATAAATATATTCTTACAATATATATGCGTACATATGTATATAGAATATATATTTATTGTGTGTGTGTGTGTGCTGTTTTAAAGAATTGTGTCACGTGATCGTGGAGGCTGGCAATGGAGGTCAGCAGGTAGCCTGGCGATTAAGGGAAGAACAGATGTGTTGTCTTGAGAATTCTTCCTTCTTTGGAAAACCTTAGTCTTTGCTCTGAAGACCTTCCCCTGGTGAGATGAGCCTCACCTGCATTATGAAGACAGTTCACGTCACCCATAGTCTGCTGATTATAAATGTTCATCTTTTCTGTACCTTCACAGCTATATCTTGATTAGCGTTTGACCAAACACTTGGGCATCTTAGTCTAGCGAAGCTGTCATATAAAATTAGCTATCACACTAATTAAGGAGGATAAATGGGGTATGAACACAGCTACAAAGCTTTCTTTGTTGTCCAAAGGTCTGTAGGGAGGATGGGCAATTTGTCAAGATTGTCTAATGATGTTAATTTTCATTCCTAGATATTAGCTGTGAACTTGTTGAATATTGTCATTGAGACCTTACAACTTCTTAAAATAATAACAAAAATGGGCTGGCGTCTCACTTTGCCGATTTAGATTTTTTTTTTTTTTTTACTAGATGTGAATTATATATACTTGTTTTTATTCAAAGCTCTTTTAATATTTTATGAAGTGTTTTCATAAAAAAATTTGGACAAAAATATTTCTGGAGAAGCCTGAGTTTGTCTGCCCAAGCCAAGATGGTGCTTATTCCGTTGCCCCCAAAATAACTTGCTAAGTACTTTACATCACGCTATTCTGTTACTTCAAGATCAGCGACGAAGGGTTTGTGAAGTGGCTGGAGGAGCTGTGAAGGCTGTGACTCCTGGGAAGTCGCAAAAACTAGCCACTGGTTGGCTTTGCTTGAAAGATAAAAAGCAAAAAAGGTAGCTGATAAACTCCTAGCAGAAACTTAATTTTGAAGGAGGAGAAAGAATTCTGCACAGTTTCATACTAAAAATGTCAAAAGCAAAATGCTCCTCCCTCCGCCTTTACTGACCAGATACTGAACCCATTGCTGACTATCCTGAAGTTTTACCCTCGTTTCTAGTTTTGGAGGGATTATTTGCCAATGTAGAGAAACCATAATTTGGAAACTACTGAAAACATATGAAGGAGAAGAACTTGAAAACAACAGCTCTGATCAGATTGTAGTGTAATTATTAAATTTTGAGCATCTCCCTTCCATCTTTTCTCTGTGATTTTTTTTTTAAGTCATAGAAATGTTACGAATTTTATAATCTTATATATTGTTTTGTCAGGTGACGTAAGATAACACTTTCCAATGACAAGTACCCGTACCTTTATGCGTGCGTACATGTTATCATGTTATGTTTATTGTCTGTATAATAAATATTTCATAGGGATAAGTCACATTTAACTTGTTTACAGTTCTTCCTTATTGGAATTTTTGAGTTGTTTCCTAATTCTTTGGCATTGTCCTAAATACTACTGCAGTGAACAGCTTTGTGAATGAAACCTTTTTGTCTATTTTTTGGGGGGGTATACAAAGATATTTTTGTGGTTGCTTTTGAATATGAGGATTATAGCATTCCCGCTGGGCCCTGCATTCCTTGGTTCCTGAGGTTGGCTAGAGAAGGCCCAACCATCCACATCCCTGGAAACCTTCACGAAGGCTGAGCTACCTTATGAGTGGTAATAAAGAGCGACTTCTCAAGGAGAAGTTACTGTTACCTTGGGTAGGGATGGCTGAACTTCCGAGGATAAGGGAAGCTGGGGAGCCCAGAACCCAAAGAATTCCTGGTCCAGGAAAGCAGGGTAGCAGTGCCATGGAAATGGCCTTGCTCAGGACGTCTGTGTTCCTCACTGGCAGGGTACCATGAATGTGACCGGTGGCAGAGAGGGTAAAGCTGGACTAGACCTTGGAACCTCATAGCCAAAGTGTAATAAGAGCTAATGTTCCAAGAAGTTCTTTTAATTCTCTAAAATAAATCAGCAGTTCCCTTTTCTCTATATTGATCCCAACATTTGTAATTTTGGAGTTTTGTGATGCGGAGAGAAGGGAACACTTCTGCACTGCTGATGGGAATGCGAGCTAATACGTTCCTTTTGGAAAGAAGTTTGGAGAACACTCAGGGAACTGAAAGTTGACCTGCCATTTGATCCTGCAATTCCTCTACTAGGTATATACCCAGAAGACCAAAAATCATTTTACAACAAAGATATTTGCACTAGAATGTTTATTGCAGCTCAATGTGTAATTGCCAAGTCATAGAAGCAGCCCAAGTGCCCATTGACCCATGAATGGACTAATAAACTATGGTATATGTACACCATGGAATATTATGCAGCCTTAAAAAAGATGGAGACTTCACCTCTTGTATGTTTATCTCCTGGATGGAGCTGGAACATATTCTTCTTAGTAAAGTATCTCAAGAATGGAAGAAAAAGTATCCAATGTACTCAGTATTATTATGAAACCAATATATAATCACCCACACTTTCATATGAAAGATAAAACACAACTATAGCCCAGAATGAAGGAGGGAAGAGGAAAGTGAGGGGAAGGGAGGAGGGAGGCTGGGTGTAGGGAAGGTAATTGGTGGGACCTCATCTATGCATATTGCAAGGGTACATGTCAAAGCTATTGAGAGTAGAGTATAAATGTCTTAACACAATATTGAAGTAAGTGAAGTGAAGGCTATGTCAACCAGTTTGATGTAAGCGTTCCAAATTGTATATAAAATCAGCACCTTGTACCCCATGAATGCATTAATGTACACAGTTATGATTTAATAAAAAAATTGTTAAGAGAAAAAAATAAATCAGCAGTGACTATGATCTTCGTCAGTAGTTAGTGTGAGGAACACTCAGATTGCTTTATTTCTGTATGAGATGTGGTCTGGGAAGTTTGTGCTCACCCCTAGAAGTGCTGCCACTCAGAAAACCTCCATCATGACCACAGTCGCGTTCCGGAGCCCGGACTCTCTCCTGCCTCTGACATTTCCCAGGCTAGTGACCTCGGTGTGGTTCACATGGTCTGATCTAGACTCAGAATCATTCCCACTACTGATCAGCGGTGAGGCTCAGCTGCTGGCCTCCCTGAGACTGCATCCTCTGGAGCTTGAATATGTATAGCAACTTCGCAGGGTTGTTTGGGAACCTGGAGAAAGATACCATCCTTAGAGCATTTGGCACGTTACTTGACATATGGCAAAGTATTAAGTGTCGCTATGTTTACATTTATCAATGGGTGGCCCAGATGACCTCTAAATCAGTGTCCTCATATATAAAGTTTCAGGGCAGTAGTGAGTGGGTTTACTCAAGAAACAGCCTGATAAGACAGGTATAGCTCGTAAGGCCTTTTAATCTTTAGGAGCCCTTTTCTTTTCTATTTTCTTTGAATTTTCATTATCTGTTCCTTGCCTAGTTTCATCACAACGTTCCAAGGATTTTAAGTTAAATAAACTGCCATTCCTGACATCAGACCATCTGTGTGGCAAAGGACTTGTCAAGTTACCAACATATAAATACGTAAATTAAATCACATCCGATGATGCTCTCTCATTCATTGGCACATCCTAAGGATTTGATTCACAGGCCAGAAGGGCTCTTTATTCATCCCTTAGTTTGATACCCACAGATCCCTTGTGAAGGAGCAGGTCCCCGCCCTGCAGACTCCAGACACTGCTGGTTCAGCATCCCTCCCCGTCTGAGTTCTCCAACTGGCCCGTGATGCCCGTTGCCAGCACTGTTTCTTCAGTGGTCAAGTTCACATGAGGAACCTGTCTTTTGACGGGTAAAGATAAAAATCTGCTTCTCAGATCCTGAGGCAAGGTCTCCAGATGAGCCTCTGGCTCAGTGCCCTGCGCCAGCTTTAGGGTCCATCTGTTCCATTTTGGCCTCTGAGTTCCGACTTTCTGACAGGTCCACTTTGATATTCTGGTTCCTGGTCTGTGTTGCTTTGCTTCCTGAGCACGAGCCAAGGATGGTGCAGCATGTTGCACAGAGGTTCCCAGAAGAAAAATCAAGATGAGGCATTTTGATTAATTTCAGCACTTGCCATGGAAGCATCAAGAAATTTCAGTTTCCGTGAAAAACAGTTTTATGACACCAGTTTCCTCGCACTATCCCAAGTCCCATCATTGCATGTCTGACTGATGTTTGTATTCTCATCAATGGGCTGGTCCCTGAGTAGTAATAGCTGCGGCATTTATGCAAAGTGCTGTGATTTTTCATTCCTCTCTGCAGCGCACTTAGAGGACAGAGTTTTATTTATCTAAGTAATGTTCTGGGTAGGCAACAAGTAAACTTTCATCCTTATCTTGAGGTATGCAAAAGGCTTGAAAACTGAAACGTGAAATATTTAAACAGCTCTTTATACTTCATGGAATATCAGAGATAAACCCATCTGCGTAGTAATTTTACTGACCTTTGAACCATGAAAAAGTTTAAGGCCAAGTTAACATTTTTGCTCAGTGTTAATTACACAGTGGTTAAGTGGAAGCAGGGAGATTTGAATTTGAATTCACCTTCATTATTCGCTCTGTAGCCACAGGCAAGTTTTTATTTTTATTTTTTATTTTTTGCAGTTTTTGGCCTGGGCTGGGTTTGAACCCACCACCTCTGGCATATGGGGCTGGTGCCCTACTCCTTTGAGCCACAGGCACCGTCCCACAGGCAGGTTATTTAACATCTCTAGGCTTCTGTGTCCTCATTTTTATGAAAGGGTAAATAATCCCAATCTAGTTTATAGAGTTATTTTTAGTTAAGTAAGATAAGGTTGCCACTGGTTAGTACATTTGATATATACATTTAATAAACATTAGCTATTCTGATGGATTATGGAGGAAGAGCAGGAAGAAATATACGTAAGCTGGGACACAAAAGAAATATATTTTCAACAGGTGTCAGGGATGAGTGAGGATATTCCAGGAGGGAAGACACAAACCGAACGGAGGGGTCTTAATGGGAACATTGGGAGTCATCCAGCTCGGCTCAGCTGTGTAACGCATGAATGAAGGTAGCAAGAGGCCAGTTCTGCAGCCGCTGCTGAAACCTGATGACGGTTGGTGCAGAATGCCAGGACATGGGATTTGAACATTAGTCTGGGGAGCAAGATGGGGGCTTTAATTGGTGGGAGAGAGAGACAGAGGCAGAGAGATGATCAGACCTGGGCTTAGGAAGAGTAATTGGCTGCGGATGTAGAAGACGGAGAATTTTTAAAGGTGGACTTGTGGGAGGTCGTTTCACAGTGTGTATTGAATACTTGAGAATGTGCCTTCCTCTGTCCTGGCAATTCTGATTCTAGAAACCTTTGCAGACAGTAGGAAAAACTAAAAAACGTAAATGTCTAATAGTGGGGCTTGGTTAAATAAATAATTAAAAAACTTAAAGACAAGTTAAAAACTTCATGTCATCTAGCCACTACTAATGATGTTATTTGTCAACATAGAACACAAAGCTATTGCCAAAGTAATTGTTAAGGTATAAAATATTAAAATAGTGTAATCCCATTTTAAAAATGTGTGTATTTGAGGGGAATGATTCCCACATTTGTAAAAATCAAGAAAGGATGTAAATCAAAGTGGTAACAATGGTTATCTCTTGGTAGTTTGTCACTAGGTGTCTTTTTACTCAAGTAAAATATACGTAACTTAAAATGTACTATTTTAATCATTTTAAGGGTCTAGTTCGTAGTATTAAGTACTTCATGGTAACTATTCATCTCTAGAATACAGGCAATTTTTATTCTTCATAATTTATGTATTGTTTGAATTTTGTAATCAAATTAATTTTCTACTCAAATTTAGTTTTAAAAAACAAGGTAAAGATTTGAGACTAACTAGGATATTATTGCTGTGATGTGGGAACTTGCACACTGGCTGTTGGAATGGAGAGGAAGTGTAGGAACCGAGGAAGACCGGGTTGTCTACTGTTTCCATTTAAATAAAGCGTTTGGAGTATAGAGCACTTTCCTCCAAGGTAAACGGATGTGTACTTCAGAAGCTCTGGGGGACCAGTTGGCCTCTGCTATATACCAGTAGAATGGAGTCCCATCAAAAGTCTGGCTGAACCCGCAGATCCATGACCTGGGCTGGTATTTGTACAGTTATGCCGTTTCAGACAACCAAATGACCCAGATCTGGTTAAGGTTATATATCTGAGGAAAGGAGCGAGGCAAAAATCCTTGTGTTGGTGTATCGCTGCTGACTGTGGGGGGGCCTTCCTCTGTTTCAGTGGCCAGACGCTGAAGGTCAATTTCAAGCTGTATAGGATGGAGAGTCTGGTGTCCAAACTCCTTCTCGTACAGGAGCCATTGTTGCACAAACATTAACAAAAGACCTAGAAATAACAAAACAAAAAACAAAGCATTTTTTTAATTTTCTGCAATAGGCAGGCTCCTGTGCCTCTGATTTAAATCCGGTATTGACCGTATTTTATCAGTCTTCTCTCATACTCACATGCTTGGTCTTATTGGGTGTATTTATTTTGCAATGTGAAAGCCATATCTCTTCCTGTAAGATAAAAGGAAAATAATTCATAAAGAAGTATCCCTCGATAAGAAACCTGTGGTTTTGTTTAGGGTTATTCCTAAAGTCGACCTTTTCCCAGCAGACCTTTAACAAATGTCTTCTGCACTGGAGCACAGTTGCTCTAGTGAATGCAGGAACGAATGTGGTAGAGGGTCCCCTTCCAGGAGCTCACCAAGGGTTCCTGGATCATAGTGGAAGTCAAGACACATGAAAATGACCTCACACAAGAGCTGCTTTGGAGAGTTCTCCCGGAGGGGTTGGCAGAAGAGCATTCTTACAGGGGAGTTGCGCCTTGAAGGGTGGGGGCATGCGAGGTGAGTTTCTGATGGGGAGTACTGGGTGGGACTGGAGATTACATATTGGTGTTGGTTCTTACCTCAGAAGCAGAACTGGAGGCAAGGATGAAATGCGATTTGTGTACTGGAGGATGGTCTTGAATAGCGTTAGCAGGGGGGGAGTAAGGAAGTGAGGCAGGAAGGAAAGACAGCAGGGGAGGGTGTGTGACTAACCCAGTACAGGTGTGGGCAGGTGGCGTGCAGCGCACTGCAGGAGCTCTAGGAGTAACAGGTGTGGGCAGGTGGCGTGCAGCGCACTGCGGGGCTCCAGGAGTAACAGGTGTGGGCAGGTGGCGTGCAGGGCACTGTGGGGCTCTAGGAGTAGCAGGTGTGGGCAGGTGGAGTGCAGGGCACTGCGGGGCTCCAGGAGTAACAGGTGTGGGCAGGTGGAGTGCAGGGCACTGCGGGGCTCCAGGAGTAACAGGTGTGGGCAGGTGGAGTGCAGGGCACTGCGGGGCTCCAGGAGTAACAGGTGTGGGCAGGTGGAGTGCAGGGCACTGCGGGGCTCCAGGAGTAACAGGTGTGGGCAGGTGGAGTGCAGGGCACTGCGGGGCTCTAGGAGTAACAGGTGTGGGCAGGTGGAGTGCAGGGCACTGCGGGGCTCTAGGAGTAACAGGTGTGGGCAGGTGGAGTGCAGGGCACTGCGGGGCTCCAGGAGTAACAGGTGTGGGCAGGTGGAGTGCAGGGCACTGCGGGGCTCCAGGAGTAACAGGTGTGGGCAGGTGGAGTGCAGGGCACTGCGGGGCTCTAGGAGTAACAGGTGTGGGCAGGTGGAGTGCAGCGCACTGCGGGGCTCTAGGAGTAACAGGTGTGGGCAGGTGGAGTGCAGGGCACTGCGGGGCTCTAGGAGTAACAGGTGTGGGCAGCTGGCGTGCAGGGCACTGCGGGGCTCTAGGAGTAACAGGTGTGGGCAGGTGGAGTGCAGGGCACTGGGGGGCTCTGGGAGTAACAGGTGTGGGCAGGTGGCGTGCAGGGCACTGGGGGGCTCTAGGAGTAACAGGTGTGGGCAGGTGGAGTGCAGGGCACTGGGGGGCTCTGGGAGTAACAGGTGTGGGCAGGTGGCGTGCAGGGCACTGGGGGGCTCGAGGAGTAACAGGTGTGGGCAGGTGGAGTGCAGGGCACTGGGGGGCTCTAGGAGTAACAGGTGTGGGCAGGTGGAGTGCAGGGCACTGGGGGGCTCTAGGAGTAACAGGTGTGGGCAGGTGGAGTGCAGGGCACTGTGGGGCTCTAGGAGTAACAGGTGTGGGCAGGTGGAGTGCAGGGCACTGGGAGGCTCTAGGAGTAACAGGTGTGGGCAGGTGGCGTGCAGGGCACTGGGGGGCTCCAGGAGTAACAGGTGTGGGCAGGTGGAGTGCAGGGCCCTGGGGGGCTATAGGAGTAACAGGTGTGGGCAGGTGGAGTGCAGCGCACTGCGGGGCTCCAGGAGTAACAGGTGTTGGCAGGTGGAGTGCAGGGCACTGCACGAGCTCTAGGAGTAACAGGTGTGGGCAGGTGGAGTGCAGGGCACTGCAGGAGCTCTAGGAGTAACAGGTGTGGGCAGGTGGAGTGCAGGGCACTGCAGGAGCTCTAGGAGTAACAGGTGTGGGCAGGTGGAGTGCAGGGCACTGCAGGAGCTCTAGGAGTAACAGGTGTGGGCAGGTGGAGTGCAGGGCACTGCAGGAGCTCTAGGAGTAACAGGTGTGGGCAGGTGGAGTGCAGGGCACTGCAGGAGCTCTAGGAGTAACAGGTGTGGGCAGGTGGAGTGCAGGGCACTGCAGGAGCTCTAGGAGTAACAGGTGTGGGCAGGTGGAGTGCAGGGCACTGGGGAGCTCTAGGAGTAACAGGTGTGGGCAGGTGGCGTGCAGGGCACTGGGGGGCTCTAGGAGTAACAGGTGTGGGCAGGTGGCGTGCAGGGCACTGGGGGGCTCTAGGAGTAACAGGTGTGGGCAGGTGGAGTGCAGGGCACTGGGGGGCTCTAGGTGTAACAGGTGTGGGCAGGTGGAGTGGAGGGCACTGGGGAGCTCTAGGAGTAACAGGTGTGGGCAGGTGGCGTGCAGGGCACTGCAGGAGCTCTAGGAGTAACAGGTGTTGGCAGGTGGCATGCAGGGCACTGCAGGAGCTCTAGGAGTAACAGGTGTGGGCAGGTGGCGTGCAGGGCACTGGGGGACTCTAGGAGTAACAGGTGTGGGCAGGTGGAGTGCAGGGCACTGCAGGAGCTCTAGGAGTAACAGGTGTGGGCAGGTGGAGTGCAGGGCACTGGGGGGCACACGGCACAGCTATCCCAACTGAGGACCGAGGAAACCCCATCCCATAGCACTTAGACCCTCCTTGGTGGAGTGTTCATTCCCTGCAGAGGCAAAGTGTATTTCTGTGGCTTCAGTTAAAAGCTCCCAGGCAGTGAGCCACAGGTGGTCATAGGATCCTTTAGCACATAGAGAAGAAAGGGAATGGAACGCTGAGAGGAGCCTCCATGCACTCAGGGGTCACTGGTGGCGGATGTCAGAGAGACAGAGGCAAGGGCAGCGGTAAAGTGGAAGGGTTTTCAGTGCCTTGGGAGGCCATGAAAGGGGGAGTTGAAATAAGGAGGGAAAATGGAAAGAAAAGTAATGTTTTACCAAGGGGGTAGTTACAACGGTGCTTTCAACCCCCAGAATCTGCAAATACATGTTAACATGAGTGGTATAATGGAGTGGGCTTCCCTTTATTAGTTGGCTCTCGTTCTAGCCATGCTGTTAGCTGGCTGTGTGACCTCAGAAACACCCTGTGACCTCGCTGGGTCTTGATGGATCAATGGAGACCCTTGTTTCTAGTCTGTTCTGGCACTAAGATCTAATTTGTTTAAGTTCAAAAATGTGGTATGACGCCTACCTCACTACTTGTCACTTATTAAGTTCATAAGTGTATTGCATGTTGAACAGAGAGGTAATCTAATTTCACAGTTAAATATAGTGCTAATTTAAATTGCTTTTGAAATTAAAACGTTAATGGAATGAATTTGCTGAGTCTAATAACTGAGCTCTCAAGCATTCCTCCCCCCCTTCTCTGAGCCCTTCACTCTGGATCCTCCCTCATCTGTCTGCTTCTGTTTTTCCACCTCATCTTGGACTCTAGAATTATTTTTATTTAGTGTTGGCTTACTTTTATCAGTGGCTGTTTTAGTAGCAGGAATTATATCCGTTTGCCTGACAGAGAGTGTTACGCGGAGCATGTGTTTGAAAGATTAATATAAGCAGTTGCTTTGGAAACAATTTAATCTTGCTTTCCATAGTAATGAAAAATGAATAATCAACAGCAGTAAATTATGTCTGAAAGATAATAAATGCTTCTTACAGCATTTTAGCCCTGGCTGTGAATTATAGCTGACTCCCAAATGGGGAGGGGAGAGCGTGCCCAGTTGGAGGTCCATGGAGTGCTGGTCTCTAGTATCAGTCTTCAGCTGCTTGATTCATTTCCCTGCTCCTTACCAGAACCCCAAGAAGCTGCTGCCTGCCTTACTGATTTAAAGCTAAACATGGCGGCTCGTGTCAGTTAGGACAGGCTGTGTTTAAACTACCATAAAACAGGCTTTTTCTCTTTCCATGTCTTGACTAACACATATGCCTAAGTGGACCCAGGCAAGGATGTAAAGTATAAATACAAACAACCTGAAGGCATCCTAAATTCAGCCACTCCAGGGAAGCTCCTAGAGGAGATCTTTTACCCAGAACCTCATCAACACCTTGGGCGTGGATGCTACTTGACGTAAACTCTGGAAAGTTCCCCCACAGATTTTACTCTTTCAACTACCCACTTTATGCTGACACATTCTAGAAAGAAGATGTTTTTAAAGTTAGGGCGTTTCTCTAATGAGCTATTCTGTGACGTAGTCAAGTCGTAAAATAAATTATTGGGGGCCATTTATTTATGTATTTTTGAGACAGAGTCTCACTTCATAGCCCTTGGTAGAGTGCCGTGGCATCCTAGCTAACAGCAACCTCAAACTTTTGGGCTCAAGTGATCCTCTTGCCACAGTTTTTAAATTTTTATTAGAGGTGGGAGTCTCCCTCTTGCTTGGGCTGGTCTCGAACTCCTGAGCTCAAGCAATCCACCCGCCTCACAGAGTGCTAGGATTACAGGTGGGAGTCACCGTACCCAGCCTGGGTACCTTTTTTTCAGATGCAAAACTTAAGAAATATATGAGAGTACCTGTGGTATTTAGATGGCTAAAAAATAATGGCAATAATAAATAAATACACAAATAAACACATAAATAAATAAATAAAATGCATCTATACCGTCTCTGCTTTGAAGAAACTTCAAAATTACTTGGCAAATGTACTTTATGTACCTTCATGTACTTTGCAAAGCAACAGCCTGGCACAGACTCAAGTTTCCTGCAAAGCTGACCGCAAAGGGCATCATGGCATGACTCGGGTCAGGCCCCTTCCCTTTGTACGTATCTGTCTGAATTTAATGTGTTTTAATGTGTATCTGCCTGCTACGCTGGTACCCAGGGGACCATATTGTTGTACCACTGAACAAAAATATAGAACATTTCCTCCTTTGAGAAAACTCCACAGGGAACCATCTCTATGTCTTATATAATAAAAAGAGTCCCAAATCCCAAAGTGTAAGACCTTACCTTGGCGTTGTGGTGGGTACCTGTAGTCCCAGCTCCTCGGGAGGCTGAGGATCAGCTGAGTCCAAGAGTCGGAGGTTGCTGTGAGCTATGACGCTACAGCACTCTACTGAAGGTGACATGGTGACACTTTGTTTAAAAAAAAAAATTATAAGACCCAAAATTCAGTATTTCCATGTTACCTGTTAGTTGGGATACTTGAGCTAAGATGCTTGGCCTCACAGGATCTGGGCGTCTTTACCTGATTTTAATCACAGGGTCTGGGCGTCTTTACATGATTTTAATAACGAATGAAACAGGACACCATGCATGTCAACACTGTGACAACTCAGCCATGATGTGCGAACACACGTGAGCAGCAGTCTGCTAATCCACCTGCCAAATGGTGATTCCCATTCTGTGTCTTTCTGGAGATTATCATATTCATAAATAGAACCATACAGCAGGTTTGGTCAAGAGATATTTTCATATCTCACACCTTTGCATAGGTTTGTGCTTTTGAACTTGGAGGTATAATTTTGAAATCTTCTAAATCATTGCAAGAAAAATCAAGTCAGCAAACCAGTCTTGGGAAATAGGCGAGGCTCTTCCTAGTTTATTGTTTCTAAAAATAAGCTTTCCTAATTTGGCACAGCTGTGAGGAGCAGTGACGGGATGTCAGTAGCTGAAAGTCCCCAGGCGCACACCTCACTGCACTGCCGAGTCTTTGCAGAGCTACTGAGAAAATGCCTGGCAGATGCGTTTTGTTCTAACAACTAAATGCAAATCCTCTTTTAAAATCTGCTTTTATAGAAATGTTCAGGTTCTCCTGGATTCTTTTGAACTGTTGCCAGTATGTTATTCAAGCCCTAGACTTGGCCATGAGAACCGAAGTTGAAAACCAAAGACGAATGGCCATGTAGTCTCTCACACAAGAGAACTGTCCAGTTAATATTTTAAGTCACCAAGGCCAGTCTGGCAGGAAGCATGTATTTTTTTTTTCGCTCTAAACGTTATATTTTGAGATATTTCCCGAAGGGCTTTTGCAAGCAACCAATCCATTTCATTCAGGAAGGTGGCTATTTCTCAATGAGCTTTCACTTTTTCTTTTTTTTTTTTGTAGAGACAGTCTCACCTTATCACCATTGGTAGAGTGTCGTGATGTCACAGCTCACAGCAACCTCCAACTCCTGGGCTTAGGCGATTCTCTTGCCTCAGCCTCCCGAGTAGCTGGGACTACAGGCACCCACCACGACGCCCGGCTATTTTTTTGTTGCAGTTTGGCTGGGGCTGGGTTTGAACCCACCACCCTTGGTCTATGGGGCCGGCGTCCTACCCACTGAGCCACAGGAGCCACCCAACGAGCTCTTCACTTTTAATCATTTGTTCCAAAGTGTCCTGCTGGTGTTGTGTGTAACAAGCAGCAGTGGCAGCGTGAGGGGAAGGGGAACAAAAAGGAGCTGGAGGGGGCGACACGGAGGAGAAGTAACGGTGCCCTGCATGGTTATTTTTTTCATCACTTTCAAAGTGCTTTTATGTGTTAGCATCTGACACTTAAAACACGGTAGTGACATCATTGATGTCACAAGTGAGGAAATTTAATGTTTTTTTTTTTTTTTTTTTTTTGGAGTATTCCCTATGTGTCCCATTGCTGAAAAGTGATGGACGTGGACCTTGAACTACTGGTTTAAAGTCTGACATTTTTTTTTCTACTGAGCAACTGATTCCGTGTCTGCATTCCTATCTCTACATGTACAAATATAATTTTGTGAATCATATAATTAAGAGGATGTGGGTGGCGCCTGTGGCTCAAAGGAGTAGGGCGATGGCCCCATATACTGGAGGTGATGGGTTCAAACCCAGCCCCGGCCAAAAAAAAAAAGAGGATGTGCCTTGTCAACTCGAACACAAGTGATGGTCACACCCATTCCTCCCCGTGGGGACGCATTCCCGAGGGGACATACCATTCGGGGATTTACTCATCCCAGTGACACAGGGAACTGAGCCGACTGAGCTTACAGAGGTGATGTCACAGGGTTGTGAAGTAGAGACCTCCCACCTGAAGCCCAGTCTCCAGCCCTCTGCCTTTCCGTTGGACTATGATGTTGCCGTGTGATTCATCTTTTGTCAATGAATGCCCAAGTGCAAACAATTTGGGGTTTATAATATAAGCCAATCAATTTAGGAAAAGTTTTGGACCACTGTCCTCTGCAGATTAGGTACTATGTAGAAAATTATTAAATAAAATAAATAAAAACTACATGAGAAGAAAGAATTAAACATAGGGAATTTCTAGAGTTGATATCAGATATAAGGGGAAAATGTCTACCAAGCTACTGAGAAAAAAAATACTTTAATGGTATTAATGAATATTATTAGAAGTAAATATAGTTTACATATATATAAAGACATTGATTAGAAAGACATTGATTTTTAGGATGGGATGAATAAGTTTTTCAGAAGTCAGATAAGAATGCTCAGTGCCTCTGATGGTGGGAGCTGTCAATGCATTTGACCTTCTCTTTTGTAAAGACCTATCGACAGGCAATTAGCAGAAACTAAAAATTCGAAATATAATGACTGCACTCTTTCAGGAGCTTCTGTCTTAAGAGGAAGAGGTTCTGTCCTTTTGATGACAGACAGTAAATTCAAAACCCACGCTTTGTTAAAGTCTTAACTTCCAGTGTCTCACAATGTGACTGTTTGGAGGCAGGGTCTTTAGAGAGCTAATTAAATTAAACTGAGCCCATGAAGGTGGCCTTCATCCAAAAATGACTAGTGTTGGTATATGAAGGAGAAACTTGGACTCCGGCACACACAGAGGGAAAAGGATATAAAGACACAGGGAGAGACAGCCAGGAAAAGATGCCACGCAAAAAACTAAATCTGCTGACACCTTGATCTTGGACTTTCATCCCCCCAAGCTGTGAGAAAATAAAATATGTTGTTTAAACCCCGTCTGTGGTACTTTGTTATGGCAGCCCTAGAACACTAGTATACTGTTTTAAGTCAGTAGATCTCAGACCTAGCTGCATTTTGGAATCCCTTTAGAATTTGTTTTCGACAGTTATCAGTGCTCAGGGCACCGACCCAGAGTGGTGGAATCAGAATGTCTGTGCATGGGGCCTGGTTAGGTGTGTTGGTGTGTTTTTCTTTCTTTTTTTTTTTTTTGAAAGTTCGGATCAATTTATTACAGTGTCAAGTAGATTTACAACTATTACACTTATCATTCTGCTGACAGAGGCCGAAATTTGAGGGGGATATTTTTCTTCAGTAAAAATAGGTTTTCATCATCTATGTAAGAGTTAAAATTACACAGACGAATATATATACCTCGTGTTCCATTCTACATCCCCGTTGCCTTCTTGTTGTTGTGTAGTTTGCTGCAATTGAGAATTAAGTTTAGAGAATGCTTTAAAGTCATGCACTTCTCATAAAATCACTTTAGAATGAAATTTTGGCAAGAATTCTCTTTATAATCTCTGCTTTACCCAAAACATACAGAAAAGGCAAATGTAACCACATAACTGGAAGATGAACTTTAGTCAAAGACAGAGTGATAAATACTGCCTTCCTTACAGAAGAAATCCACGTGGCATCACATAGAGGTGTAACCACTGGTTATCTAACTTTTTGGACAATGGGGAATGGTACTTTTTTTGTTTTATTGTTTCCCTAGCTTATCCCTGCACAATTATTAGAGTCGATAATGTTTTCAAAAAAGCGGTTTCCTACTATCCGTTGTTAAACATTCTAAGCTTAAGATGCAAGTGGTTCTTTACATGACTAAATCAATTATACTTTATGGGCTGATGTCAAATGGGTTGAAGACAATCTTTTAGATCCATCAACGGAAACATAAAACACTTTCCCACTGATGTTCATAGCTTTCTTCTATTTGGAGAAGAGTTTCAAATGCTGGACCAGTTTTTAGCTTTTATTGTTTTTTCCCATTGTCCAAAAAGTTAGGTGTGTTTTTCAAAGCTCTCCCTGGAGATTCTGGTGCCGTTTGGGTTGAGAATCACCATTCACACTGTCTTCCCAGAAAAGTTCCCAACTGGTTGCTTTCAAGGCTGGAAAACAAATCTTCCATCCACTGTCTTGCTAGTTGAAGTTCCTTACTCGTGAAGCAGAGTAAGATGTCCTGTGTGAATTGGTAACAGTCCGTCCTTGACTTATCCTTAGACTCATTTGAGTATCTTATGTTCAAGATGATATGTGGTATGTAAAGGATTCCGATGATGTTTTAGGGTAAAAATCGCCTATCATTTGTTTTGTATGTATGTATGCATGCATGTTTTGTCTTTAACAAGGGAAAATTATCTGTAAAACCATCAGGGAGCCTTTTCATGTTTTTGGTCTGTGACGGTTTCCTTATGTCTTTTTTCTGCATTACACTCTCAGTAGTGAGAGTGTTAAGGACACTGGGAATGATCTTAACAAGTAGGTATTTCACAGTTTGGTGTTGGTGGTATTGACCTCAGGTTAATCACTATTTTCTCTTTCTAAAACCCGCTGTTAGAGCAAAAGGTCCGATGCTAACCAATTATGTTGTTCACAATTGAAGTGTAAATTGAACTCCCAGTTCATTTGTTTGCTAATCATCCCTCTTTATTAATATACTAATCAGCCTCTTTGGGGAATTTATCTGCCTGGTGTAGTCATACACACATTCAACATTTCATGGACCAAGAGTCACCCATCCCCAGCCCAGACAAGCCAAGATCAGGTTGGAAGGATAACAAAAGCTGGTAGAAAGCCAAACTGGATGTCAAATAGCAACTGCCATGTGTCATGAATGATACCAAGTGCTTATGTGTGTACCCTCAAAAGATCCTATGAAATATAAGTGTAGCTATCCCCATTTTATAGGTGGGGAAGTTAAGGCCAGCTGAGAGGTGTTGTGTAACTCATCGGGTGTTCCTGGTCTGAGAAGAGGGAGAGACAGTTTGATTCCATGCTCTTACAGACTGCTGACCACATGACTCCTCCATAAGCCTTTTCCTCAGATTCTTTTATTCTCTTTTAGAACTAATTTTTCTTTTTTTTTTTTTTTTTGTTATTGGTGTAAATTCATTGAGGGTACAAGAAACCAGGTTACACTGATTACACTTTTTAGGTAAAGTCCCTCTTATAATTGTGTCTTGCCCCCAAAAGGTGTGGCAAGACCTTGCCAAGACCCCCCACCCCCCCTCCTTCTTTCTCTCTCTGCTCTCCCCTTTCCCCACCCCCCACCATGTCATTAATTGTCATTAATTGTCCTCATATCAAAATTGAGTACATAGGATTCATGCTTCTCCATTCTTGTGATGCTTTACTAAGAATAACGTCTTCCACTTCCTTCCAGATTAATACAAAGGATGTAAAGTCTCCATTTTTTTAATGGCTGAATAGTATTCCATGGTGTACATATACCACAGCTTGTTAATCCATTCCTGGGTTGGTGGGCATTTAGGCTGTTTCCATATTTTGGTGATTGTAAATTGAGCTGCAATAAACAGTCTAATGCAAATATCCTTATGATAAAAGGATTTTTTTTCCTTCTGGGTAGCTGGGATTGCAGGATCAAATGGGAGGTCTAGCTTGAGTTCTTTGAGGGTTCCCCATACTTCCTTCCAAAAAGGTTGCATTAATTTGCAATCCCACCAGCAGTGTAAAAGTATGTCTTTCTCTCCACATTCACACCAGCATCTGCAGATTTTGTGATGTGGGCCATTCTCACTGGGGTTAGATGTTATCTCAGGGTGATTTTGATTTGTATTTCTCTAATAATTAGGGACGATGAGCGTTTTTTCATATGTTTGCTAGCCATTCCTCTGTCTTCTTTAGAGAAAGTTCTATTCATGTCTCTTGCCCATTGATATATGGGATTGTTGGCTTTTTTCATGTGGATTAATTTGAGTTCTCTGTAGATCCTAGTTATCAAGCTTTTGTCTGATTGAAAATATGCAAATATCCTTTCCCATTGTGTAGGTTGTCTCTTGGCTTTGGTTGTTGTCTCCTTAGCTGTACAGAAGCTTTTCAGTTTAATGAAGTCCCATTTGTTTATTTTTGTTGTTGTTGCAATTGCCATGGCAGTCTTCTTCATGAAGTCTTCCCCCAGGCCAATATCTTCCATCGTTTTTCCTATGCTTTCTTTGAGGATTTCTATTGTTTCATGCCTTAAATTTAGGTCTTTTATCGTCTTTAATTAATTTTTGTGAGTTTCAGTCTTTTACATGTGGATGTCCAGTTCTCCCAGTGCCACTTAATTGAATAGGGATTCTTTCCCCTAGCATATGTTCTTGTTTGGTTTATCAAAGATTAGGTGGCCTTCAGGTGTTAGTTTCATATCCTGGTTTTCTATTTCATTCTAAATGTCTGTGTCTTTATTTTTGTGCCAGTATCATGCTGTTTTGACCACTGTGGCCTTGTAGGACAGCCTAAAATCTGGTATGCTGATGCCCCCAGCTTTGTTTTCATTACTAAGAATTGCCTTAGCTACACAGGGTTTTTTTTCTGTTTGCATACGAAGTCAAGAATTATTTTTTCCAAGTCTTGAAAGTATGATGTTGGTATTTTAATAGGGATGGCATTGAATCTGTAGATTGCTTTGGGAAGTATAGACATTTTAACAATGTTGATTCTTCCCAGCCATGAGAATGGTATGTTTTTCCATTCGTTAATATCCTCTGCTATTTCTTTTCTTAGGGTTTCATAATTTTCTTTATAGAGGTCCTTCTCCTCCTTTGTTAGGTATATTCCTAGGTGTTTCATTTTCTTTGAAGCTATGGTGAAGGGAGTTCTGTTCTTAATTAGCCTCTCATCTTGGCTCTTATTGGCATATACAAAGACTACTGATATGTGGACATTGATTTAATATCCTGAGACGTTACTGTATTTTTTTTTTAATATAGAATCTCACTTGTCACCTTCAGTAAAGTGCTGTGTCATCACAGCTCACAGCAACCTCCTGAAACTCTTGTGCTCAAATGATTCTCTTGCCTCAGCCTCCCAAGTATCTGGGACTACAGGTGTCTGCCCCATTGCCCATATATATTTTGGTTGTAGTTGTCATTGTTGTTTGGCAGGCCTGGGCTGAGTTTGAACCCTCCAGGTCTGGTGTCTGTGGCTGGTGCCCTAGTTGCTGAGCTACAGGCTCCAAGCCATGTATTTTTTGATGACTTCCAGGAGTCTTGGGGTTGAGTCTTTGGGGTTCTGTAAGTATAAGATCATATTGTCAGCAAAGAGGGAGAGTTTGACCTCCTCTGCTCCCATTTGGATGCTTTTTATTTCCTTCTCTTGTCTAATTATATTGGCTAGAATTTCCAACACTATGTTGAATAGTAGTGGTGACAGAGGACAGCCTTGTCTGCTTCCAGTTCTAAGAGGAAAAGCTTTCAGTTTTACTCTGTTCAGTAAAATATTAGCTGTGGGTTTGTCATGGATAGCTTCGATCAGTTTAAGAAATGTGCCACCTATGCCTATGCTCTTCAGTGTTCTCATTAGAAAAGGATGCTGGATTTTATCGAATGCTTTTTCTGCATCTATTGAGAGGATCATATGGTCTTTATTTTTGCCTCTGTTAATATGGTGGATAATATTTATGTACTTGTGTATGTTAAACTAGCCTTGCATCCCTGGGATGAAACCTACTTGGTCATGAGTTATGACTTTTTTGATGATAAACTGTGATCTATTGGCTAGGATTTTGTTGAGAATGTTTGCGTCTATATTCATTAGTGAAATAGGTCTGAAATTTTCCTTTTTAATTGGGTCTTTTCCTGATTTTGGTATCGGGGTTAAGTTTGCTTTATAGAATATTGGAGAAGATTACTTCCTCCTTAATTTTTTTCAAATAATTTCTGCAGTATGGGAATAAGTTCTTCTTTGGAGGTTTGATAGAATTGAGGTATGAAGCCATCCAGACCAGGGTATTTTTTTGTTGGGAGATTTTTTGTTTCTTTAAACTCAGTGTTTGAATTTGGTCTGTTTAGGAGATCTGTTTCTTGCTGGCTAAGTCTAAGGAGAGGGTGTGATTCCAAATATTGATCCATTTCCTTCACATTGTCGAATTTCTGGGCATAGAGTTTCTTATAGTATTCAGAGATAATCTCTTGTATCTCTGTGGAATCTGTTGTTATTTCCCCTTTTTCATTTCTGATTGAGGTTACTAGAGATTTGACTTTTCTATTTCTAGTTAGAATGGCCAAAGGTTTATCTATTTTAATTACTTTTTTGAAAAAAAACAGCTCCTTGTTTCATTAATTTTCTGAATGATTCTTTTGTTTTCAATTTCATGGATCTCTGATTTAATGTTGGATATTTCTTTTCTTCTGCTGGGTTTAGGCTTGGATTGTTCTTCTTTTTCCAATTCCATCGGATGGCTTGTGAGTTTGTTGATGCACTCTCTTTCTGTTTTTCAGATGTAAGCATCTAAAGAGATAAATTTTCCTCTCAGGACTGCTTTTGCTGTATCCCAGACGTTTTGGTAGCTTGTGTCTTCATTGTTGTTATGCTTAAGGAAGTTAATGATTTCCTCTTTTATTTATTTCTGCACCCACCTGTCGTTCAGCATAAGGTTGTTTAATTTCCATGCCTTTGTGTGGGGTTGAACATTTTTGTTGGAATTGAGTTCCACCTTTAATGCCTTGTGGTCTGAGAAGATACAAGGTAAAATTTCAAATCTTTTGTTTCTTTTGGTTTGTGTACTAGAATATGATCAATTTTGGAGAATGTTCCATGGGGTGATGAGAAGAATGTATATTATTTATCTTTGGGATGGAGTGTTCTATATATGTCTTCTTGTTTTACTTTTCCCTCAACCAATATGAAGTGACCATCTTTGTCTTTTTTTGATTTTGTTGCTTTAAATCCACATGTATCTGAAAATAAGATTGCAACTCCTCCTTTCTTCTGAATTACATTTGCCTGAAAAATTGTCTTGCAACCCTTAACTGTGAGTTTTAATTTGTCTTTTGAGGCTAGGTATGTTTCCTGCAGACAGCAAATGAATGACTTGTGTTTTTTTTATCCAATCAGCCCCTCTGTTACTCTTCAGTGGGGAATTCAAGCCATTAACATTTATCGAGATAATTCATAAGTGTGGTAGCATTCTATTCATCTTATTTTCTGAAATCCCATTGCTTAGTTTCATCTTTTGCATCATTGTGCAGGCTAGGTTCTGTCCTTTAATTTGTGGGTTCTTACTTTGCTGCTGGTCTGTTGTGATGGTCAGTGTGTAGAACAGGTTGAAATATTTCCTGTAGAGCTGGTCTTATTGTGGGAAATTTCCTCAATGTTTGCATATCAGCAATACGTTTGATTTCTCTGCAATTTTAAAGCTTAGCTTAGCAGTATGTAGAATTCTGGGCTGGAAATTGTTTTGTTTACGTAAATTAAAGGTAGATGACCATTTTCTTCTGGCTTGAAAAGTTTTATTAGAGAAATCTGCAGTAACCCTGATGGATTTGCCCCTGTAGGTCAACTGGTGCTTACTCCTGGCAGCTTTCAGAATCTTTTCTTTTGTCTTGACTTTGGACAGGTTCATCAGAATGTGTCTTGGAGAAGCTCTATTAAAGTTAAGGTGACCTGGGGTTTGATATCCCTCTGAAAGGAGTGTGTCAGAATCTTTGGTGATATTTGGGAAATTTTCATTTATAATATTCTCTAGAATGGTTTCCATTCCCCTGGGGCATTCTTCTTCCCCTTCTGGGATACCTATAATTGCTATGTTTGAATGCTTCATGAAGTCCCATAACTTTGTCAGTGTATGTTCTGCTTTCTTTCTCTTTTTTTCTGCCTCTTTAACTATCTGAGTTATCTCAAGAGCTTTGTCCTCTACCTCTGAGACTCTTTCTTCTGCATGGTCTTATCTGTTGTTGATACTTTCCATTGCATCTTTAAATTCCCTAATTGACTGCTTCAGATCCTTCAGCTCCACTATATCCTTTCTGTATTCTTCATATTGTTCATCTCTTATTTGATTCTGTTTTTGGATTTCCTTTTGGTTATTTTCCACTTTTGCAGTAATTTCCTTCATTGTTTTCATCATCTAGATTTTAAATCCCCTTTCTGTCATTTCTAACATTTCTTCATAGGTGGAATCCTCTGCAAGTAGCTACCTCCTGGTCCTGTGGTGGGGGTGTTTTGGACTGTTTTTTCATGTTGCCAGGATTTTTCTGCTGATTCTTCTTCATGAGTGTTTTATCTGTTTCCTTGCCCTAATTTTCCTTTCACTTCCTGTTGCTCTTTAAGTTACCATGCCTCTGGCCTAAGGTTTTTATGAGTCCTTTTGCTACAGAACATTGGTTGATTGGTTCCTGAGGCAAAGATTTTTCTAGGTATTGTGTGGTTTTCACTGAAATCTTCAGTGTCTCCCATTGATGGAAGCCAGAAGGGACACTGGGAATAGTGAGGAAGTTTGTGGTAGGAACAAGGCTGAAGGGATGAGAAAAGGGTGGGGAGGGATGGGATCATATTTTTCCAAGGATGTCACGCCTCTTAAGGGTGATGGTGCCAGAGGTGTCCCCTGTTCTCCGCCGCCCCAACCTGCCTTAGAACTAATTTCTACCAAAGATTGGTTTTCTAATGAAAATCAAGTCAGAATAAGCTTCTTAATAAAAAAAATAACAAAGCCAGAAATTATGAAATAAACATTTCAGGGCAAATGTTCCCTTTACATAATTTTCTTATTTTCACTCACAAAAAAGACATACTACTATTTTATTGGATATAATGAGTTTCTGGAACACATCTTTCCATGTATTAAATTGCAGAGGTAGCCATATGCCCGTAGGCTACATTCATAATCCCATCCTGAAACAAAAATATTATCTTCTAGTCTTTGACCTGCTGATGTCTTTGTATAATTGCAAATGGAAAAATATATTTGTTCATGTTCACTTCTTCACCTGTGCAAAAATCATTTTCTGTAGTTTCAGATAGTTCTGGGTGGTCATCAAAGGGAATATCTGCAAATGGGCTTTTAAACTGATATATCTGTATTTCCAGTCTTATGTCTTTTCTTTTCCAATGATGTCTCTTAAAATCATCTGTACCGTAATCATCTTGTGGTTGATTACCCTGTCTAAAATTTATCTGTAAGTCTATAGAAATGGCATACTGCAGAAGAGAGTAGGTAGCCAAAATTTGTTGATTGAATGCAGCCTGATAATTGTTACTAACATATCCTCTTACTACCTAAAAATAGCATCTGTGTGTGTTTATATGTGAGTGACGTGTGTATGTACGTGGTTTCAAGTACGTTTCAGAGTTAAACTGACTTAGACTAAAAACTTGGCTCCACTATTTCCTCCCTGAGTTAACTTGGGGGAAGTTACTTAATCTTCTCCAGTCTCAACTTTCTTTTCTGTGAAGTGAGCATAATAATACCTACTTGTAGATGAAGATTAATGGCAGAATAAAGATAGAGTGTTTCAAGCTATACCATTCCTGGCCCATTAAATGCCCGGTAATATCTAAACTGTATTATAGCATTCAACAGCTAAGTAGCATTATAATGAAAGTTTCATTTTCCCCAACCTGAAATACAGTAATTGTACAAAGTAAAGTGACACCCGTATATATGAGGACAATGAATTTCACAGAATGAAATTTCTCTGATCTTTCTTGGAAAGAGACAGTAATGCCTTTCTTTTGCTGAATCCGAGTGAGATTCCCCTGTGTGGAGAGGTTGTCCTGTCTGTCTCCACAAAAGCATGTCCGCCTGCTGTGCTGAGTCACAACTAGTGGTCAGGGATGTGGAAATGTTTTTGGAAGGACAAATAGAAAGGCAAGAACTGCAATTGTTCCTTTTATCCAAGCCTAATCTTATTTATTTATTATTAAATCATAGCTGTGTACATTAATGCAATCATAGGGCACCATACACTGGTTTCATAGACCATTTGACACATTTTCATCACACTGGTTAACATAGCCTTCCTGGCATTTTCTTAGTTATTATGCTAAGACATTTATATTCTACATTTACTAAGTTTCACATGTACCCTTGTAAGATGCACCGCAGGTGTAATCCCACCAATCACCCTCCCTCTGCCCAGCCTCCCCCCTCCCTCCACTCCCTTTCCCCCTTCCCCATATTCTTAGGTTATAAGTGGGTTATAGCTTTCATATGAAAGCCATAAATTAGTTTCATAGTAGGGCTGAGTACATTGGATACCCAAGCCTAATCTTGTGAACAGTAGAATGGAAAATTAGGCTTGTCCAAAGTACCTTGTGCATGTAACTTTGCAGAAGGATAGATGTTGAATAATAAAAAATAAGAAATACCAAAGCCAGAAATTATGAAATAATTATTACTGCAAACACAGTGACAGGAATGTATAATACAGAACTAGATTGAATTTGACCAGGAGTTTTTTGAAGGTCATTCTAGAGCTTGGGTGAGCAGAGTAAAGTCACTGTAGGACCAGATGGCCTGGTTCACTCCTGGCTCAGCTACTTACTGATTGCGTGACCTTGGACAAGTCTTATGTTTTCCTGTGGACAGTTCCCTTCATGTTAAATGGGGTTAAAGATAGTGCTTGCCTTCTCGGGTTGTGGTGAAGATGAAGTAAATTAACTTATCAAAGTGCTTGGAAGAGTATGTCATACAAAATGTAAGCATTTGGTGAGTGTTAGCCGTCATAACCTACCTACCCTGAAGGCTGAATGCTCAGTTTTTCTCTCTCCATGAAATCGACTCCCTTTTTCAAGATTGCGTCTGGACTTACATGCATTTCCATTTAAGAGGTGACACTTGCCAGCATCTGGTTTTCTGGAGACCGAGAAATGCATGGCATGGCAGATTACAAATCCTAAAACTGTTTGTCATTAGATTAGTCATGGAAGCAGTTACTTTTTATATTAAGACTTGCTTATCATCCTTACTAATCTTTAAGGTGCAAAATCTGTGCTATTAATATGCTAGGCGTGGGTTAGCACAGCACACGTTGTGGGTAGAACAATAACCCTACACAATCTAATGTTTCTGAGGTTAGAATGTGAATTAGTTTGTAACAAAGGTGTTTGCTAAGGATTCAAATTGCATTTCTTATTCTCTATGGTAAACTGTCTGTAGCTGGAGTTTGTGGTGGGTATGGACCCTCCCCCCACCATCCACTCATGACCTTCATTAATTTATCGTCCTTGTTGCCTGATGAAAGTGTGCTGGGAAAACAGAACCGGCGCTTTCCTGTGTCTTTTCTCCCTGCTCTTTTGCATTCAGAATCTCAGGGATTGACTTGTCACTAAGCCCTGTTTAGAGCTCTGAATTCTGCTGTTCGTTTTTCATGCTGTTCTTCAGAATGTACTGCGAGGCTCACATATGCTGCTACACAGGCCATTCCAAAGGGCAGTGTGGGGCTGCTCCAGGGCCAGTCTCTGTCTCCAGCCTGGAGACGCCCGTGGCTGGCTGGCACGCTGTGCTGGGCCCTCTTGGGTCGCCGCTGGTTCAGCAGTGGGTAGGAGATTCTGAGTGGCCAGCATTTAGTGAAATCTCACCTTGGCCAGGGCTCAGTGCGAGGCAGTTACAGATACCTTCTCATTCACTCTCCGTGACATCCTCGTTCCTGTTTTGCAGTTTGCCGAGGTGCCTGAGTGAGGCAAATAAAGGATACCAATCCCCCCAGCATAAGTCCTGAACAATTTGAGAAACAAAGCAAACGAACAAAGATAAAGGCCAAAATAGTCTTTCTCAATTAGGTATGCTAAGTTGGGAGATAGAAGTTAGTGGCAGAACCAAATAAGCATGCAAAGATTAACTCCCGGAACCAAGCAGGTGTACACTCCAGGCACACAGCCGTGGAGACCTCTCACCTGCTCTCCTCACCCGAACAGCAAACTGGAATATGATCTTAGGGACATACGCCAACATTCGACTTTAAAGGGGAAAAATAAGTCTCATGAGCTTCCTTCTCCTAAAACGGACTCTGACCTGGCACGCTGAATGACGTTCCTGTTCTCCTCCATCGTGCCTTGTCTTGCCCCCGGTAACTACCTCCTTCGCTGGAGGCTGGTGCCCCCCCAGAACGCTGGACATGACATCCTCTGTCTGACCCGAGTGGGCTCAGCACTGGCAGGCTGGTTGAGGTCCATTCATTGCCTTGAGGCCTTACTCAAAAATACCAAAACCCTGTCTTTCAAATGTGATTAACATGATGTTTAATAATTAAATTTGTGTCTTTGAACTTGGCATTGGATGGGCAAACTCTATTCTCTTAAAGGACAGCTTGCTTTAGGGGAAGCCCTGCTTCACATGTGTCTGTGATCAAATGTCTGCTAACTAGGGGAGAGGGGACTTTGGAGTAAAATTCCCATTAGGAGACTTCTTGGAAGATCAGGAATGAGCTAGAGAGAGCATTGAAGGAGACACTGTGTCACAGCCTCTAGTTCATGCAAGGTCTTACAAATCACATACAGCTGGAAACAGCAGCAAGATTTGCAAAATTTGCTATTTATGGAGACGTGGGAGGAAGGAGGTAAATCTTATACCCAAAGTGAGACACAAGAATTTGGGATTGTATCTCCTTCAGGTGAATGGAAGGTATGTTCCAGACGCTGTGAAATTCCCAAGTCTGTTTACATCTTAGATGGTTCTCTTAGGAGCCTAAAATAGCCTTTGTCTTTGTAGCTGTGTTAAATCGACAGTATGAACAAGTTTGGGGGTCGTGTTCCTGTGAAATATTCTTAACTAGGTAGACCGGCATAATTTGGAAACTAGTGTTTTGGCATGGCGCCTTTTAGTCTCAGTACCGAAAATCTTATTAAACTGGGGCTTCCAAATTTGGGTTCCTCAAGAAATCAAGAAGTTTTAAAACAGAATTCTGATTCTTACTGGTCAGTCACTTGAAATTTTCTGTGGAGATAGCTTTCCCAGATACTGTAAAATAGCTTTTGTTTAGAATTCTGCAAAGTGACGCCTTTCTTATCTTTCCCCCCCTCTTTTCCTTGTGGCTAAGCCCTCAATGGATGAGCAGGAAGGTTTAAGTGGTTTTGCGGACTGATTGCTGCACCACTTACTTGTCTGAAAGCTGCAGATTTGAGGGATCTTGAAAAGAGAATTGTCTCCCCTCCTGAGAATTGCCTCCCCTCCCATAAATTGCCTCCCCCTCCCCAAGAATTGTCTACCCCTTGTGTGGGGAGGAACTGTATCCGATCGATGGCCAGGTTCTTTGGTGGGTCACTCTGGGGGCACTTGAGCTAGCCGTTTAATTTGGGTGGTGGAGTTAGGAAGCCTCGGCACAGCTCCATGGATAAGGAGCCATGGATAACCAGCCTTCCATGTCACATCCTTCTTTGATTCCCTTGAGCTAGCATTATTCTTTGGACTGTCAAACTGGCACCTTTGGATATGTCTATGACCTTGAAAATTAGAATAATTAAGTTTCCTCTGGCACAGCAGGACTTGATATGCGTAATTAACAGCAGCCAACATTCCCTGGAGACCAAATTTATGAAAAACATTAAAGAAGGAAAGACAGTGGCCTTTTTGAATGATGGGAAGTGAATTTTGGTTACGAGGGTTGGCAGTCAGTGGTTGGCTGTTCCTTACTGTGTGCTCACAGGTATTTCCATGAAGTTTAATAATGCATTTTCCCTTTATTTTTCTTGTAGCACCTATCATGTGAAACAGAGGGAAGTGAATAGTTAGCACCTGAATTAATGAACAGAGCTAAGAACTAAAAAAAAAACTTTTCTATAGGGGAGAAAAAAGGTAGTCATAGGCTGCATTAACTTGGATGCACCAAAAATGATTTTTAGACTGTACTAATTATAGATATGCATTTTATATTCCCAAGCTATGGCAGTGCCTCGCATCAGCTGGTCACGCAGTGGAAGCCCAAAACATGAGCAGTGAATGTTTTTGAGAGCATGCCTGTGTAGACACTTCTTCAAACAACTCTGATCTTTTATAGCACTATTTTATCCAAAATTTGCTTTAGGTATTTAGAGATAGATAGGCTGGTGGATATACATAGAGAGAGAGAGGCAGAGAAAGTACGAGAAAGCACCATCCATTAGGATCCTGCGCTGTCTGTTGATTGCTCTGAGGGGTACTGATGATGCTTTCAGCCAACGGGAGTTGAAAGGGCAGACTGTCCGTCCACACCCTCTCGGCCAGAGAGCATTAGTATTACACGCTGTTAATACTGTCTGCGGAGACCTCTCCTAGTGGTGTGTTCGTCCTCAGGCTGCTCCTTCTGGCCTTCATTTCATGTTGTTAGAACTGAGGTCAAGAAGTATGCAAGCAATAGTGTCTGTTCATGAAGACAGAGTATCATTCCAGCTGTAAAAACATGGATTTTTCAGTGGTTTCAGACACCTTCATGGAAACGATCTAGTCATCTCCCAGTAGAGATCAATAGTCAATCAGATGTTAGTGGAAGTCCTTTGGCATTATGAAACCCAGTTATAAGGTCTTTGCTCTTGGGTAGGGGTGAATCAAGAAATTAGAGAATATGGCAGAGAAGACATTTCCTAGGAGCACAGATATGTCATTAAAGTACTATGGTGGGGCTGGGTGCAGTGGCTTATACCTCCCAGAGCTCTGGGAGACCAAGGTGGGTGAATTGGAGCTCAGGAATTCAAGACCAGCCTGGGCAAGAGTGAGACCCCATTTCTAAAAAGCCCTGCATTGTGGCAGGCACCTGTAGTCCCAGCTACTCAGGAGGCTGAGGCAAGAGAATCACTTGAGCCTAAGAGTTTGAAGTTGCTGTGAGCTAGGATGCTACAGCACTGTACCAGGGCAAGAGAGTTAGACTTTGTCTCAAAAAAGAAAAAAAAAAAGGTGCTATGATGAAAAACACATACCTATAGGGACATGCTGGCATGACCTTGTGGTCTATGATTCAGTTAGTGCTAAATGGAATAAGCAAATACTCATTCTTTGATAGTAATGACTAAAAAGGAGGAGGAAGCATATGATCATCTCTCGTGTGATCCTAACTCGACGTTCCTATTTTGGTCATTGATCTTTGCCCACCACCACTCACATCTTTGCGGATCAGCTCCCCTTCTTTCCAAAGTAAATCAGTGGGAGAAGGAATCAGAACATTAAGAAATGAACCAAAAGATGTCCTCAGGACCTGGATTCAGTGGGTGAGTCAGAGAAGGACTGATTATTTTCTTCCTGTTCACCAACAAAACCAAAAGGAACAAGTTAGGCATTGATGGGGTATGATTATCAAGCTCACGGTGCCTGGGTTAAGCCACTTTCTTAGAGGCTTTTTCTTGCCTTAGTCAGCTCTCCACGGTCTTTGGAGACAAATGGAAGACTCGTATTTTTGTATGTCTCCAGATTTCAAACGAAAACTAGAACTGTTTCCCAAAAGACTTTGCTGGAGAGAAAAAAAGAGAGAAAGAAAAGGATAAAAGCAATGTGGGATCGTATGAGTCCAAGAATCACTATTTTACCTGCTCTGGGAATCAGATTTGTTTACAAGGTGGCACCACAGAGTAGCTCTGAGAAGTCCTTGATGAAAGAAATTTGTTTTATTGAAACTTAAGTTTCTATTAACTGTATTTAACATGAAAAAAATCTAACATTTACTGAAGGTCTCAGGAAATTATTTTATCATCTACACTTTTTTCCTTCAACTTTTAACTATGTAGGTGACGTGTGAAACTATCAAATACCCTTGTAAGATATGTGAAACTTAGTAAATGTGGAATGTAAATGTCTTAGCACAATAACTAAGAAAATGCCAGGAAGGCTATGTTAACCAGTGTGATGAAAATGTGTCAAACAGTCTATGAAACCAGTGTATGGTGCCCCATGATCGCATTAATGTACACGGCTATGATTTAATAATAAATAAATAAATATACCTATATTATTTATTGCAATAGAAATATCTAAAGCAAAGACAGTGAATTGTGCAAATTTTATATTGTCAACTGATGGAAAAACAGCCCTTCATTATTCTCTGTACTATCCGAATAATTCACATGTGATAATCTGTGATAAAAATTAAAATCTGTGTAGGTTCAGAAAAAAAGAAACTATCAAATAAATGTATGTGCCATGTAAGAAAAATAAAATGTACAAGCGTATGGGACTTGTGGACCTCAGGGTCTGAATCTGTGCTATCCAACAGCTACTGATGCCAGCCACATATGTAATTTTTTTCAAGGAAATTCTTTCCTTTTTAATTGTTTCCTTACTGGTACATATTAGATGGGTATATTTTTAGAATATTCCAGTTAAAAGGGGCAAAATAAGATGCTGGGCATGGTGGTTCATGCCTGTAATCCTAACATTTTGGGAGGTCTAGGCAGGAGGATCCTTTAAGCTCAGGAGCTCCAGACCAGCCCGAATAAGAGTGAGACCCTTTCTCTTTCTAATAGAAAAATGAGCCCGGTGTTGTGTCAGGTGCCCATAGTCCCAGCTTCTTGGGCGGCTGAAGCAGGAAGATCACTTGAGTCCAGGATGTTGGCGTTGCTGTGAACAAGGCTGATGCCACGGCACTCTACCTTAGGCAACAGAGCGAGACTCTGTCTCAAAAAAAAAAAAAAAAAAGGGCAAAAATGGGTGAGAATAATTTTAATATGTTGTTTTTAACTCCCTGTATCTAAAATATTATTATTTCAACATATAATCTGTATGGAAGTTATTAATTGATATTTTGCATATGTTACACTGACCGCATGCTTCTGTTCAGACTAGTTCCATTTTAAGGTATCAGTAGCCTTGTGGCCAGTGTTTTGGATGATGCTCATGGCCAGCATTTTGGATGATGTTCGTGGCCAGCATTTGGATGATGCTCATGGCCAGCATTTTGGATGATTCTTGTGGCCAGCGTTTTGGATGATGCTCGTGGCCAGCATTTTAGATGAATGATCATGGCCAGCGTTTTGGATGATGCTCGTGGCCAGCATTTTGAATGATGCTCATGGCCAGCATTTGGATGATGCTTGTGGCCAGCATTTTGGATGATTCTTGTGGCTAGCATTTGGATGATGCTCGTGGCCAGCATTTTGGATGATTCTTGTGGCTAGTGTTTGGATGATGCTCGTGGCCAGCGTTTTAGATGAATGATAGTGGCCAGCGTTTTGGATGATGCTCGTGGCCAGCATTTTGAATGATGCTCATGGCCAGCATTTGGATGATGCTTGTGGCCGGCATTTTGGATGATTCTCGTGGCTAGCGTTTGGATGATGCTCGTGGCCAGCATTTTAGATGAATGATCGTGGCCAGCGTTTTGGATGATGCTCGTGGCCAGTGTTTTGGATGATGCTCGTGGCCAGCATTTTGAATGATGCTCATGGCCAGCATTTGGATGATGCTTGTGGCCAGCATTTTGGATGATTCTTGTGGCTAGCATTTGGATGATGCTCATGGCCAGCATTTTGGATGATTCTTGTGGCTAGTGTTTGGATGATGCTCGTGGCCAGCGTTTTAGATGAATGATAGTGGCCAGCGTTTTGGATGATGCTCGTGGCCAGCATTTTGAATGATGCTCATGGCCAGCATTTGGATGATGCTTGTGGCCGGCATTTTGGATGATTCTCGTGGCTAGCGTTTGGATGATGCTCGTGGCCAGCATTTTAGATGAATGATCGTGGCCAGCGTTTTGGATGATGCTCGTGGCCAGTGTTTTGGATGATGCTCGTGGCCAGCATTTTGAATGATGCTCATGGCCAGCATTTGGATGATGCTTGTGGCTGGCATTTTGGATGATTCTTGTGGCTAGCGTGTGGATGATGCTCGTGGCCAGCATTCTGGATGATGCTCGTGCCCAGTGTTTTAGATGAATGCTCGTGGCCAGCGTTTTGGATGATGCTCGTGGCCAGCATTTTGGATGATGCTTGTGGCCAGCATTTTGGATGATGCAGTCCCCTAGTAAGCTGCAGTGTCCCCTGCTCTTTTTCCCAGGAGTGCTATGCAACAAGTCTTATTTAATCTCAACAACTTCATCTGGAATTAGGCCAGCCTCGGGGAGTCAGGTGGTAAAAGACATATAGGCACACAACATTTCTATTATGTTTCTGTTTCATGCAGCTCTGGTGTCAGATTTGCCCAATGGTGGGGAACGTAACTGGGGGAGACCTTTAGGACTCCATGGAAGTCAGCAGAAAGGGATCCAGGAGCCCCATTTAACCTTGCCAGCATACATTGTAATTTTATTTAGGGTCAGCCTTTGGGTTTACTTTCTTTGTGATGGAACTGTGATAGGGACTTAGGAATAGTGAAAAAAATATTGAGACTTATTAGATGGAACCATTGGATTGGACCTTGAGGGCCAGAGAAATTTGAAATGCAATATAATTAGAGTAGACGTGTGCTTCTGTTTATTACATGATAACATAGTTCACATTGACTTAAATGTTTTCCATGTGTCAGCCCTGCTTAATGGGAATTGCCTCCTTATACAAATAAGGAAAATAGGTAAAAAATTAACCTAGGTTCCACAGTTGTCAGCTATGGTCAGTATCACAGCCCATGCTCTTATAGAACAGGGGATTCACGTGTGATCGCCATCCAGGGATCTGGAGTCTCTGGAACAGTCAGGATGACATGGCTGTAGACTAACACTGTATAGGAACGTGACCTTTGGGGGAATTCCTGAATGTCCTTGATGCTAGAATGATGTACAGATATTTTCTTTCATTCTTGAATGTCAAAATCATACCTTTCAATTTTAAAAATTAGGGAATAGTTTTAAATTAGTCCTGGCGAGTCAAGCTTATTCTCTGGGTATACTTCCAGTTTATCCACGCCTTATAATTTTAACATGATGACTCTCTCCTTTCCCAGAAGTTGTGGCTCTGACAAGCTCCTGCTGCAGTCACTTCATTAATCTTACTCTAGCAGGACACCTGTTCACTACCGTGCAGTGTCAGCTGATATCAGGCTGTAATTATGTTGTTAATTCATGGCTGATGCTTTCCAGGCTGAAGCATGGCTTCCTGTAGGTAGTGATGTGGGAAATCAAATCAAGCGGGCAAGGAAAACATTGACAATTGTCTGCTTCTACTAGCTTTTGGCTATATGACATGACTTTGGGTGGAAAGAAGGCCATTTGTTCAATGTGGTGTCTTTCGTAGGGCCACTACTCAGCAGAAATTCCATCAGCTGAAGAGTGATAGAAAACAGCAACTCTTGAGGGAGATCCCTCTGGACCTGAACCCTAGCTCTGCTCCTTACTTGGGGATCTTGAAGTTACTTAACCTCTCAGTGTCCTTATTTGCATAATGGGAATAACAAAAAAAGTCAACATTCGATAGAAAACTCTTAGCCTAATAAACACAAATAAATGTTAACTTCTGTCATTATTATTTAGCAGATATATACTGATACCTACTTTTTACTCAGCAACATGGAAAAGTTTCTTGGAGAAAATGGTATTCTAGTTCAGTATTTGTTAATGAAGAGTAAATAAATAGGAAGACATAAGATAAAGAGTTAAGATAAAAGGATATGATAGACGAGAGCAGGCAGCCTGTGTGGTGCGCCGTGGCTTGGATTCTTGAAACCTGAAAATCTCCGAATGCAACTGTACCTTTCAGTTCCACATGGCGTTGTGATTTTTGAAGGTCTTAGACTGGAATTTTGGCTGTACTGCTTCTTAGCTGAGTAACCTGGGGCAACTTACTCGAATACTTGGATTTCTGCTAAAAGTCCAGATAAAAATAGTACATACTTCATAGAGTCCCTGTGAGGATTAAATACGTAAAGCATATTAAACACTGAAGCCAGTAAGTAAGGTGAAGCAATAGTATCAGCAATAGCTATCGTGTTTTTTAAAATTTCATATTTTATGGGGTACACACGTTTTGGTTTCATACTTTGCTTTTGTAAACAATAGCTATCGTTGATAATCTAATGACTTATGGAGCTTATAGTTTCACTGGGAGGAAGATTTAGCAAGTGACCAAGCGAGGAACCTGTAGGGCATTGCTGCCCGCGTGTGTGGTACTACATATAATCAGGGACAGTCATTTCCAACCATTTCACCAAAAGAATCTTCTAAGCATTCCCTCCTCCAATGACTTTGCTAAAAAACAAAGCAGAACAATAACACAAAAACGTTTGTTTTATCACCATAAAAGCAATGAATGGACATTGTAAACAAATTGTAAAATATAGATAAACAAAGTGTAGAACAAACCAGACCCATAATCACAGCCTCAAAGTTAACTATTTTTAACACCTCGATATGTTATGTTTTCATTTCTTTGGTTTTTTTTTGAGTGTATGTACATTTAATTCTTTTAAAATAGCATTATACTATCCATACCATTTGCAAGCTGTTTTTGTACCTACTAGTAAATAAAAAATATTTTTATTTATGAGTAAATGTTTCTCAATGGCTTTTTGATGATTAAATGCTGTTCCCTGTGTGTCCTCTCTAGTGACCAGTCCCCTCAGCGTCTTTTTACCTTTGAGTATGACTTCTGCCCTTGAGGGTCAAAGAAATGCCAAGAGCTCTGAGAGTGGGGGTAGCTAGAAAAACTTGAAGCAGACGTTTGGGGTGATAAGTAAAAATGAACAGGTGGGGAGGAAAGGAAATGCAGGCAGGCGTCTGATGGAGGGACAGCCTGCGCGCTGTGGTGGGCGCGGCCCGTGAGCTCTGAGAAGCTGGCAGTGCCGGGATTGCAGGCTGACGGTCACTCTGGGCAGCCTCTGGTGGCTTCGCAAAGAGGGCCCTGACTCGCCTTGGTTGTGCAGAGAAATGGGGAAGAAAGTTGAGTCAGTGAACATCCGTGGATATCCTTGCCCTTAAAACAAAACGCATTATAAATTACCATATCCCAATCAGTCTAATCCCCCACAGTAAGACTGTTTTTGATATAAGCACACATCAAAATAAACAAATTGAAACATTTTGGATCTCTGGGTCCGAGTTAAGGCAGCAGCCAACCTGTCTCTCACATGGCTAATGGCTGAGAAAAAGCAGCGTTTTTTTTTCTTTTTTTTTTTTTTAGGTGGCTTCTTTTTTTCTTTTTTTAATTGTAGGCTGTAATAAACAGTGCTACAGTGAGACCATAATATTCCAGCTCAGTTGTTTTAAATATTTTAACTAATGGAATTTTATTGTATTTTTGCCCTGGGGACTTCAGCGGTGGGCAGAACCCTACAGGACTACCTGATAAATAATAAATGTCAAAATGCCCATTAGTCTATATTTGGAAGAGATGCTTCCCTTGCTCTTTCTAGGTTTTGACATTTACTTGTACTCTGTGTAGGGAGATTTATTTAACTTTCTATGGAAATATTTTCTTTACGTTTTCAGAACCTGTAACTTATATATTTTTTCTACTGTTGACTCAGTAGGTAAGAATGTTTGCATTATAGAATGAGGTCAAGTTGTGTTCTGTAATGTGCTATGAGACTCTAAGAAACTCAGTGCTCTTTGCTGAATCCCCTTATTTCTGCCACACCCCTTCACAGCCACCAGCAGGAGTGACCTTGATTTATGTCCCTCACCTGCTCAGTTTCCAAGGTGGTGTGGGGCATTGACTGTAGTTTTAAGGATAAATGGCTTTTCCAGAGACATTTCACATGGCGAGCTGTAGAGAGAAAGGCCAAGAGGAGGCATAGTTCTGCTTGCTCTTGGGTCTGAGCAGGCTGTGAGGCTCTGTCCCTGCTCTGTGACTTGGTGTCCCTGATCATATGTCACCTCATTCTATAGAAGGCTTCACCTTGCACCCTACGTGTCTCCTCCCAGGGGGCAGCCACAGGCACTTACTAACAGCTTAGGAAATTTGAATGTAGGCAAAAATTGCAACTATTCACTATTAAATGTTAATAAAATTGGTATTTCCCCACATCAAAAAGGCATCTGCTGATCACTCTGAAGGCCTCTGCGTCAGTGTTCACTGCATAACAGCCTGCTGAGGTGCGACCCTCGCCGTCCTGAGGCCATGGAGGGCAGTGTGAGAGCACAGCCCATGAAGGGCGGAGGCCCCAATGGTGCGGCCCTGGGCACCTGGGAGCACAGCGGGATGCCCGGCCTTCAGAAAGCACGTGGTTTTGGACACTGTTCCAAACATCTAGAGGTCTTGGTGCATCCTCTGTCCTGGGGGGAGTTCCAGGTGGCCATCAGAGCCGCTGCTGTGGTGCACAGGCGGAGAGGGACTGTGGAACAGTGGGAAGGGAGAAGGGCAGCTTTCAGTGCCTGCCTACCCTGGAAGCCGGCTTTGCAGCAGGAGTAAATCTCAACCCGTCTCTGAGTCTAAGAGTCTTCTTCTACGTTACGTTAATAACAGCTGCTTGTGTGTTTACTGGTGGGTGTAGTCAGGTTCCATTAAATAGACACCTCTGGTTCTTCAAAACTCTGACTTCACTACCTAAGCCTGGAAAAGGAGGTACTAGGAAGTATTTTGATGATGAGTGTAAAGTACTGTGGGCATAATTTCAGTCAAACTTTTCTGATTTCAGAGCAGATGGGGTCTCATTCCCTCCCTGATCATTTGAGGGTGGTGGAAATGCCTCAATTGCTTAATTGGGGGAAAAACCAACAGTGATTTGATGTCATGATACATTCTATCTGGCCAAATATTAAACCTACAATTCCCTGGGGCCCAGGGACAGGACTCTGTTGGAGGACATGATTATTTTTCATTGTTTCAGATGCAAGTTGATCTTTAACTTCGCGTGCCTTGTTTGCGTGCCTGGAGTTCTTTCAAAGTATAATATTAAGAAAAGAGAGCTATGGTTATTGTCAAGCAAAGAAAAAATATGTTTTCCTTTGTTTTGTCTTTGGCCCAGGGTTTATTACTGCCGGGGACCTATTTATTAGCCAGCTTTAGAAAGCAGCTGTTCTCCGTCTCTTTTTTCCCTCCAATGATGTCCGCCCTGGATATTCGGGCACAGCTTAATGTCAGGCGATGCTCTGTAAAGTGAGTCCTGGGATGTGGATTCCATGTCTGCTTCAGAGGTTAGAGAAATGGAAGCGCGTATTAAAGAGAGGGTAGATAATTAAGCTCTGGTCTGGTCCCCGGCAGCTTGTTGATGTGTTTTTATTTTCTAGTGAATGAGGGCTGTTCTTCAAAGGGAGCCGCCGTCTGGGAAATCAGGTGTCTGCCGAAGCTTAGCCGCGATCCCTGCATCACCATGTTCTGCACAGGTCCGGTTCCAACCCACAGGCGAGCGGCGAGGCTGGACTAATTACGCAGCTGTCAGAATCCCACAAATGAATGGACTGGGAGTGCTTGCTGCTTCCTTGCGTGTGACAGTGTTTGCTCGTTTGGATTTCACTTTTTTAACGGTGGTATTTTAGCAGGCAGGAGAGCATTCATAGGAAATTGGAAACTTTCTGGAAACAGGATTAGAAAATGTATCTGTGTGTGCTTGAGGCCCAATGATACAGAGCTGGCTACCAGCACAAAGCCACCATTGTTTGTAAGACAAATAGATGAAATTTAGCTTCTGCTGCAAGGGAGTGACCTTTACACCCCACAGAAACATACTCGCACACGCGCCCAGCCCTCTGCTCTGGTTAGATGTGTGGTGGTGTGGACATCGTATAGCTTAAGTGTAATTATGGTATAGACATGTAAAGGGAAGCTTTTGATATAAGATGTTTCTCTGTGAGTAGGGGAAGGGACTCCCCTCCTGAATGAACCATCATCACCGCCCTACAGATATGCTGTGAAATCATCCAGGGACTAAATAGGAGATCCTTTTTGTTCTGACATGTGTGAAGGGCTGGGCCATCCCGAGCCATATTGGAGCCTGCAGCTCAAAGTAAAACCAATAATACCCACTCTCTATATAACATTTGGGTCATTTGTTTATCATAAATTGAATTAATTTTGAATTTTTTTAAAAATATGACATCGAGATGTTATTTATATAGATTATGAATTTTGCTGACATCTCCTTAAATTTTGTACTTGGGCAGGTGACACTTGTCTCCCCTTATTCCCAGCCCTGTTGGAGGGTTCTTTGCATTTCTCTGTGGGGTGAGAGGAGAAGAAGGGGCTTTCCTCACATTTCCCCTCCTCCCGACAAGGCCTGGTTATGCAACAGAATCAGACACAGTGCACACATTCATGGAGTTAACCGTCTAGAAGCAGTGACAGAAAAAAATCAGATTAAACACACTTAGGAAAATCAGGCAAACACATTTATAAAAATTAAATTAATACATTTTGACTTTTTTTTTGAGACAGAGTCTTACTTTGTTGCCCTTGGTAGAGTGCCGTGACATCATAGCTCACAGCAACCTCCAACTCTTGGGCTCAAGTGCTTCTCTTGCCTCAGCCTCTCAAGTAGCTGGGACTACAGGCATCTGCCACAACACCTGGCTATTTTCAGAGACAGGGTCTTGCTCTTGCTCAGGCTGGTCTGGAACCTGTGAGCTCAGGCAATCCACCTGCCTCAGCCTCCCAGAGTTCTGGGGTTACAGGTGTGACATTTAGACTTTAAAAAAAAAAAAAGAAGAAGAAGAAAAGAACATCATGGTGGGAGGTATGAGGATGGAGAACCTTACTTGAGCAGTTAGAATAGCTACACCCACAAGCCAATGCTGAAATTGACTCCTGATAGGAAGAAAGTGGGTATACAAGGTGAGTTAGATGGTGGGGAGAAAACCCCAAGTCTGGGATATTGTGTGCGTAAAGAGGTAATGTTAGAAAAAAGATAGGTGGGTGTGAGCAGAATAGTGTTAGGGAGGCAGGGACGTAGTGAAGGAGGCCCGCCGTACGTAGAGAGGACAGTGTCAAGGCAGGGGTCCAGTGATGCTGGGCCTCCAAGTTCAGGGTCAAATCTAAGAAGAGGTGTGATGAAGATTGGAATATGTCCTTGAGATGCTTTCTCCCATCCTCACCTCTAGTACAGTGCTCATTGCGGTGTGGTAAATGCCTGGCTATGTGTGTGTGGAGATACTTGAGTGCTTGGGACTGGAAAGCAGTCTGCCAGGAAAGAGATTTGGGCAGCAGGAGGCCTTTTGCTAAATCCACTGAGAGTCTTACGATCAGCATCCCTTACCCTGAATACAGGAGTATTTTCATGCTGTACACATTTTCTTTAGTTAATTTGCTTCCCCTTGAGCTTGTGGGGAAAAAAAAAATACCAGGTCAGCTTAGCTTTAAGGAAATATCTGTAGTGTTGAGGATGATTCAGCCTCCCACGGTTTTAAGAGCTGGCAAAGGAAGGTGAAATCAGAGGGAGCCAATAGCAGAGTAAGAGGGGCGTGAGAGACTCTCCCAAAACAGTCTCCTCTCTTCCCTGTTCTCAGACAAAACCCAGGATGTTTCGTGCTTGGTGTTACCATGATCCAGTCCTTTGCTCCTGCGGAAGCACTGCAGTCTCTAATTTATGAATTATTAATGGCTTTCCTCTTTTTAATGACAGGGTGCAGTGACAGCTTCTCCTTCGTTCATGCTTTCCATTAATGATCGTGTTTTAGGAATTGGAACACCTACAAAATATAAAAAGTTAATTTTTAAAAAGTGTGTGTCTTCTTTCCTGGCCAGCGGAACTCCCAACACTTGTCCTTTTTGTCTCAGAGAGAAATGTCGCTTTCTGGCGGCCAACTCTGTTGTCCGCCAGTATCTCGTCTGCCCTTTATTTTTCCCTTCTGCAGATACACATCCAGGTGTGACCTGTGGACTGACAATTGCGCTCAGTCCCGAGACCCACAGACCCCCGTGCTCAGCGTGCCCAGAGCCTATCCTTAATGCTGGTGGGTGACGGGTGGTTTCATGTGCTCTGGAAGCCCGGTGGACTAAGAAGTTCACCTTGCCTGGCTATTTTTGGAAGCTTCATAGGAGAGCAAATATGTATAACCACACTTAAAAGTTGCCTAACAATGTGTGATTTTGACCAATTTATATGCTGTTTGTTAAATATAGTGGCTGGAATGTTCTCATTTTATATAGGTCTTTCCTAAACAAATGAGTACTAGATATTTTTTAACAAATTAATGAATGGCTGGTGTTTATTGGGAGATAAGGTAGCATTGTGGTTGGGATTACTGGTTCCAGAACAAAACAGCCTGTGTATGAATTCCATCTCTACCAGCTGACAGCATTTGCAATCTTGAGAAAACTCTGAAACTCTCCAAAGTTCAGGTTCTTTCTCTGAAAATGGGAATGGGTATCACTATAGTAAACTCTTGGTTATCTCCCCTGAACTCAAGCAACTGGCATATGACCTGGAGGGAAAAAATTAGAGTTTAAACTTGGTGTACCACGCCATCAGTCAGCTTCCTTCATGCCTCACTCCCAGGCTCCCATGTTCTCTGTGATAAGTTATAAGTGTTAATGCGTGTTACTTGAAGTTAAATAATATGGCCCTGAACTTGAAAAGTGCATTGACTGTTTTTGACTAAAATTATACTGTACCCTGCATTTACAAAGCTGTCTTATAATACAGTAAAACTATGTTACAGTCAGTAAAATTTGTCTTCATTTAACTTAATTTGCTTTAATTAGTGTATTTCAATATTAATATTAAGTCAATACAGTTTATGGTACGGAACAGTATAGTATAGGGTATAGAATTAGTAAGATCTTTTTATTTTTTTTGGGTTCTAAAGATACATTTGTTGACTTGTAGGCCAGGTAGACAAGAATTTGTAAGAGAGTTGCCTCGGTCCTCAGGACTCCACCTTGGGTTCTGTGCTGTGGGGGGTTGTCTAGCCGAAAGGGAGTGTCCAGGGTTACCTGCTGTCCAAGTGACCTTTGGAATTTTTTTTAATTAAAAAAATTTTTTTTATTAAATCATAGCTGTGTACATTAATGTAATCATGGGGTACAATGTGCTGGTTTTATATACAATTTGAAATATTTTCATCACACTGGTTAACATAGCCTTCCTGGCATTTTCTTAGTTATTGTGTTAAGACATTTATATTCTACATTTAGTAAGTTTCACATGTACTCTTGTAAGATGCACCATAGGTGTAATCCCACCAATTACCCTCCCTCCACCCATCCTTCCTTCTCCCCTCCCCTCCCCCTCCTCTCCCCCTCCCCTTTAGTAAGATCTATTTTTAATAGTAACTTTCAAGTAACCAGAAACTACATTTATCCAGAATGCACCAGTGCCCAAGGGTAGCGGATAACGGGGAAGTTACTGGTGTAGAATTTGCCTAAGAGAGTTTCTGTGAAAATAAAATAAATGAAATAATCCATGTAAAGTATTATGCTACTTAAATAGTGACTGACAATTAACAAGTGTTCAGTAAGTGGTAGCTGATTTTATTAGTGTCAGAATTGACTTGAGGAGTTCGTTAAGAATACCAGCTCTTGGGTCTCACCGAGTGTCACTCAATTGGTCTCTCTAGGTAATATTTGGAATCTGTGTTTCCAACAAGCACCCCATGTTCTTCTTACATGGGCAGCCTGGAATCTATACCTGTTTTAAGATTTGTCAACCTTAGCACTGTCATGAATAAATTCCCAGGCTTTAAAGTTAGAACAACATGGATTTGAACCGCAGTCTTCAACCCCTTTCTGTCTGTGTAACTTTGGACATTTTTGCCTTAATTCCCTACCCTCTGTTTCCTAACTTGTAAAATAGAGATCGTATTCTTCTGCGTTTTTGGTGAAACCACACGAATGTGATGAAACAGCGAGGGTCGGGTACTTAGCATAGAGTACATGGTTAAGGTCTGAGTAAAGCCTGGCTGCTGGTTTCACAGGTGTGTGCCGTCCTCAGTGTGGAACAGGAAGACAGCAGACCTTTTCAAGTTTACAGGCACAAGTGGAAAGGATGGCTGGTGTTATAATCAAGAGTAACACCCAATATGGGCGGCGCCTGTGGCTCAGTTGGTAAGGCGCCGGCCCCATATACCGAGGGTGGCGGGTTCAAACCCGGCCCCGGCTGAACTGCAACCAAAAAATAGCTGGGCATTGTGGCGGGCGCCTGTAGTCCCAGCTACTCGGGAGGCTGAGGCAAGAGAATCGCTTAAGCCCAGGAGTTGGAGGTTGCTGTGAGCTGTGTGATGCCATGGCACTCTACCGAGGGCCATAAAGTGAGACTCTGTCTCTACAAAAAAAAAAAGAATAATACCCAGTCATTGGGAGGACCTCCAGAGATCACCACCTTCAATATTATCTCACAAATGATATTATGAAAATATTTGTTTAATTGCGAACTATTATATATCTAGATATATAATTGTTACCATTATCAGTTTTTTTTTTTTTAGACAGAGTCTCAAGCTGTCACCCTGGGTAGAGTGCCGTGTCATCATAGCTTGCAACAACCTCCAACTCTTGGGCTCAAGCAATCCTCTTGCCTCCGTTTTTCTATTTTAGTAGAGACAGGATCTTGCTTTTGCTCAGGCTGGTCTCAAACTCGTGAGCTCAGGCTGTCCACCTGGCTCGGCCTCCCAGATTGTCTGGTGGAGAGATTGTCTCTCAACACTTCCCTCAAGTGGTGGTTGTCTAAGTGGCACAGCACTCTGTCACCAGTCACACCAACCCAAGGCATGCTTTCTGGGCGTTCTCATGAATGGTCCTTGAGTACAGGTCCCGATGGGTCCCTGCAGAGGAAGTCTCATCCTTGAACAAAGTTCCTATTCTGAAATAATTAGAGGCAGATGTCATGCTCCTTTTGACTTTAATTTTCTAAGTCAGCAACACCCCCGGCTACTTGAGCTGTTTCTCCTATAGAAGGGTGTCAGCCCCATTCTGCTCCCACTAGTAGCAGGGAAGCCCAGGGCGTAGCTGCGAGTTGGATGCTTCAGCAGAAGTGTGTATAGGCCCCTGAAAAGGCCAGTGTGAACTGCTTCTTACCAAATGAGGCTGTTGCATCTGCTAATCATACACTGACCAATAATGCCCAAGTGGATGGATTCAATAACTGGAAGAACCTTGAAAGGCTGAGCAGGAAAAAGAATGCTTCTGAGCAGTTCTTAGAGTATCACAGCCTTAATTTAAGCCCAATTTCCATTTAAAAGTTGTTCCTTTGGAATGCTGGAAGCTTGTCCAGCTTCAATGTGCTTATAACGAATAAAAATGCTCCGGGACCTGTGTGGGAGGGCCCTGCCATTGAAGCCCTGTGAGCTAATGAGAAGGCCAAAGCACACGTTTGATAAGCGTTGTCATCTTTTTGTCTGCAGATCATAGACCTTGCATTTTAATTTACTATACATAATGCCTTCTTAATGAGTTCCAGTGGCTAGCCATTGAAACATATTGGAGCAGCTGCCAACGTGATTATGGGGGAGAAAGAGCATTTATTTGATTTACATGATATGCAGTTGGGGTAACTAATATTTGCAGCCCGGGTACAATAATGGCAAAGAAAAAAAATCTTCGGTATTACTGTGGACAGGAGAAAGGTGCTAAATCAATTTATTTTTCCTGTACGTGTGAAAACTGCTAATTGCAAGCTAATGGAATTGCATTTTCAATGTTCAGTGTCTTGTTAGACTATGGTTTGCTTTATGCCAGGAAGTTCATATTAAGCCAACGCAATTATCAGAATTATTTTTTAAGTGAAAATTGAATCGAGGCTTCCTAGTACTGATTTTGGCTGTGTTATGAAGCTTTACTTTTAAAGATAAATTGTGCCTTGGTGAGAGAGGAGGGAAAAGATTGGAGATAATGTCTAATAGTAAAACATAAAGTCAAGGGTCTGATCGCCGTAGTCACAAACAGTAGTTAGAGGAATTTAGTGTTAATGAATGTTGAAAAGCATTTTCATAGATGTTGTCTCATTTAATTCTCTTAACAATCCTACACAATAGATGGTATTGTCCCATCTTCTGAATGGGGAAAGCAAGGCTTTAATAACTCCATTAAATAGCTTGATGAATTTATCCAAGGTAGTAATGATCACACTGTGATTTGAACTCTGACTCTAAGTTTCACTTTTAGGGATGATATCTGTCCTAACACCTTCAATATTGTCTCAAAAATGATATTATGAAAATATTTGTTTAATTGCAAACTACTATATATATATATATATATAATTGTTACCCTTACCAGTTTTTTTTCTTTTTTTTTTTAGACAGAGTCTCAAGCTGTCACCCTGGGTAGAGTGCTGTGTCATCATAGCTCACAGCAACCTCCAACTCTTGAGTTCAAGCAATCCTATTGCCTTAGTTTTTCTATTTTAGTAGAGACAGAGGTCTTGCTTTTGCTCAGGCTGGTCTCAAGCTCGTGAGCTCAGGCTGTCCACCTGGCTCGGCCTCCCAGACTGCTAGGATTACAGGTGTGAGCCACCGCGCCCGGCTCACCATGATCAGTTTTAAACATTTAAACTAGCAAGTGGAAAACAAGCAGAGATCTAAAATTGAGAGGTATACATAAGTAAGAAGAAAATGCTTTTCGGATGTGGAGTCATTAAGAGTTTTATCTCTTGTTCCTAAAACTATGATTCAAATCCATAACTTCTGCACTCAGGAGTCCCCCTGTCCCTGACCTCCTCAGGCCTGCGCAGGTCTTTGTCTCCTTTCCCGATGTCCCCTGACACGCACACTGGGGACCATTTAGTTATTATTTTGCTGCTTCTCTCAATCCTTCTCCTCCTTGGGTTAATCAGAAGAGTTGTGATCCCAGCTTCAGTCACTGCTCCATGTAAAGATGAAAACCCATGATTACCCCCCCACCAGTCTTCAAATGCCCCCGTCCTATCTAGACCTTTAGTTTACACGGCATTCTCCATAGAGCTTAGGACAGTGCCCGGTAGTCAATACTGTAAGATGTCACTGGCAAAACCTATGGAGAGTGAGTCACCACGGTGGGCTGAGTATAACAGCCTCACAAGGGGCCCAGTTGGGTTTAATCATTACATGGCATTTGGTTAAATCACGTTTGGCAGTTAACTTTTTCAGAGCTTTGAGGATTTTAGAATTATAAATAGGGCAGAGATTGTAGCCCTATAATAACAGAAAAATCACCGTAAAAAGGTAACTTTCCATGTCCTGTGTCCTGTTGTAGGAATTTAACTTTCCATTTTCTAGACAAAAATAGACAAATTCTTATAATAAAATTATTATAGAATGTGGTGGGCCTAACCTTGTGCTTTATAAACTTGGTAGACACCTTAGAAAGCTCCCTTGTCATATACGACCTTTGTTACAGCATCTTCAACACACGAGGTTTTAGTATATTTTGAAGAAAGGTGTAGTTGAATTCTTCTTTTTCCTTCTGAGAAACTGAGGTAGGATCAGCACAGAGGCAAGTGATGTGAGGAGGATTTGGGTTATTATAAAGACCATGCACCAATCTACATAAACAATAATAATAATAATTATTATTTTGCTGATCATTTCTTTCTCTTGGATGTGAAGCCACAGCTAAATTATCTAGGAGTCTTATCAACCCACAGTCATTTCCATATGTATTCTGAATTTTAAAGCCAAATAATAATTTTTTAGCCTGGTTTCGTGGTCTGTGAGGGTCATAACTTAATGAACCATAGGGCTGCTCAAGGTCATTGTATATGTTACTCGTGATTAAAGGAGAAAAGGCAGGAATGTGGGATCTTGATTATTTCATTTGAAAACCCCAAATTATTCAGGAACTCATAAATTAGCCCTGTTTAATGTTTATGAAGATAATTAGGGAAAGATTGCTTCAAAGTAATAACTGTTATAAAAATGAGACCTTTTTAAAACCCTGATTTATAAAGCACTTATTTGCCTTCAAGAATTTTGGGGGCTGATTTATAAGCTGATTCACCATCTGTCTCTTCTTGGCAAACAAAGGAGAAATGGTCGGATACTATTTTAGGAGTGAGATTAAAATATTACTTGTATATTTTACATGAGCAAGAAAAGGAGGGAGCTAGTCGTTGACTCCTTCTATTTATAAAGTATCTTTTAAAATGGTCTACTTTGTGATTATTTAATATAAAAATATACTCTGAATAGAAAAAAATAAAGCTTGAAACCAAATTTCTAGTAGACTTTTAATCAAAGCTTTTAGAGTTTTGTTTTATTTACATTTAAAAGTATGTGATGTATTATCCAATGATGCTTCAATTCCAAGTGTGGAAGGAATCTCTCTAGTCCTATTGTCTAATATTTTCTGCTTGTTGAGTAACTCCAGCATATCATACATAGCATATATTTTTATTGTCTCTAATGGTCCCATAGCCATGCCAGGCTGACACTGGGTTACTGTCCCCACTCACATGAGGCTGAAGAGTTTGAGTAATTTGCTCAGGACTGAACTCAAGTTTGTCTTCCTTGTAAGGAAGTTGTCTCTTCCATTCCACACTTGCCCTTGAGTCCTTCAAAATGTTAGATAATTATAAGGAAACGTTTTATAAATGAAAGACAATTATTCCGATGATCCAGCTCATCAGACTTTGGGGTCAAGATACCTTTGAATCAGTTTTATTCTGCATTGATGTCTGCTACCATCAGCTACATACTATCTACTTATTTTATTAATATAAGCTTTAGATTCAGTTGTAGCTCTATTTTCTACTTAGAATTGCTTACATCTCCTTAAGCTGTCTTGAAATGTAAGCATGAATATAGAAACCTCATACCCACTCCAGGAATGGGGTACAAGTTGTCGTTCCTGTCTCTTGTCTGTTGGTTTCTTCCGTCTCACCTAGATGGTTAAGTCCCCTGGGAAACGCCAAGCTCTGCTGTATATGGAACCCACGGAACTTCTTGGGCTATTATTCTTCATTAGATAAGACGGCAGTGATCCAAGGGTGATTATTGTCTGTGGGTTTGTCTGAAATGTCTAGCCCTGGAGACACAACTCCTGCACATATGTGCACACTGTTCGTATTTGTAGCTTTTAATGCTACCTGTCACCTGGTGCTTCTCAAAATTCTCTTTGATGCAGCATTTTCCTCCTGATAATACCGTTCTGAAAGCGTCTTCCTATTATTTTTATGTAGATAGCTTTTTAGAAGTATTTCATGTCCTTTATTAGAAATTTCATGAGAAAGATAGGAAGAAAAGGAAGGAAATGTGCTCATAATCCCATAAATTAGCAAAAATTGCATTTAGGGTCACATTTTTTCTTGATTTTTTTTTTTTTGCAACTTGCTGTTTTTCATTCTACATTTTTTAAATTTATTCTATAATGTTAGTTTTAATGTCTTCAAGGCAATCTGTTTGGTAGATAGGCCACCTTTTTGTCAGGGAATTTCATATTTCTGCTTTTTATGACAATTACGTAAGAGCATTGCTTGTAATAGTTTTCTATTTCATAAGCAATGCTTATGAAAGCCTAAACTTATTAGCACACTTTTATTACTTTCTTAGTTTTAATTCACTGAAATAGAATTGTTGGGTCAAAGTTTAGGAGACTTTCAGGGCCTTAATACATAGCACTAGTTTGTTTTCTAGGAAGGCTTTTAAGAAGTGGAAGACATTATTCTTAGTAAAGCATCACAAGAATGGAGAAGCATGAATCCTATGTACTCAATTTTGATATGAGGACAATTAATGACAATTAAGGCTATGGGGGGGGGAAGCAGAAAGAGGGATGGAGGGAGGGGGGAGGGGCCTTGGTGTGTGTCACACTTTATGGGGGCAAGACATGATTGCAAGAGGGACTCTACCTAACAATTGCAATCAGTGTAACTGAATTATTGTACCCTCAATGAATCCCCAACAATAAAAAAAAAAAAAAAGAAAGTTTTAGCATCAACATGGAAGAAAAATTTCTACAAATTCTACAATAAACTAAATAATCCAATAAAAAAATGGGCAAGGCTGGCCCCTGTAACTCATTGGCTAAGGTGCTAGCCACATACACTGGAGCTGGCAGGTTTGAATCCAGCCCGGTCTTGCCAAACAACAATGACAACTACAACCAAAAAATAGCCGGGCGTTGTGGCAGCACCTGTGGTCCTAGCTATTTCGGAGGCTGAGGCAAGAGAATTGCCTAAGCCCAAGAGTTTGAGGTTGCTGTGAGCTGTGATGCGACAGCACTCTACTGAGGATGACAGCTTGAAACTCTGTGTCATAAAAAAAACGGGGGGGCAAATGTTTTAACTGAGCACTTTACAGAAGAGTGAAGCAAAACGGTCAATGAACATGAAAAATGTTCACCTTCACTAGTAAAGGGGAGACAAATTAAAATTGCAAGAAGCATTCCATACCCATCATGCTGGCAAAAATTAAATTTGACCATAGCCAAGTGGCTTTGAGGCCATGAAGCAGCAGAAATCGAGACACAGCTGGGGGCAGTGCCAACTGTTTCAACAACTTTGGAGAACAGTTTTGCAGTATCTAACAAAGGACGGTTGCAAATACATTTACGCTAATCAAAACCCAAGACAACTCTCCTATGAGTGCAGCAAGTTTACTCCAGCATCACTTCTAAGGGCAGGAAAGTAGGAATAACTTAAAAGTCCACCTCTGAAGACGGAGTGTGGTATATTCACGCAATTAAATATTAATATATCATGTTTGTGAAGTAAATAAATCAGAGCTTCCTTGATCAAATAAATCTCAAAAAACTTATTGTTAGGAAAAAAGGCTTCAAAAGAGCCTGGTTTTTGTCTGTTTCATATACCAGTTATATATTTAAAATATGCAAATGATTATTAGGTACGATTTTGAGGGTCATTCACCTGAGAGGGTGTATTGCAACACAGGAAAGTGAGGAATTTATGATAGTGATAGTATGTGGAAGGGCATGGAGGGGCAGAGCTTTACAAGTGTTTTTAGTTTTATCTGTGAGATTTAACTTTTAAACGGAATGAGCAATGCGGGTAATTTTCAACCTTTTTGGACACTTGAACCTATAGTTACACTTCTGTGGTACACTTAAATTATGTTGATCCAAAAAAAGTTAAAAAAATATGTTTACTGTGCTTTGAACTTTCAAAAATAATTTAATTAATGATTTTTAAAACTTTCTGCGGCACACCTAAGATCCTCTCACAGCACACTGGTTGAAAACGCTTTGCTGTACCCTTTTGAGTGTTCTGAAATACTGTATTTCATAACAATAATGTGAACTTTTTTTTGCAGTTTTGGACGGGGCTGGGCTTGAACCTCCCGGTATATGGGGCTGGTGCCCTACTTACAGAGCCACAGGTGCCACCCTATCATGTGAACATTTTTTACTTTAACTAGTATGATACTGTAAGTCCCCATACCTTATCAATACGGACTGCTCCATTTGTTATGATTGTTGGTTAACCTAGTCTCCATAGCTTAATTTTGAATATTTTTTTCTGCCAGTCATCATAGCTTTGACCTGCTGGAGAGAGATTCATGCTCTGTAGTTTTATCTGCCTTATGATAATCAACAAGTATTTTGAGGATACTGGTAGGAGTCATAGGTATATTCTAAGGCAGTAGGACAGATTATTCTCCGTAGAAAACTACCTGGCCCTTACAGATCCCCAGATTGTTTCTATCTAAGGTGTTAATTCAGGTCAATGTGTCTTTGAATGTCTTCTGTGTTCAGCAGACAGTGCTGTGAGCCCTCAGTCCCACTGACGTTTCTACAATTTCCATGTCTGAATCCACTCACTGTTGTAAACACAGCGTAGCCGTTGTGGCCTCCAGACTGCCCACTGCCGCTGGCCTGCCCAGCTTCCTCACCTGGGTGATTCAACCCTTCAGAGCTGTTACACGATGTCTTGCTCTTTAGCTTGGCATTCGAGGCCTCTCATGCTCACACCTTCCACGCTCTGTGGACTAAATCATGGTTCTTAGAAGGCTGCTTGCACTTTCATTTATCTGTGACTTCCAGTTTGTTCTTCCACATTTTTGGAATTTTCTTCTGAGCTTTATCTGCTTTCAAATATCCCCACTTATCCTTTAAGACTTAGCTGAAGTGTAAACTCCTGGGAAGGTCTTCTCCGAGCCTCCCCTGTCCCGTGTGTTCCTGTGTCTCTGCGTGTCGCTGGCTGTGTGGGTGTGATGGCCTCGCTGTGAGTCTTGGTTCGCCTGTCTGTCTCTCCAGTTAGGCTTATAAGCTTCTTAGAGTCGGAGACTACGCTCTTCATGTTTGTAAACTTAATTGGTGCAGCACTTACCATAGAGCAGGCACTCAGCAAATGTTTGTTAATTTAATTGGAATTAGCAAGATTCTCAGTGTGTGTGTTGGGCGGGGTGCGCAGAGGGCGGGCGATGGGGGAAAAGAGAGACCCGACCAGTCAGCCACCATATTATATCCTGTATTTTTACCCCTTCTGTCTTTAGTATGTCATCTTTGTTTCTTTTAGGCCCTTTTAGAGTTGATGACAATTATTTTGAAGTTTTATCCTGTCCTTTATAGTATTTGAAACATCATCTAATTTCACACCACCTGCAAATTTAGCAAGCATGATTTGATTTCTTCATCTTCAGCATTACTGCTCACAGAAGCAGGCTGGCTGTGGGACTGAGTCCTGTGGGAGAGCATGGTGGGTCTCTCCCAGAGATTTGAGACATTAGCTCTGTTTGCTTTGGCACTTAGGTTAAATTCCAACTCCCAAAGCTGTGGGTCCCAGGAACTACGTATTTTATGCCTCTCTAGACAGGAGATAAGAGGGCTGTGGTCAGTGAACCTTCTCCCAGAGAAAACACCTTGTGAACACAGGGACTGCCAAGAAACTCAGAATGTTTTTTCCACATCATTAAAAAGATATACCATTTCTACAATCCTAGCCTGGCATGATTTGGGGGCTTTGTGGGCTTTATGTGTGGAAGGACATGAGAGTGACCTTCCCAGGCGTCCGGGGGCTCTGCCCTCACTCAGGGCGCTTGTCAGGGCACATCTGCCCACCTGCCTGTGAAGCTGAGAATCACAAACACCTCAGAGAGATACTGTCTGTGGGTTAATGTTCAACTGGACTGGAGAGCCTAACCTTTGATTGCTAGAAGATAAAGGAGCAGCCTTCTTTTTCTTTGAGGCAAAAGAAGTTCTTGCGGTCTGCTGCAAGGGCCAGGTAAAATAAAGCCTGTGCTATTCAGCCATTAAAAAAGATGGAGCTTTTTACCTTTTGTATTAACCTGGATGGAGCTGAAACACATTCTTCTTAGTAAAGCATCACCAGAATGGAGGAGCAAGGATCCTATGTACTCAATACTAATAGGAAGCTAGAAAATGAATGAATACATGCCCACATAAAAGAAAAACTCAAATCAATTCAAGGTGGGGGTGGAGGACCTAGGGAAGTGGGAGAGGAGAGAGAGGGGTGGGCATGCCCCCACGTAATGGGCACGATGTTAGGGTGTAGGGCACACCTCTCAGGGGCAGATTATAATTATTAGAGGGACTCTACCTAACTGATTCAAACACTGTAACCTAATTCTTTGTACCCTCAAATTAACCTGAAACATTAAAAAAAAAAAAGTTAAAAATAACTAAAGCCTGTGCCGAGGTGTTCCCTCTGGTGGTTCCTGTTTTAAGCACAGTATCATTTTTCATCACGGGGCTCTTGGGCCACCTAACAGGTGCAAAGAATCTCTGCTCATCAAGAGTGGTTGTGCTAGAGACACATTTCTTTATGAAATTTATTCTCCAGGAGGAGATATAGCAGACAGAGATATACAAATATGTTCCCTGAGTAGAGCACACATATAATGGTAAGGATTAATGCTTCACTCCTACAAAAAGCCTCAAGCCACTGTACCCAAAATAATGCTGGACTTGGGAGTTGTAGGAAGGGCCCAGAATCTACCTTAACTGATCCAGATTCAGGTACCGAACGTGCTCTGTGTGCTGGGCTTACAAGAAAGAAGGGGAATGAATGTCTTCCCAGCCCTCAAGGCTCTTAGGTGCATGTGGGTGGAGGGGGTCTCAGATAAGTGACCACAAGGGGACGAGTGTCTCAGTAAGAAGAGGAGACCCCAGGAGCCCAGAGCAGGGGTAAATCCTAGAAAACAGGGACCTGAGGACGGCCTTCTGAGTTAGAAATCAGACACCAAAGCTCCAAATGGAAGCTTGAGAGGGAGAGGTGAAGGGAAGGGTATTTCTTTAGATTTAGGAAGGGCCAAGGGTAACTCACAGGCTGGTGATAAAAGACAGCTAGGAAGATGGACGGGGTGGGGAGAAGTGCTAGAGATGGCAAAAAAAATGTGCTTTGCTTTCTTTGCAACCTCCTATTCCCTGCTGATTCTGTGAAAGGTTTGCTCTATTAAAAAAAAAAAAAATGCAAGCAGTAATGTCATCTCGACACCCTGGTCCTGGCAGGTCTCATGGGAATATTGCCTTTCCCAGATGCCCACTGGTCCTAAATATTTAGACTCTGTGAACACAAATGGCGATTTCAGGCCTTGTCATCGTAGGGATGGTAAAAGGCTTTTACGTGTGTGTGTGCCTTGTTTTCATGGGGAGGTCCTTCACAGTAGGGATTCTCTCTCTGTCTCTGCTGGTTTCTGGGGTGCCACGCTGCTTGGCTCTCTGGAGAGTCTCTGCTGCCTCTCTGCCCTCCACACCCTGCGCTGGGTGTAGTTTTCTCTTCTAAGCCATGGAACTTCTCCCAGGCCCCCGTGGTGATCCGCTGGCTATTGTGTTCAGGCTGTCTATTTTTTGTCTTTGGGTCATTGATGAATAATAGCTATGGTCATGCCCTAGGATGCTGTTGGGACTCTTTCATTGTGGGATCCCAGAGTCAGAGGGAAGGTGAAACATTTCAGAAACAACCTACATATTCATGTGAAAAGCTGGCTGGATGCTTCCCACCGAGGCAGCCTCAAAATCCCCATTCTTATGGATGGAAGTTTTCTCTTCTTCATTGTACAGAATACTAACATTCTTGGTTAGTTCTTCAGCAATTACATACTGACCCCAGGAAAGCAAAAAACAAAAACAAAATAACAAAAACCAAAGAACCCAACAAAAAACTTTGGCAGAACAAGAACATATCTAAGAATTTTCTACATTCTTAAGAGTTTTAATTATCACCTGTTCACATATTTATGAGTGTGCATTTGGAATGTGACATTTTAGATCTAAGGTTGTGGGCTAGAATCATCATAGTCAAATAGAAATTGAAATTTATTTTTAGGGAGTCGCTTCCAGACAAATCCTCATAAAAAGCCTTCGTGGAGAGAGCAGGTCATAAAATCAAGTGAAAAGGGAGAAATCAAAGACCAGAGGTCAACGTGGAGTAAAAGGAACAAGGTCAAGTGATTTATGAGACACTCAAGTGAGAGATCAACTCCCTTTCATGGCTGATGTGTCTAGTGGAGGCGGCAGGCTGGCAGCAGGCTGTGCGTGTGTGTGCTTGTGTGCACGTGTATGTGCGTGTGCATGCATGTGTGCTTGTGTGTGCACGTGTATGTGCATGCGTGTGTATGTGCGTGTGCATGCATGTGTGTACGTGTATGCGTGTGTGCTTGTGTGTGCGTGTGCATGCGTGTGTGTGCTTGTGTGTACATGTGTGTGCGCACGTGCACGCACGTTCAGGAGCGTGTGAGCACATGCGGTGGGGATGAGAAAGCACTCCAAGGCAAGGTGAGTAGACAATAAAGACATATCTACAAAATACCGTAGAAGATAAGATACGTATTAAGAGGTCAGCCCTTAACTTAATTTGGCTTTGGCTAGATCACCATCTTCTTATGGCAGCCACCTGTAAGGGACTGACCAGATGGAAATGTCAGAGTGATAGTCATAACTACTTTTGTGTAACACTTTTTCAAAGTCATTCACAGAAGCCATCTAAGTACAATTGGGTCGTAAAAAAAACTGCAGCAAATCAAGTGTGTTCTGCCCACCCAAAGCTACTGTCTCTTATCATGGAAAGAGAAAGGCAGTTGGGGATGTCCTGGGTCTTCGCAGCAGAGGGGCATAAGCGTGCAGAAAGCAGAACATGAGGCAGTAATATGAGGGCCACTGCAGAAAGGGGAGAGCAAAGGATTGCAGCAGTTCCCTCGGGTGACATGGGGACGTGTGAAGTGCGTGGGCTCAGTAAGAGTGAAAAACAGACCCTGCCCTCATGAAGCACAGGAGCTTTATAAGCTGGCGCATCTGAAGACCTTGGGCGGGGGGTGAGGGTTGGAAATACCAGGGATGGAGAAGAACAATTCACATGTACTGAGTGTGCCAGATATTATAAAATCTCAGCATCAGGGGCTAAAGGTAAGGAACGTGCTACTGGGAAGCTAAACAGTAACTAAATTCCGAAGATGACTTTCTCTTCACTTGTTTATTTTTTCTGCCACTTTGACCACTAGACAAAGCTTTGTTTTGTGTAAGCAGTTGTGTAATTCTGTCCGGACAGCCAGCAGCCAAAGGTGGCAACATGAAGGGTAAACAGCGCACCTTAATTGTGTTAAAAATTCCCCAGATGCTGCCTTTAGGGTTCAGAATACCTGATGGTAAGCTCGTTAAGGAACTTTATTAGTAAATCCAAAGGGACCATAATTGGTCTTCCGTTTATTATTTTTAATTGAGACTGTCTGACAGCTTTATTTAAGATACTTTCCCACAGAAGAGAATGGGGATTTCTATGGTAACGTGAGACTATTTGTTCTGTATAACAGATGACAATGTAGATCTCACTATTTGGGGATTTCTGGCGTGAAGTATATTTTTGTCCACACGCTCGGGACTTTGTGTAGGAGGCGAACATGGCCACCTACAAATACAAACCGTCAGACTCCTGGATTAGAGAATCGAACAAATAGGGACAAAATGCTACCTGCTCTCTAAACACAAAACTTGAGGGTGTCTTTTCTGGATAACTTTTGTTCCTATCTTATTGTAAGCACTTGTCTTATAGGCACATCTTTACTTTAAATATTCTCACCCTGACTTTTATTTATTATCTCAACAGAATCAACTCACTCACCTCTTCTGTCTCCAGCTATTCAAGCACATAGTCTTTGTTACTGTACATATTTAGTTTATTGTCTGTGTTCAGGCTTGGATGTGAGCTTCTAAAAGGTAGAAAATGTGTCAGTTAGCTTTATAGCTCTTACACCTAACACAGCTGGTGCCTGACCCTAGAGCAGGTGTCCAGTAAATGTGTAGGGTTGAATGTGTTTGAGGTTCACTGAATTTTTCTATGTCTGTATTAGAACACAAGATCAGTTAGACAGCTCAGGCTATGCAAGTCATAATTAGCCTTGACCTTGCTTAACTTACAAGAGTATGTTCTGGGAGGTCTGTCAAAATGGCAGCAGCACGGCTCTGTGAAATCATGTATGTCCCAGGAAATGGTCGCCAGTGTGGAAGCCATGAGGCCTTGTATTGTGAGCAAGCTAGTGAGACCCCTTACATTCCTAGAGTGTCCCTTGGGGAAAGAGTCTAGCACAGAGAAGTTATGTGAGACAGCTCACTGCAGGTTCACCACTGGCAGTGTGAACTTTTCAAAGGCCAGAGACTTTTGCAAAATAGAACATTTTCCTAGGCCTTGAAACCACTACTTTCAGTATTCCGGATATTTATTTTCAAAGAGAATGTCCTGAGCTGAATTCATCACCAGAGCTCTCTCCCTCCAGCCAGTTTTGTTCTTGACTCTAAAGTTTCTACAAATGACAGCATCGTTTTCCCAGCCACCCAGACTTGACGTATTAAAGTCATTTTGTTTCCTTTAAAAAAATTTCCACCTAGATATTCAAACTTGGTAGGTTGAATTTCAACATGATGCTAAGTCTTCCCCTTTCTTCTGGTTTTGCCATCACTGTCCCTCGGTGCAGGTGGTCCCAGTAAGTGACCTGTGATCATTCACACCATGACTCGCTGACTCAGAGGATCGTGAGATCAGTCTGGGTCTTTTGGGACCCTCAGAGAACTGTTAATATATAGGGAACATTGTCCCTATATATTAACAGTTCCATTCCCTAAACAAACTCCTGAGAACACCAAGAAAGATTTTACAGTTCCCATCTTAATACATTTTATTTAATGACCAAAATGCAATGAAGAGGTTTAATGACTCACCCAAGGTCATGGTCAAACATGGCTGACTGTGTAGTTTTAGCTTCCAGTTTGAGCACATTCATGGGCACGTACGATGTGCTGGAGCTTAAAGACTGAATGAAGGCTCAGTATTTTGTAATGACTTAATATATGATAAAACCAGATAGGCCTTCAGTGTCCTTCCACAACTTCCCCACCCCATTCTGCTCCTCTGGGTAATGTCCCCTGGTCAGTCTCGCTTACCAAAGGGAACAGGTGAATTCCTGCTTATTTCTAATTAGTGACTTTCAATCCTCTGCCCACCTTTGGATTTATTTAAACAAGTCAATTGCATTGTCCCATGAGAAGTAGGGGACACTCCTTTCACTGGGTTCCCAAGTGCAAACCTGGGTAGCCCTGGGTGGTATGCAGCATCCTTCTTCCCTGGACTGTGACTATATGTGACTAATAAATGGTTATTGATCTCACCTGTCCAGTCTGAGGCTGTTGTATGGTCAGCCATCCCTGTGATCCTAGGGTAGGAATCTTTCCCTCCCTCATAGTGTGATTAAGAAGCAATTAGAACCATGCCACAGATGCAAGCTTTAAATGGAGTAAGTTCAAAAATTTGATGTATTTTGGAGTCAGCTGCCTCGCATACCTTGAATTTAGGAGCGAAGAAAACCAGAGCTTTCACCCTCTAATTAAGGAAAATAATTGCAACAAGAGGCTGAGAATAACAAAATTGCACTGGTGAGTTTATTTTGGAATGCAACTCATGGGGCAAAAGGGAAGAGGAGCAGCTGACTGTGTTCCACGGCGCTGGTGAATTTATACAGAACGGGTCTTCTGGGTCTTAATACATGGCAGTTATCTAATCCTCCATATGTCCCTTCTTGGGAGCATTGTATGATGCACGTGGGTTTTCCTAGGAGATCAGAGAGGCTCCAAGGTCATGTAAATGGGATCAATGCATGTTTTATTGTGACTGTGAGTGAATGTAAATGCTTCATTATAAGCACAAGGGGAGTCGTCCAGTTGCTGATTTTGACATTAGTGGAATACTTCCATTGGACGTGGCAGGTGGTACAACCAAAAATATCTAAATAAATCAATTGTATGGGGTGAAATTAAGATTTCGTGGCTGGACAGGAAGAGAAGATACATTTGGGAATGCCTGGGGACTTTGTTGTGTGAGTGAAGCTTCGCCGAGGAAGCTACTGAACTGATACTATATCCGGCCTCTTTTGTTCATTTGTATAACTAAGAAGATATTGTGCAGCCTTAGAGGTTTCTTTCTTGGAAAAGATGATTAGGAGTAGGCTTCGTATGTGAGAAACTGAACTGCCGATCAGGAAGGGAGACATGGATTGTCAAGGTTATCACTGCTGCTTCATTTTGGGATTTGTTGAGTTGAAGGAAGGAAAGGAAAACGCTCCGTCATTCCAGTCAGTTAAAGTGGGATCGTGCGACTTCCACTTCTTGCTCTGGGCAATGGTAACATTTAATTTATATATAATTCCTATACCTATAATGAATTTATATATAACTTGAAAGGTTGTGTTTGTGAAAAATTTCTAGCTCTTTGTGATATATATTGGGATTCTAGTGCTGTTTCTAGCTTTGTACTATTATTTCAGAAATTAAATTCCAAAGCTTTGGGGAAAAAATATTCAGAGTATCAACTGTGAGGTTATCGGTAACATAAATTCAAAGGAATAGTGTATTTCCTATCCCAGCGAATATATGCATTAACCCAATTAATTTTGTTTAGAAATTATCTTGAAGAATGTTTCTAATTAGAGGTAGATTTGGATGGGTTCATTTAGTATTATTCAAGGAAAATAATAGAATCATATGGTATCAATTCATGATATTTCTCAATATTTTAAAAAACAGGCTTGGTGCCTGTGGCACATTGGTTGTGGTGTCAGCCACATATACTGAGGCTGGTGAGTTTGAAACTGGCCCGGGCCAGCTAAACAACAATGACAACTGCAACAAAAAGATAGCCAGGCGTTGTGGCGGGCGCCTGTAGTCCCAGCTGCTGGGAGGCTGAGGCAAGAGAATCGCTTAAGCCCAAGAGCTGGAGGTTGCTGTGAGCTGTGATGCCACAGCACTCTACAGAGGGCAACATAGTGAGACTCTGTGTCAGGAAAAAGATTTTAAAAAGCAAATTAATTACTGAAATGAACCGTAACCATATCCAAATGTAAGTGTTTTGTGCTCACATTTCTGATTCTCTTACTGCGTCTTTTCTGTTCTCCCTTTTGTGAGATTTCAAAGCAAGGAAGCTTTAAGTTGCCAACTAGGAATCAGAAAGACATCAGGTGTTTGTGGGATACTGTGCAGCAAACAGACTATTGGGAATAGGCTATAAAGCTCGGCCGTCTTAAAATCTGCCACTTTAAAGTGGTAATAAAGAATTATCATTACAAAATGGATACATTTTTGTAAACACACACACACACACAGTGTAATATAGAAAATTAAAGTCTCTTTTAATTGCACTTCATGAACATAACCACTCTTAATTACTTGATACTTTTATTCAGGCTTTTTCAAAAACGCATTTGTTTTGCTTACTTAGAGAAACAGGTTGATGCTATTAATATATCTATGGTTGAGCTCAGTTTTTTTAACTTAATTATATGTGTGGATTTCTGCCATGTTCGTGCACATAGATTTTATTCATTTTAATATACTAAGAATGTGCCCCCTCAAAACCTGCTTTTGTAAGTGAATGTTAGGATTATTTTCCATTTTTTATTTTCAACATTATTACAAGGAATAGGCTTTTCCACTTAAGAGACTATTTGTGTGAATTGAAATTCTTGGAGTTGATCGAGCCTATTTAATATTATTAATTGGCATAGAAGAAGTGCTTAATAAACATGGATGGAAAAAAGGAAGGGCGGAAGGATTGAGGAAATGGTTCCTAGTAGAAGCCTTTGGTGACTTCTCAGTCCTTACCATCATGGTGGGTCTGCTGCTGAGCACAGGGGGTATTCCTTCTCAATCCTTACAACAACACTATTAAGTCCTTTATGGTGACTTACTATGTTTTCCCATTTACAGCTGAGAAACTAAGTCTTACAGAGATTAACTAGCTCCCCCAAATCACCTAACAGGTGAAAAACAGAATCCAGACTCAGGCTCAGGCCCTTCTGACTCTCTAGACCAGGGGTCCTCAAACTGCGGCCCATGGGCCACATGCGGCGGTGTGATTGTATTTGTTCCCGTTTTGTTTTTTTACTTCAAAATAAGATATGTGCAGTGTGCATAGGAATTTTTTCATAGTTTTTTTTTTTTTTTTTTAACTGTAGTCCGGCCCTCCAACGGTCTGAGAGACAGTGAACTGGCCCCCTGTTGAAAAAGTTTGAGGACGCCTGCTCTAGACCACCTCTGACCTGGTCCCATGGCCGTGTCTATATCAGAATGAGACTAGTTCCAGCCACACGCTTTCTTTTTTCTCAGAATTCATGCTCCACATTCCTCTCAGCCCTGCAGCTTCCCAAGACCTCTCATTTTGCCTTCAGCCAGTCACTCTCTCTTTGGTGCTGAGGCCCTGCCTCAGCTCCTCGTCAGCCTCGGTCGCCGAGACTGTTCCTGACAGAGGTGCAGCCTTCGCAAGTCGGGTGGGAGAAGAGGGGGAAGTTCCCGCTAGGTTTCCTGGATTTATCATGCATTGCTGTCAGCCAGCAGATTCCAGCCGACCAGTGGTCTCGTAAGCAGTCACAAAGAGCAGCTATCACCATAAATCTGGGGTTGGAGGGGGAAAGGAAACAAGATTACTTCATGTACGATATGGAAAGGGTCATGGTGCTGTGAATTACACTGGCACCGCCAATTATTGGGAGCAGCTAAATAAATAAACTGAGACGTGTTGATTTTTGAATTCAGTAAACTCATGGCAGACACAACTGCCCTAGTGCTGAGGCTGGGGCAAGCTCAGCAAACTGGAGTGTACGGGGCATTATGGGGCCTGCAGCGTGTGTGTGTCGGGGGGGCCCTGGGCAGTGTGGGCGGGGAGGGCGTTTTCTCCCTGTCCCTCCTAACCCAGCTGTTCTCCACATTTTCTCTATTTCATCAAATGCTTCTTTTTTCTGCCTTTTATTTTTGTCTGTAGTTCTAAACAACCTATGTGCTAGTATTAATTTATGTGGCTCTGTCTACCAAACGGCAAGATTTCTGGGAGTGTTCCACACTTGTTAAGCACCTCTTTGATGCCAAGCACTGCCAAGCAGGATGACGTGTGTGGGAGACACAGTCTCTCTCTCTCTCTCTGTCTCTGTGGCTTATAGTCCAACGAAACTGTCAGAGAACCTAGATCTTTGCATACACGTAGAATTTGGCACAGAGAAGATACTCAATAAGTTCCCATTTATTACATTTATTTATTAAATCCTTACAGATGTGCAGACTGATTCTCAGGGTGATTAACTGACTGGTCCACTCAGCAGCTCCCCACTAGTCTGCACAATGAAGGTGGTTGTTATTCTTGTGCGTTCATATGAAGATGCTATGTCGCAATCAGTATTAATGATCCTACGAATTAGCCTGTGGCACAATAGGTGGTCAGGGCTACAATCCCTTCACTTTTTCAATATGGAAAATCTTTGTGAATTTCCTAAATAGCCACCTTTCTTCCCAAGGCTTGTCTTCTTGGAATAGAACTCCCAAATTGGCCTTTTTCCTATGCTATGTAAATCATAAAAATAATTATTGTTATGTTATAAGTTCCATTGTTCTGTTTTTTCCCCCTTAATGGTTTTATGTTTTATTTTATATTGACTTTATTTTGTTAGATGTTTAGGTGAGGCAAGTTTTAACTCATGTTTAAACTATTCCCTTGTAGTTGGGTGCCTATAGTTCAGTGAGGGGGGCGCCAGCCACATACACGAAAGCTGGTGGGTTCAAGCCCAGCTGGGCCTGCTGAACAACAATGACAACTGCAGCCAAAATAACAGCCAGGTGTTGTGGTGGCACCTGTAGTCCCAGCTACTTGGGAGGCTGAGATAAGAGAATCACCTAAGCCCAGGAGTTGGAGGTTGCTGTGAGCTGTGATGCTACAGCACTCTACTGAGGGTGACATAGTGAGACTCTGTCTCAAAAAACAAACAAACCAAAAAAAAAAAAAAAAGACTTAAAAAAAAACTATTCCCTCATTTATTACGATTATAAGAAACCTCTGGAAGATATTGCTTAAAGAATGTGGTTAGTGGGTGGCGCCTGTGGCTCAGTCGGTAGGGCGCCGGCCCCATATACTGAGGGTGGCGGGTTCAAACCCGGCCCCGGCCAAACTGCAACCAAAAAATAGCCGGGCGTTGTGACGGGCGCCTGTAGTCCCAGCTGCTCGGGAGGCTGAGGCAGGAGAATCGTTTGAGCCCAGGAGTTGGAGGTTGCTGTGAGCTGTGTGAGGCCATGACACTCTACCGAGGGCCATAAAGTGAGACTCTGTCTCTACAAAAAAAAAAAAAAAAAAAAAGAATGTGGTTAGTAAATGTGGCCTTGTGCACGAGGTGGATAAATATAGCTACAGCATCAACTCAAAAAGAAATAGACCTTGGAAAGGGAGAGAATGTAAATTACTTTGTAGTAGTGGAAGATAGCCTTCATTAGGGCTTTTCCTATGAGAAAAAACACAAAGATTTAAAATGTTGGATGATGGAAGATGATAATGACGATGCATAGACTTTATGTAAATTACTGGGAAAGAAAAAGAATCATTTAATTTTAAACCTATATCTCACTGTAGGTAAGTTAGATCCGAAGGACTGAGTCACTTACACACTCTGTCCCCGGAGCAACATTTCACCCTGGGTGTTCACTTCTCCACTGCACCTTTACCTAATGACCACCGTTAATAATATTCTGAACTCAGACTCCCAGGTGGCTGCACTGTTAACTGTAGCTTGTCTGTAGGTGAACTGAATGTATTTGTTCATAAGGAAGTGAACTGGACAAGTAATTTTTGAGAGACATCTTTGGAAACGTGTGCACAGTGAGCGGGTGATGTGTGAGCGGGTGATGTGCACATAATGATATGTACAGCCTAGTAGGTTACTTAGTACACAGCTTTTGGAAAATAAGACTTTCAGGTTAAAGAATATGGAGGAAAGGGCGGTGCCTGTGGCTCAAAGGAGTAGGGCGCTGGCCCCATATGCTGGAGGTGGTGGGTTCAAACCCAGCCCCAGCCAAAAACTGCAAAAAAAAAAAAAGAAGAAGAATATGGAGGAAAGCTTATATCTCAGACCTCTAAGGAAAAACAAGTCATTTTTAAGATTCATTTGACTTCAGATTAAACAGTTCTACAAATTAAGAAGTTTGTAGTCTTGGCGCCAGTATCCCAGTGGTTAGGGCGCTGGCCACGTGCACCAGGACTGGTGGGTTCAAACCCGGCCAGGACCTGCTAAACAACAATGACAACAACAACAACACAAAAATAGCCACACATTGTGGTCTTTGTAGTCTGTTGTGGTCATTGTGGTCATTGCGCCCGTAGTCCCAGCTATTTGGGAGGCTGAGGCAAGAGAATCACTTAAGCCCTAGAGTTTGAGGTTGCTGTGAGCTGTGATGGCGCAGCACTGTACCGAGGGTGACATAGTGAGACTCTGTCTCAAAAAAAAAAAGCAGGGGGGGTTGTATACATACTGAGAATAACTGAGAATAAACCATATTTTAACTCATTCGAATCCTAGTGTTGATTTGTAAGTGAGTCTTCTAATTATTCTCTGGAAACTATGGCACATGGTAGGTATTAAATAAATCTTGAAGATTGAAGACTCATTTGCTTATTGGCCTATTTAATGTTGGAAGACATTAGGGAGATTGAAGTGACCCATTTGCCTTGAGCAAAGTCCAGAAGGCAGGCTTCTCCAGAGACAGGGCAGGGCCAGAACGAAGCTGCATTTAGACAGTGGAGATCATTGTATCACATACCGATAGAACCGCTTATTTTAATCGTCTTAACAAGGGCGCTAAATTCAATAGATTGCATGGAAATGAAAGGGCTTGCACACCAAATCAGTGTCTGAACAGATGACTCTATGGTCATGTAATATTATGTGAATGAAAACATTTGTCTGCGTCCCTCTCCACACACACACACACACACACACACACACACACACACACACACAGATACAGTTACAAATTCACATGTACTAAATGCTCCAGGTCCCTCGGGAACTCACAGTTAGTGTTGAGAGCAAACAAAAAAGGCCTGGAAACCGCTCTCGGTTGCAAAGAATGAAATGCCGGCTTTTATGCAGCCTGCAAATTGCACTGTATTAAAACAACCCCTCATGATTTGATGACAAGACTTCTGATTGGGTAAATGGCTAATTGCAACCTTATCAAAACTCTGTGAATCTCTTTCTAGGTCCTTGCTGCTCCTGAGTAGGGTAACTCGGAATGTATTCTGTAAGCAGGGAATGGGGACGGGTGATGCCAAAGCCCATATCTCACACGGCGTTTCTGTGCTTGAACAAAGGAGTTTTCTTTCGAGTTGGCACTATACGCTGTGTAAGGAGGAGATGTGGGAAAGATATGGATGATTTCCACAAATTCCTCTAAGGACTCATCTGCGAGATGGAGGCGAGCCTGCTGTTTTTTTTTTTGGTAGGCTCATCTTTGTTTTGCTTTAATTTGCTCTCAGAATAAAACACTGCAGAATTGTCCTGTGGGGGGCTTTTACTACGGATTGGTTAGTTACTTTATTGACTGTGTATTAACACTCTCTGAACTGCATGTTTTGCCTGGTTCTTTACTGAATTATACTTTCCAACCTAGGCAGATGGTGGGGCCTGTTTTGTAGGCACACTTGGTTGTGCTTTTTTGTTGTTCTGTTTTCCCCGAGTCTGCTATTGGTTAGGGTCACGTCCCTCTCATATTTCGCCAATCAGCAATGAGAGATCAGTTACAAAGTGCAGGGGAAAGAATCTAGGACTTCATTCCATTCATCATTCACTCACTCATTCCTCAGTTTATTTCATAAACATTTATTAAGCACTTTCTTTGTGTGAGATACTGTAATCAAGTGCAATAAAAAAAAAAAATCCCAGATTTTCTAGACTCTCTTTTCCCTGCCTTAATAACACCAGTCAGCACGCCAAATGAGGTGTTTGTAATCCTGCAGTCATTTCCTAATGTCTATTATAAAGTCATTTCTATTTTCTAAATCCGTGTTTTACCTTTGTATGGCTAAGTGATTTTTAAGTGATCCATCTAAGTGATCTTTCTAAACAAAACAGCTTTCTTTTCACACAGATGAATTCTGATCCCTACCGAGAACTACAGGAGGATTTGAAATTAGTTTTTCCTTGTATTCCACCAAGATCTCGCTCTGATTCCTTTATGATGTCGACCAGCAGTCATTGTCGTAGGTGAAAAGATGTTCTCAAATGTCAAGTGAGCCTAACCCTGATTGGAGAAGACAGAGGGGGCCGAGAGAACAGGGGAGAGGGAGAGCGGGGTTAAAAAGAGCCATCATCAGAGAAATAGAACTTCTCCCCATTCTGCAGGATAATAACGGCGGGGTGAGTCCACAATTAGGGTACTACACAGGACGTGCCAAGAGCACTGGCGTCCACACAGTACGGTCCCTACTGAGTAGCTGTTTAGAAACGATCACAAGGGTATTGATAGGGCTTGATTTAATCTATTTCATACTATTTCTTTCAAAGGAGGCAGGTGTAGGAACAGAGTCCTTCAAGGGTAATCCAAGCATTTCAAGAGGTCCACACAGAAGATATTTTCTAGCAAACAAACGGAGGCTGGTGGCAGCTCACTTCCAGCAACCCAGGAGATAAAAGCATTTGCAATTTGGGTGTTGTTATTACAATTCTAGGTATCAGAGAAAAAGATACCCCCTTATGAAAAGCACAATTTTTTATCTATTCCCTTTGACCACCTACTGTGTGGTCTAGTCTCATCTTACAGAAGAAATAGGGATACTACAGATGTCAACAGTAGACTGTCTTTACTGAGCACATCCAGATATTGTTTACGTTGATGATCTTTTAATTCTCAAAGCAACATTAAACTCTCAGCAGCAGATTCCCTTGGAATGCCATGACGAAGACAGAGATGCTGGGTGGTGCCTGTGGCTCAAAGGAGTAGGGCATCGGCCCCATATGCTGGAGGTGGTGGGTTCAAACCCAGCCCCGGCCAGAAAAACAAAAACAAAGACAGAGACGCTGAAGCAGGTGAAGTTAAGTAACTTGCTCGTGATCATATAATCTAGAGAAGGGAGACACTTGAACCTGAATTTTAAGGGCTGCAAAGCCCATGCTTTTAACTACAGTGCTAAACTGTACCATATAATAGAGTTATTATAGCTCCCAGTCCTCTTGATCTGACCTTCTAAATGCCTCTCAAATCTGTAGTCTGGACTAGTGATTGTCACACACTAACATGTGTCACAGTCCCCTAGGAACTCTGTGTTCTAAGTCTGTCCTAGGACAGACGCCAAGGTGGCCTCCCACAACATCTACCTCCTGTGTATTAACACTCTCTGAACTGCGTGTTGGTATAATCCCCTCCCCTTGTACAAGAACCTTGCTTCTACCCCGTAGAATATGGTAAAGCTGATGAGGTGTCACTCTCGTGACCATGACACTTTATAGAAAGCCCTGACTTGTGGGCAGACTTGTTCCACATCCTCTTTTCTGGCTTGGTGAACTAAGCAGCCATGATGATCAAGCTTCTGTGGACAGATAAGAAGCCCCAGGGCCCTCAGTGCTACAACATGAGTGATTCAATTCTGCTGGTGGTCTCACTCAGCCTGGAAGCAGATTCTTTCCTAGTTGAGCCCCTAGATGAGCATGTAGCCTTGCTGACACTTTGATTGAAGCCCCCTGAGATCCTGAACAGAGAATTCAGCTAAGCAGTGTCCAGACTCCTAGCCCTAGCCCAGTGTCCAGACTCCTAGCCCAATTATTCTAAAATAATTGCTATATTCTGTCTAAAGCTGTTATGTTTGTAGTAATTTTTTACACATCAGTAGGTAACTAACACATCTCTAGAGCTTATAATTCTGTAGGTCAGGTGCAAGAATTTGCACTTACGTGTGTGTAAGAAGTTTCCAGAGGTCAGTGATGCTACCAGTGATGCTACCAGTTCTCAAAGGACCACACTTTGAGAACTGACACAGGCCTACAGCAGTGATTTTCAACTGTGCTGGGAGGATCTTAGGGGTGCCATAAAAATTTTAAAGATCATTAATTAAATTATTTTTGAAATAAGTTCAAAGCACAGCAAGTATATTATTTTTTTACTTTTTTTTTTTTTGGATCACCAAAGTTTAACTGTGCCGTGGAAGTTTATATGTTCAGTTGTGTGTGAGATAAAGAAGGCTGGACGTCCCACTTTCACTCACCTCATGTCTCCCTCCTCTGCCTGGAGCCATCCCCAACGTGCCTTTGGGTTGACCTCTGGTCTCGGTTTAGATGAACGCACACTGACCTTTCAGTTTCAGTGCTGTCTGGCCAGTAAAGCTTGCTCCCGTCTCTGTCAACGGATGATGAGTCCTTGTCAGACCCAGACTCAAAAGTTGAAAGTCTGGGCTTTGAAATCTGTCTGTCTGGTTTGAATCTCAGCTCCACCACTGATCAGCTATGGTGTGGTGGACAGACTGCGAACCTTGCCCTGTCTCCATTTCCTCAACCATGAAGCGATGGGTACGGTTACTTCATGAAATAAGGAAAATTAATATCCTTTGCATTAAAACTGTCTGGTGGTAATGGGCTACTTCATCAAGTTAGGAGGAGCAAATGAGCACAGGCCAGGAGCCATGCCCGCCACGTTGTTTTTTCTCAGGAAATGCTGACAGTCGTTGCTTTTTTTTTTTTGGCCAGGGCTGAGTTTTGAACACACCACCTCCGGCATATGGGGCCAGTGCCCTACTCCTCTGAGCCACAGGTGCCACCAACACTCATTGCTTTTTTGTGTCATCACTCTTGTGATCGCTCATAGACTTGTGTTCCTTTATTTCGCTGCTTGGAATTCTGCATCGGTCCATGTGCAGGTTTGTCTGCTTTTCTAGATCACAAACTCCGTGAGAGTGAGAACTGTGCCCGCATCATCCCAGTCTCACTGTGTTGTGCAGTACCCGCTACCACATGGGCTCTCAAAAAGTACAGTACAGATTTGATGAATGAATTCAAGGTAACCGGTACAGGACTTCAATCTGGGAGGCCCTTTCAGAGATGAGCACGAATTTCCCCCTCCTGCTTACAATGCAGCTTCCCCTGGGCTTAGCCCCACGTTTGCCCTCCAGGCTGTGGTGAGATCGTATGGAGAGTCTGTTCCACTTGTCCTCAGTCTGGGGTTCCAGGAACACACAGGGGGAGTTGTCTTGAATAACTATACTTGAGTTAAACACCTGAGCGTGAGCAAAAAAAAAAAAAATGCTCCTTTTCCCCCCTGATTCTTTGCTTCCTCTTAACCTTAATATTTTTCTAAGCTTGTAACATCTCCGAGATGCTCATAGGGCATCATCTCTCTGAAGCAAACTATATGAGCTTATCTCAGAGATCAAGAGTGGCAGGTTCAGGACTCAGCTAGTCATTGTCAGGGCAGCTCCGAGTCCTGGGAAATACATTAGAACACAGCTGTGTCTGCAGTGGGATGGGAAGTAGCTCAGTTCCCTTCCTGATTCCAAAATGAGAAATGCATTTTGTAGTTTTTCTTTTACTTTCTCCCAAGAGCAACAAAGGAGGCGGCCCAGAAAACTGGTGTCTGCAAGGTTCCTGGAGATGTTTTCCCTCCCTGCCCCATTTCATTAACCTTTCTTCTGAAACTGCTTTTGAATGTTTGGGTTTAATTAAGAGGTTTTGCATGCAGGGGCTCATCTCTCCTTTTAGCTTATTCCTTTATCTGATTAGGGTTGAACATACACATTTTTGTTTTAGAATTAATTATGATTGTTTTTGACAAAAGAAATCTTTTTTTTTTTTTTTTGATGTCTGAAAATCCATAATGCTGGCTCATATGCAACTAATGATGATAGCCATTGATATAATCAGTTCTAATGGTCTCCACTGTCTACCCAGCTTTGCATATAGGAGTGTAATTCAAATTTCAGAAAGGCTGAGGCTGAATGGCTCTTTGTTCTGCATTTAGAATATTACTTCCAGTGGAAAGAGGTCTGTTACTGCAAACTGAATCAGTCTCAACTTGGCCGTTCTGGGAAGATGGGGAGATGGTTTGGCTCTCTTAGGCTGTTTCCTCACCTTGCAGATAACAAAGTCTTAAGTAGCAGAGGCCACCAAACAATATCACACATGTGAAAGGACTTTGTAAAGTGTTTTTACCTATAAGTGATTATTATTTCTAATTCAGATTATCCTCCCAAGGATTTTTTTTTGCAGTTTTTGGCCGGGGCTGGGTTCGAACCCACCACTCCGGCTTATGGGGCTGGCACCCTACTCCGTTAAGCCACAGGCACCACCCTTCCCAAGGATTTTTTAAAAGTGTATTTGGATGCTCTTTCAGGGAAGAAAAAAAATACTCATTTTTCCCCCCCAGTTCTAAAAAAATTAGTAATACCTTGTAATTGTTTAGAACTTACAGTTTGTAAAGCATTTATACAATTTATAAAGCATTTTCTTGCAGGGTGGGTGGGGTGCTAGGGGCAGTCAGCATGTTCTTCATTTAACTCAGAAACCTTGGGAGGGAGCTAACATTAGCTCCACATTTTTAGATAAGAAAACTGAGGATCAAGATCCAAGGTCATACAGTGTGAACTTCAATCTTTGTAATTCATCTTTCCCTGGACCTCACTGGTATAATTCTTTTCTGTGAAGAAAATTACAAATGCAACAGTAAAGGGGATGAGTTTGCCAGAGTGGACCATTATGCAAATTCCTCTTTTAAATCTTAACCTTCACCTGTGCTAGCAGAGAAATATGGGACTGGCAGGGACCTTTTATGATTTATTACCTCTACTTAGATGTAAGGCAATGCCAGTGCAAACACAGTATCACAATACTCCAGCTCAGTGACTCTCCACTCGTGTCCATCTCTTGTCCCAGGGGACACTGGACGATGTCTGGAGACATTTCTTTGTTGCAACTGGCCGGGGTGTTGGTGTCTGATGTGGAGAGATCAGGGATGTGTTGCTAAACATTCTGTAATGCACAGGACAGGTCTACCCTTGCAGCAAAGGTCCACAGTGCTGAGCAGAGAAACCTTTCTGTAGCTGCATGAGTAAGGGAGGCTTCGTGGAGGAGGGGATACCAGAACCGGAGTTTAAAAGGTAATTTAAAACTCTCCAGGCAGCAAAGGAAGGAAGGGGCATTCCAGACAAGAGGTATGGCATTTGTAGAAGTACAGAGGCCTGAAAAAGGTAGAAATTCCTGAGCTCTTTGGAGTTGCTGTTGTGGTTCTCAGAGGAGAAGCAGTGGAGTGACACAGAAGCAGTGTGTTAAGTTCCTTTTCTCCAGCAGTAATTCACATTAGGAGTGGAACTGTAAATTCATTTTGTTCCTGAGGATAATTCTTTCTGCCAGACAGCCTGTGAACACCATCACCAGGTCTTAAGAGAATCATGCAGAGATCACTCTGAAGTGATGATACAAGCAGATGGTCGGCCCCCCCAGGGCTCTGGACAGACCTGTGCTTGTTACTTCCCCTTGGAGGGCCTCTGTCAGGACTGACCTGCGTGAAGGTGACGTACCATCCTGAGCTAACACGTACTTCTTTCCTAGCTTTTGTACCCACAGCCCATGCATCCATGTCTCATGTATTATCCGTAGTCCAGAGGAGTTTGATGAGGCAGCCTGTGCAGGTGGGACTGAGCACGTTCCTCTGTGGTAATACAGTAGTCCCGCCAGGGCGACTCGTTAGACCTACGTGCTTCTGGACAAACGCATAAGGTGCTCATAACACAGGAGATTACCCTTCTTTGTATTATACCACCATTTCAATGTGGTTAAAATGAGTTCTATTTAATGGATTCCATTCATCAATCATATATCTGCAGATATATGTATTTAAACACTTTAACACACGCATACACAATGTTGACAAACTTTGGTTTGAATCCTGGCTTTGGCATTTGCTTATTGTGTGGCTTCTGAAAAATGCTTTAACTTCTCGAAGCTACAGTTTCTATATCTCTAAAACGGAGATCATGATATTTAGCAAGGTTGAACTCAGGATTAGAGATAGTATGCGCAGAATCTAAAACAGAGATACAGGCCCGTCTTGGGGGCTCACTCCTGTAATCTTAGCACTCTGGGAGGCCGAGATGGGCAGATTGCTTGAGCTCACCAGTACGAGACCAGCCTGAGCAAAAGTGAGACCTGGTCTCTAAAAAATAGTTGGGCATTGTGGCGTGCACCTGTACACCCGGCTACTTGGGAGGCTGAGGCCAGAGGATTGTTTAAGCCCAAGAGTTGAAGCTTGCTTTGTGCTAACCAGGGCAAACTACCCAGGGTGACAATGAGACTCTGTGTCAAACAATAGATAAATAAATTAAATAAATAAAACAGATAAAGCAATAGATTTGCTAAGTAAATGAAAGCATTTATTATTATTGCTATTATGAAGATTTTGATGACAGTATATAGAGCATACTGTCCATGGTTTGGAGGATAGGAAATCTGATAAGATGCATTCCTTTCTGGGGGGGCAGCTCATCCCAAGAGCTCCCTTTTTCAGCCTGTTGTGATTATTGATACTACCTGGTCCTGCCTCGTAAATCTGGCAGCAGCAGTAAGGGCTAAACCTTTGGCAGCAGCAGTAAGCCTGAGCTTTGTGACTTTGGGTAAGTTATTTAACTTCTCTGAGCATCACCGGTGATTCGCCAGAATTAAATGAAATAAAATATTTTAAATTCTTGGCACACCATGGATACTGAACAGAGGCTGGTTCCCTTCTCCCTAAGGCAGTCGTCATCAAGATGTTCTGTGGATTTTACTGCTGGCAAAAACAAATGAAGTTAAATAAAAGTCAGGGGTGAAATTAAGGGGAATTAGCAGAGTTTCTGTTTTGTTCGCTTGGTTTTCTTTAAGTTTTATACCATTGACAGAGATTCTTCTCTCCCTCAAACTTCAGTAGATTTCAGATGACTTGCCATTTTCCAAGGTGAAATTTATTTTTCTGCACATGACCTTTCCCATAGGTGGGTTTGACCTTGGATGGAAAAGTCTCAATTTTGCCTGCACCATTCTCCAGGGTTTTATACTTTCCCATCAATCCCAGCTTGAATTCCCATCCTTACTCCTCCAGCTCAGTTACTTCTGCCCTGGCCTCTTGGCATCTGCTTTTATGAGACCCCCAGATGGTGGGCAGAATCTCCCTGTGCCCAGACTCCTACCCTTTGGCTGTTGGCTGTAGACACTGGCTTCTAACTGGTGATATTTCCTTTCCTAAGTCCTTAAAGTTCCCCTGGTCTAGAACTGAACTCTATCTAATAAAGTTCAGATGCCTTCACTAAGCTTCCCCCCAGTCTTTTCTCTTTTCAGACACCTTACTCTGCTTGCTGTTTGTTGAATGGCTAGTACGTCATTCATTCTGGCTGGTTATCCTTTCACCCTCAGGGATGGGCCTCGACTAATAGCACTTGGCTTCCTCCGCTGCACCACTTAGCTTTTTTGTGGTCATCTACCTCATAATCCATCACATTGTTAGTTTGGTTTTTAGATGTGTCCTCAGCAAGATTTTGAGTGCTCAGGGTACAAGAGACCTGAAGAGTGACTCCTCGTTGAACCCATTAGGATGTGCTCCAGTTCATATAATTAAGGAGCCAGGGAAGGGAGCAGAAAAGACTTCAAGACGTGCTGAAGGATGATGACAGAGATGCAGCCAGAGTAGATCGCTGGGACTCTCAGTGCCCCCAGGAACTGACCACGCAGGGAACCAAGACTCCAGGATTGCAGGCGTCTGAGAGGCCGAGCAGGAGCCAGCAAGGAGGGGGCTGGGATGATGGCCTGGTGGGAAGAGCAGGAGGTACACAGACTTGAGGCAGATCTTTATTCTGCCATTTAGTAGCCCTGTGAACACGTGCAAATTAAGTTCTCTGATCTTCTTTTTGTTTTTTGGTAAAAACGTGGTTAATATTATTTTCTTAGAGATAATATTTTCTTCAGTAGGTTCTTGGTCTCGGGGATGCAAAGAATGAACCCACAGACCACAGATCAGGATTTATTATACAGAAAAAAATACCAGAGCTCCTGTCAGGGAAAGACCCAATCAGAATATCTGAGCCTGGGTTCTCTGTCCAGGGATACTTATGGTCTCAAGCATCCTTTGTAGTTACCTTTGGCAAGGACATGGTGACAAATGAATGGATACAGTCATTCAGGGCAAGGGGAATGAGCCATTCCCTTCATGAAATTACCCAGGCCTAGGAAACTTACCTGAAATTGGCCAGGCCTAGGAATTGTGTGTGTGTGTGTGTGTGTGTGTGTGGTGGTGGTGGGGTTTCTTGTTCATCCCTGAATGGAGAACCCTGTATGACCCTTAGGTTGGTAAAATGCTTACAAGGGAGTGTCACAGCTACAGTAGGGCTCTCGAGGCCCCAGGGTGGTTTTGGGGTCGGCACAGGAAGCAGCCCAGGCTGCCATTGTCCCCCTCAACTAACTGGGGAACTGTGGGCTTCTGCTGTGCTCGACCTTCTCTGGGGCTGTTGGTTCTGCAGCCCTCACCTCCCACATCCCATGGCACCTACACCCATGGGGCAGCTCCCAGAAAGTGAGGCAGGTCCTCCCAGGCGGCTGGCCGTGGCTGAGGCAGGACACCATCTGCCCTGTATCAATATATTTAGCCCATAATCGTCACTGAATAAATGTTATTATTGTTAACCTTGGGACTGATGATAGCAAATGTGCCCAAATGTCTGAGTGACTCCAGGTTGTCACCTCCATGTGTGGGTCACAGGGTCTGAGTGTACCGTAGCCTCTCCTTCTGTGATTATGATCATCACAGTTAATAGTAGATACTCGGCGGTCTGAGTGTACTGTAGCCTCTCCTTCTATGATTATGATCATCACAGTATCATAGTAGATACTCGGGGGTCTGAGTGTACTGTAGCCTCTCCTTCTATGATTATGATTATCACAGTTAATAGTAGATACTCGGGGGTCTGAGTGTACCGTAGCTTCTCCTTCTATGATTATGATTATCACAGTTAATAGTAGATACTCGGGGGTCTGAGTGTACCGTAGCCTCTCCTTCTATGATTATGATCATCACAGTTATTAGTAGATACTCGGGGGTCTGAGTGTACTGTAGCCTCTCCTTCTATGATTATGATCATCACAATGTCATAGTAGATACTCGTGGGTCTGAGGGTACCATAGCCTATCCTTCTATGATTATGATCATCACAGTGAATAGTAGATACTCGGGGGTCTGAGTGTACTGTAGCCTCTCCTTCTATGATTATGATCATCACAGTTATTAGTAGATACTTGGGGATCTGAGTGTACCGTAGCCTCAACGATCATGACAGTTATTAGTAGATACTCATGGGTCTGGGTGTACTGTAGCCTCTCCTTCTATGATTATGATCATCACAGTATCATAGTAGATACTCGGGGGTCTGAGTGTACTGTAGCTTCTCCTTGTGTGATTATGATCATCATAGTTATTAGTAGATACTCGGTGTGCCAAGCTCTGGAGTGGGCACTTCCTGTACATCTTATTATTTTTTTTCAATAATCTTATAAGAAGTTCTATTATCATACAGATGAGGAAATTATTCAAGGATTTAGGTGATTCACCCAATATTTCTGTTAATAAGCACTTGAGATTTAAAGCCAAACTGTCCTATTGAGGAAAGTGGAGTCTTCACCGCTGCCCTCTGGGCTACTTCCAGCATGATCAGGAATCACAAACCCCTGTGAACCTGTCTCAAGTACTATGGGGATATTAATGGGACGTGTGGCAAACACAGTTTCTTTTCTTTTCTTTCTTTCTTTTTTTTTTATTGCAGTTTTTGGCTGGGGCCAGGTTTGAACCCGCCACCTCTGGTATATGGGGCTGGCGACCTACTCCTTTGAGCCACAGGTGCCACCCTGAAAACACAGTTATTAACGTACAAAACTTTATTTCAAAGCCCTAAATGTGGACCCCAGGATCAGGTAATCCCAGCAGATTAATAACTCTAACACATGAATTATTTCCCTAACCGATGAGAACACTCAACGTAATTTAGGAGCGGCATGAAAACTAGTTTAGGAGATGAATGTTTGACGTCCCTTTTTGAAGTGCTTGGGTTAACAGATCTATATATACTGATTTGCAGTAAAAAGAAAATCAACAATCCAGTATGCTTTTTCTTGTTTTCTGCTAGTCCATTACCTCCTCGTGGATAGGTAGCACCTCTGTTTAATAGTAAGTTATTGTATCAGCCAGCAAATTATACTTTCCCAAGTGCCCTTGGACACTTGTCTCTTTTGATCCAGATAGCAGTCTGGCAAGGTAGGCCAAGCAAAGGATAGCTTTCTTTGTGAATAGATGAGATAGCTGAGGCTCTTAGCAAGGGTGAGTTATCCAGGGTCACACAGTTAATTAGGGACAGAGCTGGGGCTGGAATCCTGGTCTCTCTGCTCAGCGAGCATGTCCCAAATGCCTATTTTAATGGGATTGGACAGCTGCAACAATTTGTACACAATGAAGTGTTCAACAAATGTTGACTGGCTGATTTGGCTCAAAACAATTGAAGATATTTTTCACTATGATTTTCATTGTTTCTCCAAAGTAGCTTAGGAGCACGTCATGTCTAGTTTGCGGGTGTGCAGGAGAGAAGCAGAAAGCGAACCATTGATCAGGTTTGAAAGTTGTTTACTTAGAAACAGAGAAGGTTTTCAGAGCAGAGAAGTTTGCTGTTTCAGACATTGGCAGACACAGATGAGCCTCTGTGTAGCAATAACTGGAATGATCTCCCTGCATCTGGTAAGATGGAACCCAACTTTCTGCTGGAAAGGACACTCATCCCGTTCCAGTGACTTCCGAGACATAACATCCATTAGAAGGTCCCAAGAGACCAGTAAAACTATGTACACAGTGTGCTGTTTTTTCAGATCTTGATAGAGTAGTTTAACAGCAGTCTTTGTAGTCAGAGCCACATGAGCTGGGGATGATTTTGGTCCTTAGCGCTTTAGCGCTTTGGACCCAAATCAGCTGGTTTAAATCAGAGTTGAAGAGACGTTTCCAAGTGTTAGCTATTTATTTTGGTAATCTGTAAACTCTGTACTAGACATGCATTTCTCTGGTGTGGACCCATCCGGAAGATGAGCACTGATAATTTTCAGTGCACACATTGGGGGACTATAGATTGATGAAGTCTGTGGGGCGAGTAGGAGTGAGGGCTTGGGTTAGGATGTCACTGCCAGCACATCACCACCCTGACAGCTGTCCTACCTACCAAACGGACATTTAATAAAAGCCAATGGATTGTGCAGCCTTCTGCTTAAAGAATAATTCAGGGCAAACTGACGTTTTGCTCAATTCTGCTCCTAGTGCCTGGCAAGTATTAGTCAGTAAATATTTGTTATATGAATGTAGGGTGGTGTCACAGACCTTCTGCATCTCTGCCCCACCCGCAGCTCACCACCTCACCCTCCGCTGCTCCCCTTCCTTCTCTAACCTGGGCACCATACTTTTTATTGCTTCTTGGAAAATCTTTTCCCTGTACGTCCTCCCCTGCCTGGCTCTGATTTACCCTAGGAGCCCAGATCCTATTCTTTTCCTCTGAGGGATGTTCTAGGACACCCACCTACTTCAGAGCTCACATTGACGACACTTGTGCCTCTGCGCCCCCCCACCCCATAATTCCTTGTCACCTGACTGCAGGGGGAGCTCTAGGTGCCCCATAGGCTGTCCAGCACCTGCAGTGAGCCCTTCCTCACTCCCACTTGTAGTTCTGTGTCCAGGGCAATAGTGGACACTGCAGACACTTACTGATTGCTTGTTGGGTCGAATGAAGAAGGAATACTGCCTGCAGCTCCATGGTCTGAGATGTGCCAGCTGCTTTAGGAAAGGAGGAAGGGATGATGCTTTATAGTCTGAGAACCAGGCTAAGAGGCATGCTTGGAGAGTGCCAGACAGAGCCCTGAAACCAACGCTCCACAGCTGGGAAGCACTCAAAATTCTGCCTGGCACCCACTGCTGTGATCCTAAACAGGCTTGCCAAGTGCTGTGTTGCATCCGGCCTTTGACCTCTTCATTAGGGTCGAGGGTGTTTGGCACTGATGCTGACGTTGGTAATGGGATTTGGTAGAATTTGTGTAGTTTGTCTGGAATTCCATAGCCTAGGTTGGGTCCTTTTGGTACTTGTTTCCATAGGTCCCTGGACTTCCCCTTTAATACCTAATTAATACTGATTTAGGGTCATTTTCATTACCTCTCCTGTGGTGACATTCCCTCCCCTCTTCTGTCCCCTCAGCCTTTTCATGGCATCAGAGAAGGGACCACAACCACCTCTCTGCGCCTGGCACTTGAGATCTGAGCCGTCTTTGTTAGATAATAAATCTGTATCAAGTGAGTTATTTTCTACACACAGGATTTGGGTAAAAGTTAATGTTTTCTTTAAAATGCCACCAACAGGTGTGTCAAGAGGAGCTTTTGGTTAGAAAAATATTTTTATATGGAAAATTGTACACAAATAAAAGCTGATTCAGCTCTTGTACATTCATTTCCCTTTTAATTTCTTAACTTTCCTGTGGTGTCCTGATCTTCTGTAGGAGGAAACTGAGGCTGCGAGAAATTTCATACTTGGCGAGAGATCACGCAGCTTCTTAGTGCCAGAGTTAGACCTTGACCCACGTCTGCCTCCAGAGCTTACAGTATGATATCATCTGGTAATTATTGAGGTGACACCACTTAAAGTGGTCCAAAGCTATCAGTCAATAGGACAAGGACACAGAAAAGTATCCTGCCTGTGGTCATCTTGTAATGTCTTGCTTAAAAGCACAGGTGGACACGGAGGGTCTCATTGAGTTCCTTCTCTCTCTACACATCTGTAGCTGATGCAGGCTTGGGTGTGGAGACTAGAATCTTCAGTTCAGGTAGTGCGCCTATGAGGAAGACCGTTACAGAGGTAAAGCATGGATAAACACAAGAGAATCTTGTTTTGAAATCCTTTTTAACACCTTTTAATGTTACAATGTCATTCAGCAGATGTTTCTGAGTGCTTTTGAGATGTTGAATGCTGAGATCCGGGGAGATAGCTGTGTGGCAGGGATGGGCAAACCTGTGCTCTTGTCCCCAAAGTGACCATCTAGCTTTCTTGCTGTTGAAGATAACTTCACACTTCATATGTTTATAAGGCAATCATCCATGCAGTCTCCTTTTTATTTATATGATATATTTCTGCTATGAGTCATTTTGGTGCCATTCATTTAACAAACATTTGTTGAAGACCCACTGTGCACCTGCCTTGCGCTAGATGCTGTGATACACAGAAGGTGGCTACTTGTTCCTGAGTTACGAAGAAGGGAGGTTCTGTAGGTTTGTTCTTAACTTAAATTTGTATGTAAGTTGGAACAGGTACATTTACCTATTACCTGTAATGACCTCTATCCGTAAGTGCAAGTTGTACAACAGTCAGATGTTTGTAACTCAGGGACCACCTGTAGAGTAAAAGGGTAATTGCAGTAGAGCACAGTAAGTGCTTTATTAGTGATGCACAAACTTTGTTTTGAAAATCCAGAGGATGGAGTGACTAATGCTACTAAGGGAGGCAGGGGAGGAATTGAGAATTCTCCATATGGTGTGGGCTGACCCATCTGGTTAAGTTCATCTCCTGAGTGCTAGCTTGGAACTGGATATTTTATTACATTCTATAAAGTACTACTGTCATTTACTATTTAAATATCTGTTGGTGGTTATAAGTAAATGAAAACTTACTAAACAGTAATCAGTGGAGTATACCAGTAGTATGCACGTATTTAATATCCATCAGTGATTTTTATTCTTCAAGACCTACTGTGTGGCAGGGTCAGGCAAACCTGTGCTCTTGTCCCCAAAGTGACTGTCTAGCATTCTTGCTCTTGAAAATAACTTAATACTTCACATATTTATAAAGTAGTCATATGTTAGCGTGTCTGATGCAAGCAATCCTAATTTTGCTAACATCTAATTTTTGTCACCTGGAGTTGGGATATTGCATGGATGCAAAGCATTCTCAGAGACATTGAGCCTCACTGACTGCCCACAGCCATATCTGAATGTGATTTTATTGTTCACTATGTCATCTTGAGTCATCCTGTCCCCAATGAAAGCCTTGGTTATTTTGCGATAAATGACAACCATTTGGGAATTCTGGAAATATGGCTGACTGGTAGCAACCCTCGGCAGAGACTCCTGAGCAGAGGAAGAAAAACTGGATGAATCAGACTCTATGAAGCCAATGGTGGGGAGCTGAGCCAAGAAAGAAGTTGGGCAAGCTGTAACTCCCAGGAAGAGCATTCAAGAAAACAAATTTCAGCTACAAAGCCTATCTACTAGAGGACGGGAGACCCCTCCTACAAATAGGAGGCCTGCCGCAGGCTATCTGCGAGCAAGCAGGGAACAAAATACCTCCCATTTGACCTGGCTGTAGAGAGCTCCTAAACTCCAGATCTCTTTCTCCAGGGAGGTCCCACTTATGAATCTAGACACCACCCCAATAGGCATAAAATGAACAGATATTTTCCCCCACAAGTCCAAACTCCCAGTCTACCCTTTCCCCCTCACATGGTGGTCTGAAGTTCTGCCCCCTGCAGAGCATAGAGTGTTTGGTATTGTCCTGAGAAATCTGGGCATAGTGTGGACCGCCAACCATCACGACAGAATCCGTGACTAACGGGGAAGAAAGAGGGCATGGGAAGAAAGGGACACTTGGCCGGAGGAGGAGCAGTCCAATGGTGATGTCTATGCCTGGCCAGTGGTGGTGTTGACCCTTGGTTTGGGCTGTGTCTATTGGGACAGGGTGCAAAACCTCTGGCTCTGACAGTGCCCACAGCAGGAGAGTGGTGCCCTGTGTGGACTGAGTTCGGCAGACAGGGCTGGTCCCCAGCTCCTGCTGGGCCTGCGAGCAGAGGCTTGCTAGGCATGGACTGAGACCTGAGAGCAAGGCCGTGGTCCCCTGATTCCAACAGAACCCTCGAGCAGTGGCTTGCTGGTTGTGAATCAAGACCTGAGGTCTAGGGCGTGGTCACCTGTCTCCAGTGGGGCTGGTGAGCAGAGGCTTACTGAGTGAGGACTGAGAAGTGGGGGCAGAGTGCAGTGCCCTGACTCGAACAGAGCCTATGAGCAGAGGCTTGCGAGGCAGTGGACTATGACTGGCAGGCGGGGGGGGGGGGGCATGATCCCCTGACTCCAACTGGTCTGGCAAGCGGAGGCTAGCTGGGTGTGGACTGAGACTGGTGGGCGGGGGTGTGGCCCCTGGCTCCAACTGGGCCTGTGAGCAGAGAAGTGGACAACAGTGTGGGCTGAGTCTGGTGGGCAGGAGTGTGGATTCCTGGCTCCAATTATGCTGTTGGAGACTGTTTAACCCTTCTCTGTTGAGCAGGGTTTGCACTACCTGAAACAATTTAATTGGAACCTGTGTCTGGGGCTGTCCACTCGGGGACATTCTGAGGTTGACCTTCAAAGTTCTGTAGTGAAAAAGAACTGAAGGGTAGGGACTGGGTACCACAGCTGTTTGTATCTCTTCACAGTCGAGATTTAAACCTAATACTGTGGCTTCTTAGGATAGGGTAGAGGTTGGCTGATATCAAAACAGAGCTAGCTTGTGCTATCTCACCAGCGCAATGCTCTACCTCCAAAGTAAACTCACCCAGAAATTTTTCAAACAAAACCCAACTTCCACGGTGGTGAAAGGATTAAAATTGTCCACTGGACATCCGAAAATCATGATACCCAAAACACAACCAGGCTTAGCAATTCTCTCAATTAATGTGAATGGTTTAAATTGCCCTCTAAAGAGGCACAGGCTGGCTGACCAGATATTTGCTGTATACAAGAATCTCACCTTACCTTAAAGGATAAAAATAGATTCAGGGTGAAGGAATGAACTTGTATAATTCAGCAGACAAATGGAAACCAGAAAAAAGCAGGGCTTGCGATTTTAGTAGCAGATACAATTGGCTTTAAACCAACAAAGATAAAGAAAGATAAGGAAGGTCACTACATACTTATCAAGAGAAACACTCAACATGGAGAATGCTCCTCAATTCATAAAGCAGACCCTAATGGATATAAACAACTTGATATCTTCCTGCACTATAATAGTTGGAGATTTTAACACCCCTTTGACAGTTTTGGATAGATCCTCCAACAAGAAACTAAACAAAGAAATATTAGACTTAAACTTGACCCTAGAACAAATGGACTTTACAGACCTCTACAGAACATTTCGCCCTAATACAACTGAATATACATTCTTCTCATCAGCCCATGAGTCATCCTCCAAAATAGATCATATCCTAGGACACAAGTCTAATCTCAGCAAATTTAAAGTGTAGAAATTATTCCTTGTATCTTCTCAGATCACCATGGAATAAAAGTCGAACTCAACAGCAACAGGAATCTTCGTACTCAAACAAAGTCATGGAAACTAAATAATCTTAGGTTGAATGATAGCTGGGTCAAAGACGAGATTAAGAAGGAAATCACCAAATTTTCAGAACGAAATGATAATGAAGACACAATTTTTCAAAACCTGTGGGATGCTGCAAAGGCAGTCCTAAGAAGGAAGTTTACAGCATTGGAAGCCTTCATCAAGAAAGCAGAAAGAGAGGAAGCAAAAAACTTAATGGTTCATCTCAAGCAACTGGAAAAGGAAGAATATTCCAACCCCAAACCCAGCAGAAGAAAGGAAATTACCAAAATTAGGGCAGAATTAAGTGAAATTGAAAACAAAATCATTCAGAAAATCAATGAAACAAAAAGTTGGGTTTTTTTTGAAAAGATTAAGAAAATTGATAAACCTTTGGCCAACCTAAAAAGAAATAGAAAAGTAAAATCTCTAATATTGTCTATCAGAAATGATAAAGGAGAAATAACAATAGACACTTCAGAAATTTGAAAAATCCTCAATGATTACTACAAAAATCTCTATTCCCAGAAATATGAAAATCTGAAGGAAATGGACAAATACCTGGAAGCAGGCCACCTTCTTAGACTCAACCAGAAAGAATTAGAAATCTTGAATAGACCTACATCAATTCCTGAAATAGCATCAACAATACAAAATCTCCCAAAAAAGAAAAATTCGGGACTAGATGGCTTTACATCCGAATTCTATCAAACCTTTTGAAGAGGAACTAGTTCCTATATAATACAACCTTTTTCAAAGCGTAGAAAAAGAAGGAATACTTCCTAATACATTCTATGAAGCAAATATCACCATGGTCCCCAAACCAGGAAAAGATCCAACAAAGAAAGAAAATTATAGACCAATATTATTAATCAATATCGATGCAAAATATTCAATAACATCTTAGCAAACAGAATTCAACAACACATCAAAAAAATTATACACCATGATCAAGTTGGTTTTATTCCAGGGTTACAGGGTTGGTTCAACATATGCAAATCTATAAATATAATACATCACCTCAATAAAATAAAAAACAAAGACCATATGATTCTCTCAATTGATGCAGAAAAAGCCTTTGATAATATCCAGAAACTTTTCATGATCAGAATTCTTAAGAAAATAGGCATAGAAGGGACATTTCTTAAACCAATAGAGGCCATCTACAGCAAACTCACAGCCAATATCATATTGAATGGTGTAAAATTGAAAATATCTCCACTCAGATCAGAAATGAGATAAGGATGCCCACTGTCTCCACTGCTATTCAACATAGTAATGGAAGTCTTAGCCATCACAATCAGGCAAGAGAAGGCAATCAAGTGTATCCAAATAGGGTCAGAGGAAATCAAACGCTCACTCTTTGCTGATGATATGATACTATTCCTGGAAAATCCCAGGGCTGCAACTTCAAAACTCTTAGAAGTGATCAAGGAAATACAGCAATGTCTCAGGATACAAAATCAATACTTACAAGTCAGTAGCTTTTATATACACCAACAATAGCCAAGCTGAAAAAACAATCAAGGACTCTATCCCTTTTAGAATAGTGCCAAAGAAGATGAAATATCTGGGAATTTACCTAACAAAAGACATGAAAGACCTCTGTGAGGAGAACTATGAAACTCTGAGAAAAGAAATAGCTGAAGATGTTAACAAATGGAAAAACATACCATGCTCATGGCTGGGAAGAATCAACATTGTTAAAATGTCCATACTACCCAAAGCAATTTACGGATTTAAAGCAATCCCTATTAAAGCTCCACTGTCATACTTTAAAGAGTTTGAAAAAAAAGTACTTTATTTTATATGGAACCAGAAAAACCTCAAATAGCAAATACATTACTCAGAAATAAGAAGAAATCAGGAGATCACGTTACCTCTTGATCTTCAACAAACCTAACAAAAATATTCAGTGGGGGAAAGACTCCCTATTTAGCAAATGGTGCTGGCTGGAGACCTGTAGAAGACTCAAACTGGACCCCCATCTTTCACCTTTAACAAAAACTGATTCTCACTGGATAAAAGATTTAAACTTAAGACATGAAACCATAAAAATACTAGAAGAGAGTGTGGGGAAAACACTTGAAGAAATTGGCCTGGGAGAATATTTTATGAGGAGGACCCTGGGCAATTGAAACAACACCAAAAATACTTTACTGGGATCTGATCAAGGCTTTTGCACGGCCAAGAGCACAGTAAGGAAAGCAAACAGACAGCCTTCAGAATGGGAGAAGATTTTTGCAGGTTATGCTTCTGACAAAGGTCTGATAACTAGAATCTACAGAGAACTCAAACTAATCAATAAGAAAAGAACAAATAACCCCATTTCTATGTGGGCAAGAGACTTGAACAGAAACTTCTCTGATGAAGACAGGTGCATTGGCCTACAAGCACATGAAAAAATGGTCATCATCCTTAATCATCAGAAAAATGCAAATCAAAACCACTTTGAGAGATCATCTAACTCCAGTAAGATTAGCCTACATCACAAAATCCCAAAATTACAGATGTTGGCGTGTATGTGGAGAGAAGGGAATGCTTCTACACTGATGGTGGGAATGCAAGCTAATACCACCATTTTGGAAAGAAGTTTGGAGAACACTCAAGGAACTAAAAGTAGACCTATTGTTCGATATTGCAATTCCTCTACTAGGTATATACCCAGATGCTCAAAAAATATTTTACAACAAAGACATTTGCACCAGAATGTTTATTGCAGCCCAATTCATAATTGTCAAGACATGGAAACAGCCCAAGTGCCCATCGACCCGTGAATGGATTAACAAATTGTGGTATATGTACACCGTGGAATACTATGCAGCCATATAAAGGAGACTTCACATCTTTTATATTTACCTGGATGGAACTGGAACATATTCTTCTTTGTAAAGTATCTCAAGAATGGAAAAAAGTATCCACTGTACTCAGTACTACTATGAAATCAGTATATAACCACCTACACCCTCATATGAATGGCAAAACATAACTATAGTCCAGAAAGTAGAAGGGAAGAGGAGAGAGGGGGAGGGGAGGGGGGACATGGGAGGAGAGAGGGTATTTGGGGGACCTCACCTAATGTGCATGATGCAATGGTATATTTCAAAACTATTAAGAAATAAGTATCATTGTGATGGAGGTGTTACTTAGTTCAATGTAAACATTTCACATTGTATATCAAAGCAGTACCCTGAACCCCATAAATGCATCAAAGTACAGTTATGATTTAATAAAAAATAATAAAAAAAATAAGAAAATGACCACCATTTGAAAGATGAAACCTTGAACATCTTCAGAAAGTCAGTGTTAGAAAAGCACACACAAGAAATGTGATTTCTTTCAGGAAAGGGGTAGCGTAGAGCAGAGGGACTTGGGTTATTAACGGAGGGTGCCCGTTCTCTTTATGGATGTCAGAGGTCTGACAGTTGTAGAAATACCTGGTTTTCAGATTGGGTGGTGCTGACGCTGAAGCAAAAGGCTAGTACTGGTACGGGCAAATGATGTTTCACAATTCAAAGTGCTTCTAAGGCTCTCTGGGCTTTTGCATTCCCCCCTGTCCCCACAGACTGAGCCAATGCCTGCCATGTGGTAGGCACTCAAGACATACTTGTCCGCTGGGATTTAAAAGGCTAGGCTCATTGACGTTAACATGCTAAGACTCATGACACATGTCACATATTTATTTTTTCCTTTAAAGATGGCTTCTCGAAGATTTGTTTTGAGCTATACAGCATGACTTCAGATTGTTACATAATTTTTATCTCAGATAAAGTCATAGATAATGTTTGCAAGATTTTTTTTTTTCCTTCTAGGAATGGTTTGTGTTGGAGACTTAAAAAGTACCTATTTTGTCAGGATAGCATTGATGCTCAAAAATGCGAGCTAACCTAATGAGGCTGATTGTGAAAGAAATTTGACGGAGGAAAAATCAAATGGAATGCTTCCAGCGGTGACATCTGTTAACTCACATTTAGTGCCTGATGTGCATTTTTCCTTTATATCTCTCTCTCTCTCTGCCTGAAAACATCCCTCCTGGAAGTTTCAGTTATCAGAACAAAGTAGCAAGAGGTAATTTTTTTAAGCCAGATTTGACAGAACACACATCGGTGTTCAGGAGCGAGGCTTTTGCAATAGGTGATAGTGTAATCGGTTTTGCCAGCAGCAGAATGTACAGTCTTATTAGAGGTGGGGAAAAGGAAAAGTATCACCTTAATTTACCTCCAGGCAGTAGAGCAATAACTTGAGATGCCTAGGGCTGCCTGAGTAAAGATACTTTAATCACATAGTAAAAACGTTTTTAGTCTATGGCCTGCTTTAGATGAGGGAAGACTCTCCTCACGTTAATAAGTGAAATTCATCCAGCATTACAGCCCTGCAATCCTGATATGCTATTTTAAATCTTTTTCAACATTAAATCTGTTAAAGAAATTTAGAAGGTTAGAATGAGATCCATTTCCCCCTCTACATTCCCTGTGTTCATTGCAGAAAAATTGGATGATGGCTTTGGACGAGACAGACTGTGCAAGAAGGAATTTCTCTGACATCAAGGGAAGTCAGGGCTTCCTCCCACAACCTTCAGATAGAAGCTGCTTTCTATTGTCTGGTGCCTTTGGGAACGAACTCATTATAGTAACCATCAAACGAGAAAGTCTTCAGCTGGGGGTATTTTCTCATGTTTGCTTTCTGGCTGTATAGGGAATGTGATCTTTAATTAGTTCAGGTTGTAAAATATTGCAAAGAATTTCCCAGGCACACTTGGCTTTGTGGTCTAGGTCAGCAAATGCAATTCTGTTTTAATTGTGGCTGAGCTATTGTCTTAGACTGGTATTCCTAGAGAGCCTTTTACCAATTAATGGTAATATACTACTGGGAAATCATGTTGCCTGGTGGTAGCCTGTAAATAGCAAAGCCCTAATGGGCTGTCTGTTAATAGTACTACGGAGTCAGGCACCTATGGCTGTTACAGGACGGCTTTCATGTGTGAAAGCTTTCCAGTAACTACTTTAAGGAACTCAAGCAGTCATCTGTGTGTGGACAGGGTGAGTGTGTGTGTGTGTGCGCGCGCACACATGGGCACGTGTGGTTCCCCCCGCCTGTCTTTGTTTTTTTCTTGGGCTCCTTTCTAATAAGAATTTCCATTGTCCGTCAAGTTTATGATGGATTGAGTTCAAGGAAGCAACATGCGCCAGTCCTTGAACCTGCACTTCAGTGGTGTGCTGTTTCATTTCTTCTGCTGTCTCTTGGCTTATCATCAATTCTAGCAGTGAGTTTTGACATGTGCAAATTAATAGTCATTCTGTCCAAATGAATATGGTGACCTCTGCACCCACATGATGTGTCTACTATAAGGAGAGGCTGCAGTGCTCATGAACTCGAGGAGTTCACAATTTAATGAGAGAGGCACAAATGCTTGCTTGTGTGTGTGTATAGAGTCCCATGAGTCTCTCATAGGCTGTCAACTTATAATAGTTTAATGGAACCACATGCTTTTTGTGTTTGTATGTGATAGAATCCTGAGAATTACACTTAATTTTGTAAAAGACAGAATTAAGCATTGAAGTGTCCTTGGACGTTTAGAAGGCTGGGCAAAAAAGCAAGGTAAAAAAATATTACAGAAATAAAAATAAATCTTTCAAGGTGGAAATTCAGGATAAAGCGATGGCCTTGCAGTTCCTGTGAAAAAAACCTTCATGTTTTAGGTGATCATAACCTCAGGGTGAAGCAGAAGATGAGGTAGTTTGTTCCTTAAAAGCCCAGTGGCAGCCTCTGAGGGCAGCAGTGGTCAAGTGTGGGTCGTATGTGAACCAGTTCTCAGCGTCCAGGTCACTGTTCTGGGCAGGCCAGTACATCCAGAGTGTTACATTAAAGGATATATCTTCAAGCCGAATATCGTCTAGAACAGCAGTTCTCAACCTGTGGGTCGCGCCAAGGGTTGTGGCATTAGGAAGGTTGAGAACCGCTGGTCTAGAAGAAGATGAATGACGTGGGGAGGGGATGGGTAACAGGCATCTTGTAAGCGTAATATGCAAAACAACTAGGAATGTTGAATCCAGAGCAGGAAAGACAGAGAAAAGATAGATTCATTCAGCATTTTAAGATATACGAAGCAGAAGAGACTGGATACATCCTCTGTGCTGTTTGAAAGTGTAGGCAGGCAAATACACGGACGTGATTTGAGAACAGAGCTTCCGAACAATCGTAACTGTTGGTGGAATGCAATGCTTGGGACGTAGTGAAGACATTAATCTTGGGGCCTTCACATCCAGACCAACGGGCGGCCACACGCAGAGGCCTCGCAAAGATGGACCTTTGTAGGTGGCCATCACAGTGAGCTTCCCGTGCTGAAGTTCTCAAGACATGCCGAATGGACATGCATGCAAATTGTGATCCATCCCTTCCTGACAGTGTGACCTTGAAAACTTTCAAATCTGTTTGCTCATCTCTAAAATGGATCTAATATAGTGCCCGTAAGTATAGCGCCGTAGACACTCAAAAAAGGGTAGTTGACTGCTCCACTATTCCTTCTTGGATCTAATCTGAGAAACTATCTTACTAAGACCAGCTGGTGACGGCCCTTGTGCTATGCCCCGTTCACACTCCCTTCACACTGTCAGCCCTGGTTCCATTTTTCAGCTGCATATCAAGAGGGAGCTGGCAGTTTCAGTCAGGGTGTGTCACCAAGACAATTCCCATCTACCTTCCTTAGTTGGGTCACTAGCATTTGAAAAGTATTACAATGCGGGATTCTTGCAGTTTAGGAAAATACTTATTTATGAAACGCCTATTGCCTTACAAAACAATACTAATAATTTTAACATAATAATATTAACAACAATGGTTGCAAATGTTTAAAGAACGTTCCCATGTACCAGGCACTGTGTGAAGCATTGCACATTGTAAATAATGTGGAAACAATGTGGATTAAATGCATTATAGTCTTTAAATTTCAAGCAACTTTATGAGGTGGTATTCCTGTGTCATAGATAAAAAACTGGTTACTTAGAAGAAGTTGTTCTTTCCACAAAGGCACATCACTAATAAGTGATGGAGATGGAATTAGGATCTTTCAGCTGAACTTTCACTGTGTAGCCTGACTCCAGAACCAGTCCCTCTGTCTTATTCTCACACGCACATAGATTTTTCAAACGTCTACTCATCCTTGCCAGACATAACACACTCAGATTTTTCCATTTGTCACTTAAAATAATACACAGGTCAGATCTATTACATTGATTTCACATCTTATGAAGTGGCCATTACTAATTATAATCTAAAAAATGCACACTTTTTTTTTTCCTGTAGGAATATAAAATTCTCTCTACCTGGAATGCATTGTAGTTTTTACAAATGTGAAAGAATTTGCTTCTTGTTCTTCTTTTTTTCTTTTTTCTTTTGTAAAGACAGAGTCTCACTTTACCGCCCTTGGTAGAGTGCCATGACGTCACAGGACTCACAGCAACCTCCAGCTCTTGGGCTTCCGCAATTCTCCTGCCTCAGCCTCCCGAGCAGCTGGGACTACAGGCGCCCGCCACAACGCCCAGCTATTTTTTGGTTGCAGTTTGGCCGGGGCTGGGTTTGAACCCGCCACCCTCGGTATATGGGGCCGGCGCCCTGCTCACTGAGCCACAGGCACCACCTTGCTTCTTGTTCTTTTGAGATGGTCCCATGAAGGGGTATCAATTCCGAGTGGCAGAAGTTACAGTGAAGAACATGAACATTGTATCAATCACATTATCCAAATGAATTACTGCTGTCATCTGAATTCAAAGAGATACATTATTCCAAATCAGCATCCTAAGTGACTTGAACATTTCCACTGGAGATTGTAAATTATTAAGTAATGGAAGCTAAATAGTTGTAGTTTTTCATTTTAGAACAGTCGTAACTGTCAGGTCCACATCAGACAGCAAAAACGAAGTTGTGCCATGGAAAATACAATGTGAGAGCCAGGAGACCACACGGATTTCAGGAATGAGCCAGACTTCTTGGGAGGTCAGTTCTCAGACCTGGGCACTGAGGGAGCAGGTCTAACTTGTTTTAGTGAATTTTTCTACCCATCTTTTTTGGATGGGTCCTAGCTACTGCTATGCCTATCTGTTTAAGTAGCATTTGAAACCCCTCTGGTCTCTGTGCAGGGGTCAGGTTTGCTAGAAGGAACAGAAGTGAGGCTTTCCAAAGGCCTGGTGGTTGGGAACAACTGTTACGTAGGAGTTGACTATTGGGTCTCTGCAGGAAAACATACAAATGGCTGATTAACTCTACCTACTAAAAAATAAAGCATTTTTATAGTTCATTTTGGGTTTTTTTTGGCAGTTTTTGGCCAGGGCTGGGTTTGAACCTGCCACCTCCGGCATATGGGGCCGGTGCCCTACCCCTTTGAGCCACAGGCGCTGCCCCTATAGTTCATTTTAAAATCCTATGCCAGCCATGTCTTTGAAGCACTCTTTAATTGGTTATGAATACATACGTTACAGTTTTGCCTCCCCTTCCTTGCCATAATTTCTGCCTAACTACAGTTATCTTGGGGGATTTCATGGTCTTCCCAACAGGATTCACCTGTTTGCATGTGTCCTGGCAGGACGTTTTCCTGAATGGCTGCAGTTCAGGATTATTTTCCTTCCATTCTGTACACATTTGCCAAGTGATCTGTGTAGCAGGTACTAGGCGAACAGAGGTGAATAAGGCATCACTCCCTGTGAAGACGTCCCCTGAGCAGTCAGACATGGAAAGCAAACTGCAGGATCAGGTCCTGAGCGGCGTAGTAACGGCAGCTGTAAACACAGCAGGGAAGCAAGTGGCCACGTCTGTTTGGGGTCAGAGACTTCACAAGGCAGAGGGGTTTGTGTTTTAAAGTATGTGTGTAGGCTTTGGGGGCTAGTATTCCAGACACAGAGAACAGCATGGAGCAGTTGGGAAGCAAATTCCAGCAGTTCTGAGGTGTCTGGATACCCGGGGAGATGGAGCAGGGTGCTGAGGGAGGTGAGGCTGAGAGACGAGTGGAAGCTCCCGGAGATGGCTGTGGCTGCTTCCTGGAGGTCGTCCTGGCCTGCCGGCTCCCTGCTTTGAACCAACTCTAACCTACGTTTTGCTGAAAGCTGCAAATATTGAATGATTCTTCCGAATACATCTCATGCATTTTTACTTCCGTGAGTTGCCTTTCTTTGGATATTGGATACTTTATTAGTATTTGGACGGTCTGTACCTAACATCAGCATCCTTTGTAGTTTCTTAAGCAGTGTGCTGATAGAAGGTCAGGACATTGTTTCATAGAATCTTGAATTTTCACAGTAGTTCACATATCACATTGCCACTCCCTTTTTTCAAGTTCCTAAAATAGTCGTTTCTGATGGTGTGAGCGTCACTTGCTTCACACTATGAAGAGTACCTAAATAAATGTTCTTACAAAGGGGAAACATGATTTGTCTTCTCTGCCCTGAGGAACCTGCATAGCGATCTGTTCACAAATCCCAACACTTCGCTCTGAAATCAACATTGACCTGTATTGCTATTTACACAGCTTATGATCACTGGACATTTAAATATAGAGATGTTTAGAGTTGTCCTATCTGCAGCACAAAAGCAGCCTTCTCCTTTCCGCCACGTCTCTTCATGAGTCAACCTCTATTCATTGACCAAATATGCAAGCCGTGTGCTTACCCACACTGAATTCCGTTGTAAAAAGCCATACCTAGATGGGGATTCTTTTGTTTCCTCGTCAAAGCCAGGTCTACCTGAGTTAGTGTTTATCAGTGTCTGGTCCGTGCTTCTGGTGCTGTTGACCGAGCAAGTGAGCACAACATTTCATTGCAGTTACCGATAGAAGATGCGTACACGGCGGGGGGTGTGTGTGTCAGAGTTAGAGTCACCGGATGGGGTGAAATGCAAGTGAACATTGGAAAACAATCCAAGAAATTTATAGAAGGTGAGAACTGGAGGAACTCAAGTAGAGAGAACCTCACACCTCCCGGTGCTGGGCCCCCCTGTTTCTTTGTGCTTTTGTAGTTGCTTATTTGCTTATAAGTAGGAAAGCAAAGAGCTTATTGTTTCTATTGTAAAGAAAGGTAAAGTGGTTTTGAGGATTTCTTTCATGGGCTCTAATGTGCATATACATATATAATGCATAATAATTAGGTCTGGTTGATTCGGTTGTGGGGAGTGTATAGAGAATATGTATATTTTCTCTATATGTATATATATGTACACACATATGTGTATATATTTGTACAGATATGTGTGTGTATATATACACATATAGAGAATATATATATATATATATATATATATATACACACACATACACTCCTTACCACCGAATCAACCAGACCTGATTATTATACCTAAGGATGACATTGTCTGTGTGATTTTAACAACACTGGTCAAAGGAAAAGCAGTGTGCTGAGATTTCACCTTGAAAGGATGAAGGGAAATAGAAGTTCTCTAGGGTAATTTTCCCACGGTAAGCTTTGATAAATTTGTCATAATACATGTAGTTATGAGTCTTTAGGTCACACACCTACAAACTTGAAGGGAAAAACACCAACAATACTAAACTTAGACCCCAATCCATCTTCCTGTATTTATTCTGTGTTTCAATTCCATTACCTAGACTATGTTTTGCCACGGGAATAACTTTTGCTATTTTGGTGAAAGTGGCCTCTGACCGTATGTGCCGTTATCTGTGTAACCCAGTAAAAATATTTTCTTGGTAAACATCAAATCACCTGTGAAAGTCAGAGTGTATTCAGTGGAGGAAAGAACAAGTGAACTGTGTGCTTTCATCATTGTAGAGAATGTGAGAAGTTACTTAAGGGTGTTAATCTGTGTGGGTAGCAAGTATCCGATTCATATCCGAGTGGATGTGGCTTTACTTAATGGTTTGACGTGGGAGAACTGAAAAAATGAAAAAGGTATTCCCTTTTCCTTGGTGAAAACATTTTTTCAAAAAGGAAAATTTCCACAATGTTTCAGCATAAAAAGAGGGAAGTTCAAGGGCAGAGCCTGTGGCTCAAAGGAATAGGGCGCTGGCCCTATATGCCGGAGGTGGTGGGTTCAAATCCAGCCCCGGCCAAAAACTGCAAAAAAAGAAAAAAATAAATAAAAAGAGGGAAATTCAAGTCAATAGGTCCTGTTTTTTTCTTTTTTTCTTTTTTAAGAGTGGACTTCATACTGTCTTGCCCTGCTCACGGAGTAAATGTGTGTGCTTGTGAGAGTGTGTGCTGCGGGTACACACACCAAAGCATTTGCCTGAGTTATTTCACTTTAGGGAATCTTTTTTCAAGTGTAACTTCATAAAAGAAGAAAGTCTTTTTTTTTTTTTTTTTTTTTTTGTAGAGACAGAGTCTCACTTTACCGCCCTCGGTAGAGTGCCATGACGTCACAGGACTCACAGCAACCTCCAACTCCCGGGCTTAGGCGATTCTCCTGCCTCAGCCTCCCGAGCAGCTGGGACTACAGGCGCCCGCCACAGTGCCCGGCTATTTTTTGGTTGCAGTTTGGCTGGGGCTGCGTTTGAACCCGCCACCCTCTGTATATGGGGCCGGCACCCTTCTCTAACCAAAACTGAAATTCCCAGTTCAAGTGCTAAGAGACCCCCACACACACACTCTTTGTGCTGAGTTAGAAGAGTTACAATTGGTAGTAAATAAGTCTAAAAATTGGATTAAAGTACGGCTAATACCTCAGGACACATCCACCTTAAAATGTTCTTGCTTAAAGAGCCAAAGGTTATGTTCTGACAAATTTTATTTAAAAATACCACGTACTTTTCAAGGCTGAAGAATTTGGTTTTGTGGACAAATTTAAAGTTATATCACGTGTAAAATCGTTTTTTTTTTTTTTTTTTTTTGCAGAATTTTCAGCACTGTGTGTCTATCAACAATATGTTTGTTTCAGCACAAATCATGGCATTTTGTTATTGAATCAAATTATTAAATTACAAAAAGGAACAGTTTATGAATGTTAATTTATGAGGTCGGCTATTATCTCTCACCATAGTAAATGTGTTGTTTTTTTTTATGAGTACTTTTTTTTTCCCTAGCAAATACTACAAGTCTTATAAAGATTAAGTCAAAACTGCTGGTTATAATATAACTGCAGTGACCTCTTTGGAAGGCGGTCAAGACAAACACATTTAAACATGCACATATACTTTACTTCTAGGAATTTACCCTAAAGAAAAATTGAAAAAGGATACAGATTCAAGGTTATTCATTCAAGCATATATGTTGTCATAGTGAAAAATAAAAAATGACTTGACTTTGCAAAAGGGGCTTCATTAGGTAAGTGATAAACATCCTATGTGTATTTCAGCAAATCCTTATTGAGCATTTGATCTGTGCTCACCACTATTCTAGGGTAGTGCCAGGGATGGAACAGAGAACCTTCTTACGCATAGAAAAGTTACATTTTGATGTGTTATTCGACCAGTTCGCGAGTGACCATCACTGCGCAGTCATTAAAAGCGAATCTTACAGAATCATAGCTGTTGATGTGGAAAGATGTTCAGTATGCAAAGGTAAAGGGCCACGATTGTAGAGAAATACGCTGCTTCCAGCTGTAAACATATAACCAGGCTGTCGACACTATTATCCCTGAACCGTGAGATAATGAGTGCTTTTCAAAAAAGGAACTTACTTATATTTCATGTTTTCTTCTGCCATGAAGTATTATGTTTTTTTCTTAAACACAAAGATTTAGCTACTAACCAGTCTGAATGTTCTATAAAAATTTCTACTATGCAAAAAGATTGACCAATCATCTAGCCATCTATCTAGCTCTGAAACAGGAATAGAAAAGGTAAACTTCAGTTTTCTTCAGATAGCTCTTTCTTGTCAGCCACTCCTGTGAGAAGATAGTAAGCTGAAGTTTATGCTCATTTTGTCCTTCACAGAAACAGAATCCAGGCATTGTCCTGGGTGGTACAGTCTCTTCACCTCCAGACACTTAACACAAGCCACTTAGCAACTTCGTTTGATATATTGTCTAAGAGTATTTTTTCCCCCATTATTCCAGGTTTCAGCCTTCCTTTCTTTGCAGTTGTACTGTGAGTGGTGGATGTGCAAATTAGCATAGATCACAGAAAGGCTTTTAAGCTTGGAATAATCTGGGTTATAGGAAAGAAAAAATGGAATGGAGACTGCACGTGTCAGGGCCCCAACCTGGTACCTGCTCCTTGTTTTCAGGTTGTTGGTTCCAGGTACCAGCTATTCAGACTAGAGTTACTATACAGAGAACAGGCGTTTATTTTCAATCCTCTAAAAACAGGTCCTGAAAAGTTTGTCTTAAGAAAAAAACCAAATAGCAAGTATGCATTTTCTGAGCCTGTGGAACTTCAGGGCCAAGGAGGCTTTGAGCCTAGAATTCCTAGGTCCCAGACAGACAAGGAGAGCTGTCCATTTTCATTAACTCTAAATAAAAGCTTGAATTCAGGCTGCAGCTTTTTTACCCCAGTCTTACAGTGTAGCTAACTCTGTAGCTTCCAGCCCTGGGAAATACCAGGACGGAAGGAGGCTCACAGTTGTTCCCAGCAACTGTGTTGTGTTGTGGGTTTCTCTCCTTCTGCAAAGATGAAAGATTCTAATCAACAGGGGTTGGTGGGGGGAGGAGGGAGCCACGTAGAGCAAGGGTGCCCAGGGTGATGCTGGTCTGGGGATGAGGGGGAGCCCACGATGAGGGAGAGGGAGGGGGAGCCCACCATGAGTGGTTCTGACCACCTGCGGTGTGCACTGAGGGTCAGGCAGCCTTTCAGCAGGATGAAACCCTTGGATCTCTTCATCAAACTGTGTCTTGGCTTCAAGGTTTGAGGTTTTGATTCTGTCTGCATTCTAGGTAAGCAAAGGGACAATCCCAAACTAGACATGATTTTTTAAAAAATTGTTGTATTGAATAGGATAATTCACAGACTTAGAGTTGAATTTCGGAGCCTATTAACTACCAATTCTTTTTACACATAAGACAGGTATAAAATTGATCACCAGCTCAATTTATCCAGATTTTATTTTGCCTAGTGATCACTGTATAGCAAAATACCTAACTGAACTCAAGGTTTGTTTGTTTCGAATGTGGTTATTCCTGAGGGGTGCATGTGTTTAAAGAGGCAGCCCTCCTAACGAGCCTGTGTTTAACAAATGTTGTGATGTTGTCTTTCGTGGAATTAGTCAACATTTATGGTGTTTCCAATTTCTGGCCACTATCTTAAGATAGAGGAAAAAAAAACAACAAAAAAATGAGACAAAACATTCCCTACCAGCTGGGAGCTCACAGGGCAAAAGAAGCATAAAAATAAAGTGCTAAAATGAAAGGTGGAGGGGGGCGGGGGTTGGCCTTACCCCCAGCTGGCTGGGCGACTGTGCCCTCTGATTCCTCCTTGAGATCTGAAGAGCTGGAGAGGCAATTTGGGGGGATAGAGACTAAAGGAAGCAGCTGAGCGGATGTGCATGAAAGCAAAGGGAGGATGGTATTAAAGGAAGAGTTGGTCCTCCAATTTGCCTGGTCTCAAACCAACCCAACATCTGAGAATCTTCTGATATAAAAATGGATTCAAAATAATACATTGCAGCAACTTTTAGAAACTGAGGAAAGTAATAAAACCATTGAATTTCCTATTACCAAAGAGCTGATACTAACCCACTGAGAGCAGCTCTAGGCCTTGGAATTGCCTCCTTTTTCATGATAATGGACACACAGCGGTCCTCACATAATGAAAAGAGCCCATGACTCCTCTTCAGGGCTCTGTATTCCAGGCCCGACTTAGGCCACTTGATAAGCTACATAATTCACTTAAAATCCTCAATTTAGAAAGAACATTCAAGGATAAGTTTACATGTATGACATATCGCATGTGTGAAATATAAAGTATATCAAACCATATGTACATGTCACACGTACAGACCTGTGAACAGACAAAATTATGACAAATGTACAGATCTTAATTGGCTTTTGTTTGCGATTCTAGAATCCGGCAACTCCTTATTCTATAAAATAAAAGGAATGCTCTGATGAGCCGAGCAGAGGAGCTTGGCTTTATAGACAGAAAAGAGGCGAAGAAAGCAGAAGCAGGGAACACGGAGCAGATTGGTTGTTCAAAGTTACTTTCCTTGTAAAGGTTAAAGAAGAGAGGACTTTCTATTTTTTTTTTTTTTTTTTTTTTTATTGTTGGGGATTCATTGAGGGTACAATAAGCCAGGTTACACTGATTGCAATTGTTAGGTAAAGTCCCTCTTGCAATCATGTCTTGCCCCCATAAAGTGTGACACACACCAAGGCCCCACCCCCCTCCCTCCGTCCCTCTTTCTGCTTCCCCCCCAATAACCATAATTGTCATTAATTGTCCTCATATCAAAATTGAGTACATAGGATTCATGCTTCTCCATTCTTGTGATGCTTTACTAAGAATAATGTCTTCCACTTCCATCATGCTGGCAAAAGCTGGCCTGCTTGGGGCTTTGGCTATCATCCGTCTCTTGATTTCTTGGAAGGTCAGATCAACAACTTTGTGTTGGTGTGGTGGTGTTGAGCTCCAGCACGGATGACTCTGTTTTGGTTTAATCCATTGGGCCTAGTGCTGGAGCTTAGTCTGAACCAATGGCCTCCTATAAATTTTATTTAATACAGTGAAATGTATTTGAAGCATTATTATATATGTGAATGAAGTGTTTCCATGTCAGACTGGCTGCACTATAGATCCGTCTGTAGGGGTCCCTAGGGTGACTTGGGTTGAATCTAGAGAAAAGTCTCCATTCTTCCTTAATGGTTACCACACTCTCTGCGGAACAGTGATCCTGTTAAGGGATTAAGAGCCTTATAAGGTTCAGGGATGAATAGAAAAATAAAAAATAAAAAAAGTATCTGTGTGATCCTCCTAGGGCAAGCAAGGATTGGTCAAAAGTAGTTACGGAGCCCATGAAGGAATTCCACATACTTTCAGAAATAAATCCATTTTGAGAGTCTGACACTGGAAGAAATAAGCAATTTTAAAATGGACTGAGATGTTCATATTTAGCAAGAATAGTTTTAAAAGGGTGCAGGAAACTCCACATATTTTTTGTGCCTCCCTGTGAATATATAATTATTTCAGAATAAAAATTTAAAAAATTATTATTATTATAATATATTTTTTTTTTGGAGACAGATTCTCACTATGTTGCCCTTAGTAAAGTGCCATGGAGTCACAGCTCACAGCAACCTCAAACTCATAGGCTTCAGCGATTCTCTTGCTTCAGCTTCCCAAGTAGCTGGGACTATAGGCGCTGCCACAACGCCTATTTTTTTATTGCAGTTGTCATTGTTGTCCAGCTGGCCCAGGCTGGGTTTGAACCCGCCAGCCTGGGTGCATGTGGCTGGCATCGCAACCACTTTGCTATAGGCGTCAAGCCTAAAAAATAATTTTTTCATGCACTGAAATTTGGGAGCTAATGTTTTGAGTGATTAAAGATGAAGATCTAATATATCACTCACAAGTAAACAGGCTTTAGTAGGGGCATCTACAATGACTATACCAGCAAATTACTTTAAAGTTTGTTTTTAGCAGCCTCACAATCTACAATACTTACCTCGGCGGAGGGATTTTCGTCATGTCAGAAGCACATGACCCCCAAACATTCCCGGGTTATTTGGAACTATTGTGAGTGGGTGTCATTCTTCTGGGACAAGATGTCATTGAGACGTGGCCTGTGACACGTGGGGATATGGCTGGAAAGTATATAAGGTGAATAACTCAGCATGCAGTCTGACTGTGAACAGCTTCAGACCTTTTCCTCTCTCATCTCAAAATATTTAGAATTGACTCAGTGAGCACTATATACATACATATATATATATATATATGTTGCCTAATATTTGTGAAAAAGAAATCCAATTGTAAGAGATACGTGCCTCATGCTGGGACCAGCTAATTCAAGTACAGGCTGTGCACAGTTCTGCAGCAATAAGTATGTGCACACATATTCTCTGTGTACCTGCTTACACAATTAAATATCAAGATGTCCATAAAATTCTGATCTGCTATGCCCTTATTCAAACAGCAAATAAAAATGAAACAGGAAAAGAACAATCTTATAAACATAAGCATACCTCAAAAAAAGAAAAGTATAACAATCTCAACTGTTTTTCTAAAGACTATATATAATATATGTGTGTGTGTGTGATATACCCACACACAGAGAAAGATTTAATATTTTTTATTTCAGGTTAATGTGAGGGTATACACAACTAGGTTATAATATTTTCATTTGTTAGGTAGAGCCCTTCTTGTAGTTATATCTTACACCCAGAAGGTGTGCCTGATACCCTTACGTTGTGCACACCAACCCCCTCCCCCATCTCCTCCTTTCTTCCCGTCCCTCTTTCCCCCTCCCCTCACCTTAAATTGAATTGAGTTTTTCTCTTATATGGATGTGTATTAGATTGTCTACTGGTTCATATTAGTATTGAGAACATTGGATATTTGCTTTTCCAGTCTTCTGACACTTTACTAAGGAGAAAGAGTTTCAACTCCATCCAGGTTAATACAAAAGATGTGAAGTCTCCCTCTTTTTATGGCTGAATGGTATATATATGCCACAGTTTGTTAATCCATTCCTGGGTTGATAGGCATTTAGGTTGTTTCCACATCTTGGTGATTGTAAATTGAGCTGCAATCAATTATCTAGTGCAAATGTCCTTAAGATAAAATCTTTTTTTTTCTTCTAGGTAGATTCTTAGTAATGGGATTGTGGGATCACATAGGGGGTCTAATTTGAGTTCTTTGAGGATTCTCCATACATCTTTCCATGGAGGCTGTATTTGTTTACCTAAAGAACATTTTTAAATGACATTTTCATAAACAGCAGGATACAATTCGATGGTATTATTTGAATCTACTTTGAGCATCTCAGTGATGGGTGAAAACCTGAGGGATGGGACGCATTCATGTCTGGGGTGGTCACTTGAGTCCTTCACTGAGCAGCATTATCTGAAATAGGCTAGAAGCTCATCAGGGATGGCTTATTATTTATTTTTTTAATTTCAGATCAATATGAGGGTGCAAATAATTAGGTTGCATTGTTTGCATTTGTTAGGTAAAGTCCAGGTTGTAGGGGAGCCCTTCCCCCAGGGCGCCGTATTCCTCTACTCTGTGCACGTTATGTACGAGCTTACCAGTCTTCCTGCCCCTTCCCTCTGTCCCCTCCCTCTCCGCCCCCCACTTGTATTTAATTGTGTTTTTCTTTCTTGTAGGTGTGTAGTTGTTTATCTACTGTTTTCATGTTAGTATTAAGTACATTGGATCCTTGTGGATGGTGTTTTTTTTTTTTTTAGAGACAGAGTCTCACTTTATGGCCCTCTGTAGAGTGCTGTGGCCTCACACAGCTCACAGCAACCTCCAACTCCTGGGCTTACGCGATTCTCTTGCCTCAGCCTCCCAAGCAGCTGGGACTACAGGCGCCCACCACAACGCCCGGCTATTTTTTGGTTGCAGTTCAGCCGGGGCCGGGTTTGAACCCGCCACCCTCGGCATATGGGGCCGGTGCCTTACCGACTGAGCCACAGGCGCCACCCATGGATGGTGTATTTTTTAGTGAGGTGTTAATAATCATCATTCCTACTTCCATTCAGTATGCACTTAGGAATGGACAGGGGTCATGGTCAGTTGACTTAAGAGACAGAAATCATGGTGGAAAATGGGCCAGAAGTCCACATGGCACTTGAGAAGGAGTTCTTAGACTAGAGAATTAAAATCCTGCAAAGGACGGTTATCCTCTGACACTTGAAGCGCTGTCATAGGCGAAAGGTCTTTTGCAGACTTAGCCCTTTTATTCTGGGATGTGGCTGGGGGTCCAGGTAGAAATGGTATCTGAAATTATAGACACCAAAGTTTTGTTTCAATTAATATTAATTTGGATAAAGTTTTCTTTTTATTTTTTTTAATTTTGCATATACATGTGTTTATTAGGTTTCCACTTTTGCTTTCATAAAATTGAAAAGGCTTAAAATTTAACAACAATAACAATGTTTAAGATAAGCACTAGAAACAAAAACCTCATAAAAAACGAACAAAGATAAATACTTTCAGAAAAGAAATCAGACAACCAGCAATTGTCTGATACTGTTTTCTTAATTAATGACCCTTCCCTGTCAGAGAAGAAAATAACTTTGTGGACATAAAGTCCTACGTTGCTTTGACATCTCTATAGCTTAAGAAGGCAATTTAATATGATTTGGTTAAAAACTGGTCTCAAATCTGACAGACTAAGGTTTAAGAAGAGAATTTTGTATTGATTGGCTGGGTGATCACTGGCAAGTTACGTAATCTAAATCTTTGTCTCCTTATATGTAAAATGGTGGTAAGAATAGTAACTACCTCTTTACGAGTGCTTACACTAATACATTTTTGGTGAATGAATGAGGGATTTAAAATTTTAATGAAGAATGGATTTACTGTACCTGACATGGTACCAGGAGCACAACGATTAAATAGTGATGGGTGTGGAAGTGATGATGGTGATGATAGTTGTTGTAAAATTGTCTCCATTTGGAGATGTGATTGTCTCTGTAGAAATGCCATGGAATTTATACAAACTCTATCAGAACTAGTGAGTTTAATAAGATGGACAGATACAAAATCAACGTACAAAAATCAATTATGTTTTATATAATAACAATAAACAATTGAACTTACAATAATAATGCCCTTTATGCATCAAAAATCTGAAGAGTCAAGGGATAAATTTGACAAAGATATGCAATATCTATGTACTGAACCTACAAAGCACTGGTTAGAGAAGTAAGACAAACTATTAGAGAGAAATGCCATTTTTGTGGCTCCGTAGAGTGAAAGTTATTAAGATGCCTATTCTTTCCAAATTGACCTACAGGATTGATGCAATCCCAGTCAAAATTCCAGTAGGTTGTCGAAATTTCTTACAAGTTCTAAAGCTGATTCTACAATTTATACAGAATCACAAAGGATCTGGAGTAACCAAACAATTTTGGAAAAGAAAAGCTAAGTTGAAAGACCAACACTTCTTGATTTCAAGACTTGTAAATTTACATCAGTCAAGACAGGGATTAATGGAACAGAATGGAGAGTCCAAAAATAAACCTGTACATATATCAATTGTTTTTTGACACAGGTACAAAGACAATTCAGCAGAGAAAGTATAGTCTTTTCAACAAATGGGATTGGAGCAATATCGACATACAAAAAAATGAATATATCTTGTACCATAAAGAACACTCAAAATAAATCATAAATATAAATATAATGCCTAAGACTGTTAGACTAGAAGGAAGCATAAGAGAAAGTCTTTGGTAGGCAAAGATGCATGCCAAGAGCATGAGTTCTAAAAGAAAACTTGGTAAATGAGAAATTAAAATCTAAAATTTTTTTTGCATCAAAATATTAAGTAATAATAATAATGCAAAGAAAGTAACATTCACATTGTCAAATAAGAGTATGTCTACTATAAAATGCTTTGACTCTGAGGCTCAGGATGGAGTCCTCAGTTAACTTCTTCTTCTTATATTTTTTTCCAAAGTCTCAGAAAATAGACAACTAATATTTATAGATAAAAGTAAAAGATAATTTCTAAAAACAGATCATGCCAAATCTTATAGACAATAGAAAAAGAAGAAATACTTCAAAATCATTCCACTGTGTCTTACCACAATAACTAAGAAAATGTCATGAAGGCTATGTTAACCAGTTTGATGAAAATATTTCAAATTGTATATAAAAGCAGCACATTGTACCCCATGACTGCATTAATGTACACAGCTATGATTTAATTAAAAAAATAAAAAATAAATACTTTAACATTTACATAAAAAAATCATTCTACTTAATCGGGATCAAAATTAAAATTTCTAATCTTCAGACATCACTATTAGGAAAGTGAAAAGATAAGCCATAGACTGGGGCAAAATATTTGCCAATCCTATATTTGATAAGACTTTTATCCAGAATATGTAAAGAGCTCTCAAAACTTAAGAAAACTAACAACTAAATTTTAAAAAAAGGTAAAATTGATGAACACTTAATCAAAGTGAAGTTCCATTCTGATAGTCAGTATGAATACTTTAAAAGATGTTCAATATCATAGAAAGATTCAAATTAAAGCTACCGTGAGATACCATTCCATACCTATTACAATATCAAGTCACAAGTGAGGATATGAAGCAACAGAACTCTTTGTATGTATTGCCAATGGAAATGTAAAATGGTGAAAGTGGACACCTACCCTGTGATACGTAGTCATTCTGACCCTAACATGCTACTCAAGAGTAATGAAAACATGCTTTCATCCAAAACCTACAGGGTAATGTTCTTAACAGATTTTATTTCTAATAGCTAAAAACTGAAAGCAGCTCACACGTTTCCTTCAGCAGGTCAATGGTTTAAAAATTAGTAATATACCCATACAAAGGAAAATTACTAGGAAATAAAATGAAAATAAGTATTCTGAGGGAAAGAAGCCAGAAAAAAAAGAAGCACAGTTTGTATGATTCAAGTTCTGTAAAATTCCAGAAACTGCAGAGTAATCTATGTGACAGAGAGCTCTTCTGCAGCTCCCTGGTGGCAGGGACAATAGGAATCAAAGAATTAAAAATGGGAAGGCAGATACCATCTTGATTGTGGTGATGGCTTCATGAATATCAAAACTTACTAAATTGCTTTAGATTGACGCAGTTTACGGTATGCTGCATATCTGAATTTTTCATAAAAGTAATGAAGAAGGCATCATGTTTGTTACAAAGTTAAGGGCTCATGCTGTGACTCTGGCACTTCTTGGTCAACTTCAAAAGTGGGTTTTTGATGGATGAAAGAGTTCATGTAAATTTACATTTTTGGCTGTGACCATGTAAATCATTATTATCTCTGAGAGCAGACAAGGAGTGAAGCAAAGCCAACCCTGGACCTGATGATGTTAATGTGATTTGATGGGATGCCTTGGATGAATCTTGTAATAATTAATACAGTTCAGAGCCGTGCTTCTCATTTTTGTTCCCAAATTTTTGGATCCTAAAGCTGACATGTGAACATTGTGTTCCAAGATACTCATTCATACTTCTAATGACTTAATACATAGAGCCATAGGCTATTTTAACAAGAGATCATTCTAATTTTTGAATGTTGTCTGATCCTTCATTAAGTAAAATAAGTTGTCTGATCTTTCGTTAAGTAAAATAGAGTGAAATTCAACCCATGTATTTAATTTCTATTAGTGGAGGCCTCTCATCCAAGGACTCCCTCAAAGTCATTTAAGGTCCAAAGTCTGTGATATTTCATGTTCCGGGTTGACAAATGGAAAAAAAGAGAATTTAGTGACTTCCAGGGATCACAGAGCAATTGTGTGACTGCAGATCTCTGCACGCGTGTGCACTTGTGAGTGTGTGTGTTCATACTCAGGTACACATGCAACTGCACATGTGGCTGGTCATCAGGGAAGGAGATAAACGGGGCGGACACAGCACTTTAGGAGGCCAGGGTGGGAGTACGGCTTGAGATCAGGAGTTCCAGAACCCCTGGGCAATATAAGGAGAACTCGTCTCTACAAAAAAATACCGAAAAATCATCTAGACGTGGTGGCATGTGCATTTGCAGTTCTAACTACTGGGAGGCTGAGGCAGGAGGTTGGCTTGAGACTCGGAATTTGACGCTGTTGTGAGCTATGATTGGGCCACTGCACTCCAGCCTGGGCAACCAAGTAAGAGAGAATAAAAAGAAATAAAAAAAAAAGACTGAAAAACTTCTCTGATTTCTCTGTTATGTTCTCTTTTTAGTGGCCTTCCTTTGTTGTTTCTCCAAAGGACTAGGCACTGTCATGAACAGGTGGCAAATCATGAAGACAGCAAGATTGCCACGTGACCAGCCAAGGGACGCCTGTGGTGTGGTAGCCCACCCCAAAGTTCCCACCCCTCGAGACTGCCTCGCGTGGGTGTGTGGTTGCTACTCACATGACTTAGGTATTGCTTCTGATTCACATACGTTTAACACGGAGTCAGCATCTACAAGGCCACAAGCATTTGACCAAACTTTGGTGTACATTGAATGATTGCTAAAATACTGAAAGATGGGTAGGAAAATTAGTGTTGCTTGGGTCAAACATCTTGTCCAGGCAAATAGAAAGAACTGAAATGTTAACAGGATATTTGAGGCAGAGAGACTTGAGTTCTTCCACAGTTATCCGTGAGACCTTAAGCAAGTCACCAACTTGGTAGTCTCATCTGTTAAGAGAGAATGATGAAGTTGATGTTATAGGGAAGTTGCATTGCAAGTCTCAGAGCACATTTTCAGTCTTCAGGGAATGCTAGTTCCCTTGCCTATATCCCCTCCAGCAGTCTAAATCAGATGGGACTGAGTCCTTCTGGCCGTTATCCCTCAAGATAGATCTTTTCATTAGAAATCTGTCTTCTCAGCAGGACTGGGAGTCCTTAGGACAGAAACCCCACCCTCTTAATGCTCTGTCTCTCTCACTGTCCAGCACAGGGTCCAGTGGGTGCTTGTGAAATGAATGGACAGGTCTCCTCATGAGAACCCTCACAGAATCTTAGAGCATTTTTTGGTGAGCTGTAACCCTCACCTCAGCTCACAACTACCTTCTCTTTGTTCCCTTCCAGAGACTTAATTCCCTGTCACTGGTCCACCTCTGACTCACAGAGCTGTGGTCTCCCTGGGTGGCAGCACCACCTCCATCTGCAGGGCAGCCCATGGCTGGGCCTGCTGTGCGTGTGCCCCCAAACCAGCCATGGTGTTTGTGAGGGGCCCCTGTACCGTCCTCAGAGATGCACTTACGCCGCGCTGGATCTTTAGCTCTCACAGGCTTCTCTGGACCCCGATGTCTTGCTGATTTTCTGCTCTCTCTCAGCCCAGTTTCTAAGGCTATTTCTTAGTCATTCAATTAATGAACGCATATCACTGTGTTTACAAGCAGAACTTTTATTCTGCTCCTCTTTTTCTTCCTGTTGTACTTTCTGGTTCCTACTCTTTCTTCTTCTCCTCTTCTTGTTTTAAATTATTTTTTTTATTGAGCAATAATAATAATAATAATGCAAAAAAGTAACATTCACATTGTCAAGTAAGAGTATGTCTATTATAGAAGGCTTTGACTCTGAGGTTCAGTATGGAGTCATCAGTTAACTTCTTCTTATCATTTTGTTTCCAAAGTCTCAAAAAACAGACAACTAATATTTATAAATAAAAATAAAAGATAATTTCAAAAAACAGATTATGCCAAATCTTATAGACAATAGAAAAAGAAGAAATACTTCAAAATCATTCTATTTCCTCTGGATATACCTGATATTAAAATTGGAAAAAATATATTATTATAAAGGGTAAATCATAAACATATTTCACTTATAAATGAGGATGCAATATCCTAAACAACGTATTAATAAGTTGAATTAAAAATTAATGTTTAAGTAATGTACTTTGGTCACAATTAAATCCAACTTATGCAAGTTAGTCACTATTTTCTTTTCTTTTCCTTCTTCTTTTTATGTTTTTTTTTTTTTATTTGAGGCAGGATCTCACTCTGTTGCCCCAGCCTAGAGTACTGTGGTGTCATAGCTCACAGCAACCTAAACTCCTGGGCTCAAGTGATCCTCTAACCTCAGCCTCCCTGAGCAGCTGGACTACAGGCACCCACCACAATATCTGGCTAGGTTTTCTATTTTTAGTAGAAATGGGGTCCACGTGGTCTCAAACTCCTGAGCTCCAGCACTCCTCCCGCCATGGCATCCTGGAGAGCTAGGATTACAGATGTGAGCCACCATGCCTGGCCTAGGGATTTCTTTTCTCACTTCCATTTATCACCTATACCCATTAAGTTTTACACATTTCCATTGAGAATATTTAAGATTATCTTTTATCCCGTGTCATATCGCTATGCAGGGTTCTTTGGAGAGTCATTTTGGAGCTGAAACTTCAACATCAATTACGTTTTCTCCCTTTGAATTCTTTGGCTATTGTGAGTTTTAGGCAACGTTGAGTATTCCAGCCTGTTTCTGAACAGATGCCCTCCTCCCTCCTGGTTGCTATACTTAGCAGTTTGCTTATGTACTTTCTACAGGCCAAGTTATGTATCTAATTTAGGCAAAAGTCCAGTAGGAGTGTAGAGGATGGAGGGGACCCCAGGCAGAGCTGGAGGACTGTTCCTGGTCTCCTTTGATGGACATCTTTTATGATATAAGGATTTGCATGAATTTCATGCTGTCTGTGAGCCTCCCAGAGTTTGCCCATCATGGTGGACATTGTTTATGATCCTGTGCTCGATCCTAGCCTGGTGACCGTGTGAGGGCTGTAAAGACGTGCAAGGGCACTGTGTTTTTTCTTTAGCTTTTCTGGCAGGTATGTAAGTCCCTCATTGGCACTTGTTTCGACCATGAAATGGGAAAGATGTGAGGAGTGCCCTTCATTTAAAATGATTCTCCGTGAGCGTCTCCCACACTGGCTCTGGCGTTATTGGAGCCCTCTGCAGAGTTCGTGAAGGAGACAACTCATCAGCGCGTGCATTTGTTGGCTTCTCTGATGGTTGTGGAATAACTGTGACATTTGATTTTCAGGGAAATGATGTGAAGGAGGTGTATACATCCTTACAGACAAAATATTTTCTATTTTAGCAGGCAAAGAAACTTTTGAAGGCTCTTTCTTGTTTTTGTGAATGAATCAATAAAATAATTTATCCTAGGAGAGTTTTTGGTTGCATGAGAAATCAATTCAATGCCGAGTCAGATGAAGATAGTGACTTGACATGGCCCTGATTTCCCTGCCCTCTTTCTTCCTACACTCGTGGGAAGACTCTCTCTCACTCTCTGTATGTGTGCGTGTGAAAACGTCTAGCTCCATAATTCAAATAAAGTGTTGTGAATATAATTCTGCTTCACAAACAGTAGAAGAACTGTTTAATATGGTCTTGCAGAAAATCAGCTTCTTTCTTTTATTAATTAATTATTTTTTATTAAATCATAACTTTGTACTTTGGCGCATTTATGGGGTTCAGGGTACTGCTTCGATATACTATGTGAAATGTTTACATCAAACTAAGTAACACATCCATCACAATTATACTCATTTCTTAGTAGTTTTGAACTACACCGTTGCATCAAGCACATTAGGTGAGGTCCCCCCAAATACCCTCCTTCCCCCCATATTCCCGCTCCCCTCCCCTCTCTCTTCTCTCTTCCCTTCTACTTTCTGGACTATGGTTGTTTTGCCATTTGTATGAGTGTGTAGATGATTATATATTGATTTCATAGTAGTATTGAGTACATTGAATACTTTTCTTTTTCCATTCTTGAGATACTTTACTAAGAAGAATATGTTCCAGCTCCATCCAGGTAAACATAAAAGATGTGAAGTCTCCATCTTTTTTATGGCTGCATAGTATTCCGTGGTGTACATATACCACAAGAAAATCATTTTCTTATGTGAAGAGTGACATCCTAACTTAACCTCCTATTATGGGTTGGGATGCTTTTTTCATTCTGCCAATATTATTTCATACAACTCTGGAATTTGGGATTGTTCACTAAGCGTCTTCCCATTCTGCTACAGCAGTCACACTGTCTCCGCTTTCTCTCAGGGGTCGTCACTGCTGCAGACATCCTGGATCGGGAGACGACAAGCTCCTACTGGCTGACGGTGTACGCCACAGACCGGGGTGTCGTCCCGCTGTATTCCACCATCGAGGTCTACATCGAAGTGGAAGACGTCAATGACAATGCACCTCTGACCTCAGAACCTATTTACTATCCTGCGGTCATGGAAAACTCCCCAAAGGATGTCTCTGTCATTCAGATCCAGGCTGAAGACCCTGACTCCAGTTCCAGTGAAAAACTGACATACAGGATTACAAGTGGGAATCCTCAGAATTTTTTTGCCATCAATATCAAAACAGGTAAGGGGATGCTTGCTTGGCTTTTTCTAAGCTGGCGTTCCAGCTTTCAAAGGCATCACTCTGACACCTATTTTATTATCTAAAGAATAGTATTCTGCTTCCTGAGGGTAGTTTCTGAGAAGGTGCATTTTCCATCTGACTGTTTGGTATGTTTTAATTTCATCTGAGCCCAGAATGCAGAGATCAATAGAAATCAGAGACTTTCACAGAAAGCTTTAGACTTACTTTACTCATAATAACAAAATATGGTTCCTATACCGCTCAGAGAGCCAATTGCTTCCTTCTCTTTCTTGGGAAAGAGTGACTTGGACCATGCTGGCTTCTTTGGGTAACCTGGCTTTGTGATGTCTGGACCTCCAGGAACTTCTCCTTTGTGTGGCCTTAGTCTGGCTGGCTGTGAATGATCATTAACTTCAAACCCCAGACTTTTTTTTGTGATTCTTGTACTATCCTTCAGTGAAGTGTCAACGTTCAGAAGAACTTCTAATATCTCAATGTTGATATAAAATATGAAAAACTTTAATTTCCTGTTCTTTTATTCCAAAAGTTTCTAGAGATTGTACTGGAAACTTCATTTGTTGAATAAGGATCAGAAAGGCCTAAGGATCAGTAGCAGGTGTGCAGTTGGGTTGATTACGTTCTGATACGAGGACATACGCTGGGGAAAACACTTGACAGAGTAAATCTCAAAGGTCTACTTCTGTGTTTTGATTTTCCTCCTGTAGAGCTCAACAAGGGAGTAAAACACTCAGTGAGTGTTGTGATGGAGGGGATTTTAATCTGTTGAAATTTAGAATAATGTAATTTTATTTCACCCTGGGCAGGTGAGTTAATTACTGGTCAAAGCTTAAGATACTTTGGTATTAGTAGGTGTGGACATACTCAACTTCCCTGACAAACTACTGATCGAGTGGGCAGGGATTTCTCCTGCCTTTATTTGTTAAAGTATAAATATAAAGCTGATCCCAAGCCTTTTATGAATGTCAGATTCTCATTAACATAATTTGAAGAGAATGCCCAGGTTTGTTTGTTTTTTTCTCCCAAGACTATTGATTTTCTCTAATTGTGAGGGGGTTAGTCATTTTGTTAAGCAGACATCAGCATTCTAACAGTGTGGAATCAGGATTTGATGTGTGTTTTCTTATAAAACAAAGGCTCATCTACTGTCACCTGCTTGTCCCTGAAGGAGAGAACTCAGAGGTTTGGAGCCTGGCTCAACCTGTCAGAGCCCCAGTAGGTTGGGGAACTCCCTGACACCTCCCCACTACTGTGCTGGGAAGCCCTCACTTCTGATTTGCTTTTTCTATAGCAAAGCGTTCCATGAAATGTGTCCGGATATTGAATTCAGTCACTTTACAAATACAAGAGTGAGGGTAGGGGAGGAGGGAGAAAGAAAACTAAGACCAAAGAAGGTCTCAGTTGAGACGTTGAAGGCACAGACATCTTTGCATCTCCCAGCTGAGTGGGTCTGAAACGCCCCCAGTCAGCCTGTGCGTCTGCTGTGTTGACCCCACAGCCACTGAGTCATGAGTAGAAAGGCAGTGCTGAAGGGAAGTTTCAGCTGTTCTCTTCCTCCACATAGGACTGAAAGTAAAGGAAGGATAACCGCCATGGGGAAGAATTCGGGCTGGAAGAATTTAGGTGGGATGTGCCGAGAGGAACACTTGTACTCACGGAACTAAAACAAGTGTCCTCTATTCGCCTTTTGAGAGTTTATACATGTACTTTCAGAAAACCCCATGCTATCATAATTTCTCTATTTTTGCCATAGATTTTAAAAGTGTATGTGCCAGGAATTTCCTCTTTGTCTAACTTGTCTGATTGTCTAAAAGGAATAGATAGCATACTCCGTCATTCTCAATCCCATAATAAGAAAATACTGGATTTTCTTTATCCATTTATTTAATCACCAAGCATTTATTGTACTTATTACTTTCCAAACAAGATCTACTAAATAGGGTTATAAACATAAGATATAGTTCCAGCCTTTCAGGGACCCAAGGTTGTAGGGGATTAACAAATCCTCATGGTGAGAGAGTGCAGCAGGTGGTTAGGAAGGGGAAGCTTCACTCAGTGTGGGGTTAGTGAGAGCATCTGTCAGGGAGGGCTTTAAAGAGGAAGCCACGTTTGGGGTTAGAATCCCTGTGTTTCAGATCCTTGCTCTGCATGTCCTAACGTGGAAACATCATAGACAGTGGAAAAAACAGACCAAATCATCCAGTCCTGACCTCACTAGCTTCATGACCTTGGCCAAGTAATGGAACCCCTCTGAAATTCAGTTTTCTGTGAGACGGGGTTGTTGTGAAGGAGACAGGAGTTCCCACTTGAAATGCTTTGCATGGTGCTTGATGCAGTGACATCCCACAACAAAACGTGATGCCCCATCCTTACCACCGTACTCTATTTACAGGCACATCAGTTTCTTCTCTGGAAAATGAGAATGACCTTAAACGCCAACACGGAGAGTAGATGTGAGGATGTGTTTGAAGGCTGTTGTTTACCTGCCAGAGCCCTTAGGAATCATGTTATTACTCTGCCTGCTTCTAATGAGATTCACAGAGCCCCAAGGCTGGTGAAATTCTTACTAGTGTGTTTTCTGAGTATCATGTTGCCTATAGAACACATTTCAGCCAGCCCAAGAAACTCTCTAATAGAAGCTTTCATTTTTGGCATTACCTCCTGTCTCTCTAAAGTTATTTTTATGCAATCGATATGTCGATATAACCCTTTTCCAATAATGAACCAGGAGGTGTAGCTAACAGGCATATTTAAGAAAGATTTATGCTTTTGCTTTTTTTTTCAGCTGGATGTTGACTCTAGTAAACCGACCTGCTATTTCTTCCTTGGCAGCAGAGTTTTGTTTTGTTTTGGCAATGTGCTACATAATAAATAAAGAGTAAGAGGATTAATGCAAACTCGCATAATGTCAATACTTATAGCCTAGGGTTTGTAGCAGATAACGGATGTACCCAACCCCAAAATGGAGAGAGATTTCTCTATTGAACGCTCTGTTCTCTGTCTGAAGAACAATTGTGTTTCTTTCTACTAGGCCAAGAATCACAAATCAGTAGTCAGGAGATTTCTTCACTAAGTCCTGTGGCTTAAGAAGAAAAGCAAAGGCTGTGATGTCGTAAGGTGTTTTCTGGTTCGTGCAGAGAGCCCTTGATTATTTCTAGGCTGAGCAGTTGAATTCAGTCAAACGCAGCCTGCCCGCTTGTTCTGGGGCAGCACTAAACGGCTGTGTCCACTTGCCTCTTTGGGTGAGCAGGGATTTTGCTTCTTCCAGCTTATATAAGGAAATCTGTGCTGGCCACTCCTTTGTCACCCAGGGTAAATTGGGGAACAGAGTTGGGAAGTTCCCTTAAGGCTTCAGAATGTTTATTTTTGTCGTGTCTACGGTACAGAAACCACTGAGCACAGGGTCAGCATGCCGGCACTTAGTGCAGCAGTTGGTAGGTGTTTACTAATATTGTTAGCATCATCCCATATTCTCCACTGGAAAACCGTTTGTGTAAGCTGTAAGCATGCTGCTCTGGGACTTGGCTGTCTTTTGAGGAAGGCAACCTTGAAAGACAGTGGTGCCTTGCCTTAGTGGTGGGCAGGTAGCCCTGGAACCTTCCATTCAGTCTTGTAAAGTGCATTTTTCATAAAGTGCTGCTAATCTCTAGACCCAGGTGTTGGTAAGACAGGTGTACAACATGAGACAGTTTCTGTATTTGGGGAATTTAGTTGCATCAAACATATGATATACTTAGGAGGCAACTGAATAAGGCAGTTCATTAAAAAAAACAAAACATAAATGTTTGAACTCTACAGACTCTAAACTGTGAGCAGGACAGCATGTCGGAGCAGGGCAGGGTGGTGGTGGGAGCGTCTCAGACCAAAAGAGGGCCCTGAAGAACGGGTTGATCTGCAGATGGAGAAGACAGGACCATCCGGGGAATGTAACAAGGGAAGCTGACTTTGAAAGCCTGTGTGTTGCTACTTAAGCTGGTTTGAGAAGTGTGAAATTTTTAAGGAGTCATGAGTGTCTGCAGGGCAGTAAGATATGAAAAGTAGCAAATGTACACATTCCTTTTTCTTTTGCTTTGGGGTTTGATCATGTTTAGGTTTTAAAGGACCTTGGGTTTTTGTTGTTGTTGTTGTTGTTGTTTTTAAATTTATTGTTGGGATTCATTGAGGGTACAAGAAACCAGGTTATACTGATTGCATTTGTTAGGTAAAGTCCCTCTTGCAATCATGTCTTGCCCCCAAAAGGTGTGGCACACACCAAGACCCCACCCCCCTCCCTCCTTCCCTCTCTCTACTCTTCCTTTCCCCACCCCTCCCTCCTTTCTCTCTCTGCTCTCCCCTTCCCCCACCCCCACCATGTTATTAATTGTCATTAATTGTCCTCATATCAAAATTGAGTACATAGGATTCATGCTTCTCCATTCTTATGATGCTTTACTAAGAATAATGTCTTCCACTTCTATCCAGGTTAATACATTAACCTTAGTAAAGGCTCATGTTAATACATTTTTATAAATGGCTGACTAGTATTCCATAGTGTACATATACCACAGCTTGTTAATCCATTCCTAAGGACCTTGGTTTTTTAATTATTTTCCTTCTGAGAGGCCCACCTCTTGA